>NC_088602.1:135798351-136100666 GCF_036013475.1 Columba livia | reverse complement strand
AGACTACAGGAAATCTCTCACACAGGTCAGTCTACAGTCTCAATATTTACCCAGCACTTGCATTCAAAAAAATCCCAAGCCACGCACTCCAAATCCCCTGCATGACTCTGAGAGAACATAAAAGTCAGCTAACAGGCCATAAAGACTAATTATGCACAAGCATTTGGTCATTGCAGCAAGAGAAAGTTGAAGAAAATGCACCACACTAAAACACAATGTAAAGCCTAATTAAAAATAGGAAACCTTAATTCAATTCAAATCCAGTTTAGCACAGATCACTGCCAATGCAGCTTTATTGTCTAAACTATCAAACAAGCATGACCTTCCTCTCACTTAATAGAGGAATCAATCCAAGCAGGCCAAATGTCAGACGTCAAAGTGCGGTGTGCGGGATAAAATATTGAAAAGCACACACAAGCTTTGTTAAATAGCGAAGTGAACGTAATGAAAACCAAACAGAACTGCTAAGGGAACGCAGCAGAGCTCTAATCCTTCTTGCTTAAAACTAGAGAATTCAGCATCAGAACCACTTGCCTGACTTACCAAGAAATGCACCAAGCTCAACCTCCAGTTTACCTCTGTGGTTTCATACAGAAAAGGAGTCTTTCTAAAACTGACATCTGCCTAAGAAGAACTATTGCTACTTCACTTTCTTTTATGAAAAAAATAAAATCATACCATCTTGTACATTTGTAGAAGCTTTCCAGTGAGTGGATACCACTCCCATTTGACTAATAAACACTTCTTGTCAATATTTTTAACCTGCTGTGCAAGCTTTGCAGGTAAAGTGTTGCTGGCATACCTAGGAAAAGGTTATGTTATT
This sequence comes from Columba livia, assembly GCF_036013475.1. NCBI lineage: Eukaryota > Metazoa > Chordata > Aves > Columbiformes > Columbidae > Columba > Columba livia. The sequence continues at coordinate 136,099,843 of NC_088602.1, read as the reverse complement.
ATAATGTATGCACATCTTTATACCCATTTATACCTTTTTTATAACCCTGCAAAGGAGTCTACTGCAGCTCAAGAGCATATTTTGCCAATTCTATGCATATCTCAGAACTGCAGTAAGACAAAACCAAAAACAAACGAACAAACAATAACAACAAAATCCACAAAACCATCAAACACACAAACGTGATTAATTCAATTTAGAATCCCTGACTATCAGAACAGACTTCACATGCCACAGTAAAAACAGAATCTAAACCACTTGTGACAGACTATGACATACAGGTCCCTTTCCATGTTATTTTAAAACCTGTACCTATAAAGCACTTCCATAACACATTACTGGCATTAAGACAGAAAAAAGAACTTAGTGATTAAAGTAATTTTGTAGGTACTTTTGACACATCTCCCAGGAAAGTAAAGGCATTTGGGATTCCACTATAAAACTGCATTACCATCTATATTTTACTAGATAAACCTATATTTCCAGTACAACAATACCCTTTGCATCAACTGCACGTAGGGTAAGATTTATATAGCCTCTGTGGAATTGAAAATGGAAAGTTCAATATTACTCTCAGAAGCCTATATTTCCCCTATCTCAGGCCACACGAGCTGCAAGATGGAAACTACTGCTACTTAAAAGTTATTTTTCTAGGGGTTCCCTGCATTGACATTTAAGTTTTGTATTTTGTAGAGCTATCCTTCAGTAAAGAAAATATAAGATTCTTTAGCTATGAAGACGGCAAAGATTCACTCCCCACCCCCCCAAAAAAACCCCACAACCCTGTAAAGAAATTATTTAAGGGTATATTGAAGAGATTGAACTAGAGACTGTCAACTACACAACACACTACTGATGTCCTTTTTATTTGTTTTCTTTTAATAAAACCACTGTACTTTTGACTACAACATTAGTCTTCCACATACAAAATAAACAAGGAAGGGTGACGACTTTTCCTCACCAAATTCTGAAGTAGATTTCAATGCTAAGATGTGAAGCAGTCTTAAATCTTACCAGAAAGCTTTTGTTTTATATACATATATAAAATTCATGAGAAGCCAGGCAAGCAGCACTACTTCTAGTATTTTGGTTTAGCCGTTACTGTGTTGAAATAAAGGTCTTGAGACACCTTGTTTTGAAGCTTGAGCATACTAACTGCCCCAGGACCCCAGCACACTAGTAAAGGAAAACAGAGCTTTCCAACCAGCATCCAAGGAGCTGTGAAGACCAGGGATAGCACGGAGATTCAAAATGGATATTAGGAAAAACTTCTTTTGTGGGATAGTAGGGCAGCCCTGGGACAGGCTAGCCAAGGTGGATGCGAAAACTTCCATACCTGTAGGTTTTCAAGACATGGCCAGACAAAATCCATAACAGACTTTATACTGTGTTGGTGATGATTCTGCTTGGGCAGGATGTTGGACTACATGACCTCCCAAGGACCCTTCCAACCAACATTTTCTATGATCCTGTACGGGGAATTGCACAGCTTGCCTGTTCTGAATAGTAGGCAAAGATTTATGACTGTCTGACAAAGACTCCCATGCTGTGTTGCTTTTTCAGAATCAATAAACAAATTACACAAGCCCATCTGAAAATCTCTGATAACACTACTTTTGGCAAAGATACTTCTCATGTGGCTGAAACAACACTTAACAGGCACATAAAGTATGCAAAGATAACTAACAAATCTGCAAAAAGCCTTTTGATACAGAGTCTCTACTATCATGTACACTTATTTGCACTTCCAGCTTACACTGTCTACACATGAGAAATGAAGATCTGAATGCATCAGTAACATGGCATGGCAGAAAGCAGCCTACACATGCTTTAGACATGGACTGCTAGATTGTCAGCAACAGAGAAGTATGAGCAGTGCTTCATCCTTAATATGACTCTCCTACTGAAGAAAATCATACAAGTTTACAGAGAGTGAGTAGAGAGCTAAACTGACACCACAAGTTAATAAGAGATATATTTTAACATAGCTCATGGTTCTTGCCTTCACTTGCGTGCCATAACTTTCATTTCAAAGAAGGGGATGGAGAGTGCAGTTGCAAGGAAGGGAGAAGAGGAAGAAGCCACACATTCTGCACACAGTGTTTACAGCTAGCTGGGAAACAAGCTGCTGCCACAGCACTCCCCAGCCCCAAAACTGAACTACTCCCATTTTTCCAAGACATCTGATCTGAAAAACACATTATCATCACTGGTTACACTGAAATGCCAATGCCATATTAATTGCTACATTAAGTCGCTTGAATAAAGCCTTTGTTTCTGTATTTGAAATTCTAGCAAGCTTCTTCCATCTATTCTAGATTTTACTTGGAAATACTTGAAAATGGTAAATAAGCTTCATCCTTACAAGACCCTCAGTAAATAACATGTTTCATCTTCCTGACTGTGTATCTACTTCAGATGTGAGTCTTCTGATGTTTACGTAATTAAATGACCAGAACCACTCATGAAAACAATTTGTTTGTTTGTGTTATGGGAAGCAGACTAACAGCATTTTATCTCTAAGTATTATTACAGCTATCTGACCCTCCTTGTCTCAGCCTCTTGAAATCAAGTGCATTTCTGAAGCCTTATGTGCATAAACCAAGTTAAAAACATGTGGAAGAGTATTATTTCCAGAGAAAAAAAATCCAAACCTATCTACAAACGAATATCACTGCACAGTCACTCCTCTCCACATTTACTGAAAACTCTCTTTGACTAGAGTAATTAATTATTTGTTTTCCTGTTTGGATAGATGGGGTTCTAAATAACATCCTATAACTTTTTCCAGCATGGGGAAAAATAGTGGCATACACACAGCAGCTATATTTTAGTTACTCTCTTTCTTTATATTAAAACTGTTGCCAACAAAATAAAACATCTATTGTCCAAGCATGCTCTAGAATATCTGTTTCAACTAATAACAGCAAACTACTGGTGCTATATATTATGATACTAAATTAGAATAAGTGTTGGAGTTTGTACTTTGCAAGTGAGGTTCTTGGATACAGTAAAAGATGACAATCTTTACTGCATAATCTATGAAGACCATCATGGTTTACAAGATCTTATTTTCCACTCATAAACACAAAGAGAGCCACAAGCCTAAAAAGGCTTGAACGCATGCTTTGCTTCATATATACCAGTAGATTCACAGGAGAATTAAGCATACACATAATGCTCCTTAAAAGCAAGGATCTGACAAAAAAAAATCTTTAAAAATACTACCTTTGTGCAAATCAAAGCAGAAGTGACATAAAGCTACAAACCTCCTAAACTATGTTCAGACTTCAGATTGAGTGTTTGTGCTAAAACTACTTAGTTTCACTTAGTGAAATACTGTAAGTGCACAAGTGCATACACCAGTTCCCTGCCAATACCCCGCTTTAAGAATTATTTTTTTTATTTTATTTTTTTAAATAAAGGACAAGATGAGGATGAACTATGCCAAGAAATTGTGCTAATCATCAGGCTACAGAACTTTGAGGAAAACCATTCCAGACACCCTCTCATTTCCTGTGCAGAACTTACATGTTCCCTGCAACAAGGACTTCAAAGCTCAGGAATCTCCCAGAAATACGGCCATGGAGAGAGAGGGGGGCAAACTGTCTCTGTACCAAACTGAGAAGATTCAGTTTAGGAAATCCTGTTCAAATGCCCTCTGGCAAGAGAGAGGCTTGAGCCTCGTTTAGAAGTGTGCTTACTGCTGATTTGTTAAACAAAAATATAATGCAATTAATTCCAGCAGTCTAACCCTTTGCTTCCCTTCCTTTCTGATAATCTGAACTGATGGGAAAGCCTGGAGATGAAACAAAAAGCTTAGAAGTTTGGTTTTGCTCAAAAAAAAAAAAAAAAAAGGGGGGGGGGGCAGTGTTTTAAAAATTACTTTGCTGGTGAGCTGAAAAAGTCCACTCTGAAAATAATAAGTAATAATTTCCTTACCCTGAAGAGATGCACATAACCACAGAATATTTGGTTTTAGAAGAAATATGGTGGAATCTTAACCTTTTGGTTTTGTTTGAAAGCACATGGGCTTTCAGTCTTTTTTCGGCAGGGGGTTGGGGTGGTAAAGAAACAAAGCCTTGCTATGGAATTCAAAGGGATGCTTCGTCCAAAATGTAAAAATGTAATAACCCTGTTACAGGTGTCAGACTTGGCCAGCTCTGTGACAAACTGTGTGGTTCTCCAGCTTCCTGGAAAAACTTAAAGGCTTTGATTAGAAGCCTTCTCAGACCTAGAAAAGGTTATACAAAAGAAGTCTGAAATCACTCTTAAAAGCACAAAGCTAGACTTAGAGCGTGAAGGCAGGCATTCATGTTTCTCTTCCTATTTAGTGATGAATGATCTGAAGGTATCTGTAGGTGAGATTTTTAAAATTTGACAAATAAGATAGACTTTAAATTTGACTCCATTTAGCTGCTATTTCTTCCTTCCTCACTTCAAGATACCAATTACTAAGGCATGATTCTTTAACAACTAAAATTCAAAAGGTAAACTTCTATTTCTTCACAGCCTAGAAATTCTCCTTTTTAAGTATTGTGAAGCTATCCTTTGCAGGAAGCAGTCTATAGGATTGCCAGACCTTCAGGATAAAAAGATTGTATTAGAATGACAACTCTCTAAAAAGCAGAGTTTCTTTCCTGCCAGAAAGAGAAATTACTAATGTGCATTGCAATTAGTGCAAAAATCAATACTTTCTTTGCAGTTGCAGGCTGGGAAAACACCATTTTTAGTTACTGCTACACAAACATCAAGCTGAAAAACTTCGAACTGTTGACACAAGTTGGGTAATATGCACATATTTTTTCCTTCCAAGTGTTTAACAACTCTGTATCCTTAAACATCCATCAGGTGAGGTCTTCTACATGTTGCTACTACAAACAGTAGAATATTGCAGAAGTCTGTAGTAATCAATACATTCATAAAAACTAAACTATGACCTCAAAAAGGCCAGTGAGGCTAGCTTAACACTGAGAATCCACAGGAAATGCATGATCACATTCTTTTCACTGTTCTACAGAAAAAGCCAGCCCAGCAAGTGCAGCAGTGAGCAGATGCAAACCTTGCCAAAGCTCAATGAATTAGCGAACGAAAGTATGAAATGGTTTGCCTGCAACACACAGGGCTTGGATGCGGTGACCCATGTCCCAAGTAAAAAAGAATGAATCAAACATTTTTGAAGCAGAAAAGCTAGGCTTCCCTGCCTCTTCACTTAAGTGGCATTTCCACACATCACCGTCCCCAACATTTATTATCAATATTTCTGCCCTTGTTTCCAGACACACTGTCTCCACTTCAGAGACATTCCATTTTCTGTTTGCCCTCAGTTGGCAAGAAAATTAATCCCAATTTGGAAAAACCACTGGCAGAATTACTATTTTTTTAAAACATAAGACCAGAATATTTCCTCAGAAAGTAGTCACATATTACAACTTTAAATGCATTTCAGAAATTCAAAGTACAGTTGTTACAAACAAACAATTTAGATCTGGATACAAGATCTGAGTTTTATATAAGGACAAATTTACATAAGACAATAAGAAGGGGAAGGAACATAATGCTTAAATGAGAAAGCAAGAAGCAACATGTAATAAAAATGTGAACAAGTGAGCAAAACGAATGAAACGAATTCACATATTGTGGTATCTTCAACCTCAGTTATGCTATCCCACCAGTCTGAACAAGTGCAAGGTCATTAAAGAGCTGCATCACAGATAGCAAGAGAACAAGAGCTACATTGTGCAGTGTTCAACTCTGGGGCTGGGACTGTGGAATGGAGGGACAGAAAAGATTAAAAGCATTTTTGGTAATCTAAAGAATGCAGCAAAATTCAAGAATCCCAGTGATAACATTGTCAAAGCAATCTGGGGGATTTTTTTCTGTAGCGACTCAAATACAGGATGAGAAAGGGGTATACACAGTGAGTTGAAACACGGAATGCAAAACAATGAAAATGCAAAGAGTCAGAATGTTTCCTTTAAGATTATTTCTCACCTCATCCAGAACTTCTTGACTTGTCAGAGAAAAACTCCCTCTGAACCAGAGATGCTTTTAGAAAGCACCTGGGAACTTGTTCCATTTCTTCATTCCTTTCAGTAGATACTAGGAACAAAGATGGAGGGGCAGAAATCACAGCCAGATCAGTGAATGAGATTTCTGGTTCATGATCTGGGACATCCAGATGAAAAAGAAATTCCACCCAGCTTTCATGGGAGAAATGTGGCTCTGGATGGGAGCACACTCTTTTTTTTCAGTCCAGCTGATACCTCTTAGCTCAGGAGGGTCAAAGACATCTACTCCATGCACAACACAGGCCACAGACTCCAGCAGTTACTCAACAGCTAGAGAATACAAATGAAGTCTCATTGCTCAAACACCAAAGTCTGGTTTTGTTGCTTATTAAACTTTCCAGAGAATGTAATATCTCCCTTTCTGTGTTTGGAAAGCCACACAGTGGATAACCAGTTAGAAAACTTTTGCAGGTCACACAAATGGAAGAAAAAAAGCTGTTCAAGAAAGTAGTGCTATATACTTACTGATCCAGTAAGGAATTATTACTCCAAAAACTGAACTAGTGTGCTACTGGTAAAAGCCTCTGAAGTGTCTCTCAAAACAAAGGTTTTGTCAACTGCATTTAAGACTTTCTGCTAGTTAAATAAGTTTGGAGACCTACAACGAACTCTAAAGAAAAAATAAGTCTATATTTCTTAAGCAGGTCAGTTTTTGTCAGCTAATCATATTAAAAGTTTAATGTGTGGAAGCAGGAAAAAAGTTTATCAAAGAAAGTCACTCCTCTCAAAATAAACCAGCAACGTGACTAAAATTCTAATTCATCAATTGAAAGAAGTTTCATGAAGTATAGGGGTCCTGCACTAGCTAATATTCACAAAGAACCTCATCCTGTACTACTGCTTTTCTAAGCTGTGAAGAAAATTTCAGAGAATCTACAACACCTGAAGACAGCAAGAAGAGGAATACTGGGCCAAGACTAAATGTCCATCCAGCCCTGTAAATCTGTCTCAGACATGGATTCATCACCGTAAGCAGGTCACCGATGCTGACCTTGCACAGTAGATCTTCGAAGCCCCGACAGGAAAATTCATCACCCTTGAGGGTTTACAAGATTTTCACTATCTGGTGATATAAAACATATGTATTCTGACTAGCAGCAGCTTACTTTCCCAGTAAACAGTCAAAAGCAACTGCAACTATGACATTCCAAAGGAAACAGTTTGCATGAGTACAAAGTCTCAACACAAGAAGAGAGCTGTCCTATGCGACCTGCAGGAAGCAACTCCACAAGTGAGACAGGTAGTGCCCCTTCAAACAACATGGAGCAGGACCTGAAACCTTTGTTGATGCTGTTGTGGAAAACACTTAGAACTTGCCTCAGAAAGCTAAAAGACAATAAATACATTGGACATTAACATTCCTAACCCCTAAAAATAAAAGGAACAAGGAGTTATAGCAAATGCCCAGAGAAGAAGAAAAAGGCTTCAAGAATACTTTATAGTTCTCCTAAAAGCCCTGTTAGCTTCCAACTGGTCTCAGATCCTGTATTCACAGGTGTGACTTACATTTATTAGCCTTGATTGGATTTCTCTTCCACTCTTCAGCCTCCACAGCTTCATAGCAAGGAGTTCCATAGATCTAAATTCTTGTAAAGAATTACTTGCTTTTTGTTTATTCTGAACCACATTCTTCATTTGATGTCCACTGGTTCTTGTGCTGCCAGAGTGAATGAAATAAGTCCTGCTTGCCTTCCTCTCATTCATGATTTTGTAGGCTCGTCTTCTACATTAAGCTGCTTTTCTTTTGGATTGAAAACTCCTACCTTGCTAGGTTGATCATATCTCTCATCATCCTCACTGTCCTGTTTTCCAGTTCTACTGCCTTCTCTCTGAGGTCAAGAAACCAGACTGAAAGACTATCCAAAACCTTTTTTTCTGTCATTTTATTTATAAATTGACACTGAAAAAACCCAACACTTTTATATATACAAAAATCTATTATGGCTCTTATTTCAGCTGGGAAGAAGTGTTTTAATAAGCCCTGTATTACAAGCAAACTGAAGACCCATAATAATAACAGATTAGTGATGCTTATGAAGAAAACATTTGGTTTATTCAAAACATGCAAAGGTAAATAAGTAACTCTGCCCATGTGAGGATAGACAAGCACCACCTTGATGAATTTTCAGCAGGCACATGCCTCCTGTTCTCACACAATAAAATAATTCAAAGAGCTTAAATCACATGGCTTTTTTCAAAGTGACAAATAGAGGAGTGACACTCTAATGACCTGGCAGCTGGCCACAGACTTGCTCCACTGAAAGTAATTTACTCAAATAATGGTCACAACAAATACTGAAATATTTTAGCTTGGCAGAAGAAAACCTGACTCAATACCATCACATGCTCAGTTTCCTGGAGTTACAGGTTAACACCCATTTATATATACATATAGACACGTGCCCTGGCTGAACGCAACCTGGGAAAAATAAGACCTGTGTCTTTATGTATTCTACATGTATTCTGTTTCAGTCAACAGGGCTGTCTTCATTGCTAGTACTACTGCACCACACAGAATCATCATATTCTTTAACAAAAATGTATTGTGCCAGTTGTGTGCAGCAATCAATATGCTGGAAAAGTCTGCTTTAGAAAAGATCAACTGATTTCTATCAGAGATATATAGCATGCCTAGAACATGAGACTGAAAGTACTGTAATGAATAATCAAAAAGACCTCCTAAATACAGGACAAATTAAGACTGTGTCAGCCTCTAAAGCTAGATTCCAAGATAATAAAACATTTTAATGCTGTACATATGTATATATGCATACACACACACACAATCATTTAGGTTGGAAAAGAGTCTTAAGATCATTGGGTCCAACCATAAACCTAACACTGCCAAGTCCACCACTAAATCTTGTCGTAAGTGCCACATTTACATGTCTTATCGATACCTCCGGGGACAGTGACTCAATCACCTCTCTGTGCAGCCTATTGCAATGTCTGACAACCCTTTCAGTGAATACATTTTTCCTAATATCCAATCTAAACATCCCTTGGTGCAACTTGAGGCCACTTCCTCTCATCCTATACACTTCAGCACAGCTTCTATATAGTATACAGAGTGCATTTTAGATATGTCTCTATATATTTCTACTAGCAAACGTTTTACACTATATTAAGGACAATGAAAGTAAATACTTTCCGTCATGCAATATTGCTGCCTGTTGTTACAGGGCTAGAAGAACCACCAACAATGATGTGCTTAAGCCTTTCACACAGTAAGAAAAAGCTGCTGTACCCTTATGCTTGCCTGTGCTTCAGACACACAAACATGTCTTAAACTGTCATTTTGGCAAATGATCCAAGTATTTTGTCCTGTTTAGTTATACTGGTCCCTCACCTGCTTCAATTATCAGTGGAATACTACTGCAAAGTATCGTATTTGCAATAAAAGTCACTGTACAATGGCATTCTACACAGGAAAACACTGAATAAGGTGTGATTGGTATAGAAGTCTACCACTTAAAAGCTGCATATACATATAATACAACTTAGCTTTAAGCAAGGTAAACTGTGACAAGCCATGGAAGGAACTGCATTCTGTTCATGGACTCCAGAACACATTGTAAGAGTGATGTTTCTGTCACTGGCTTCACTAACTTCATTTACACCATAAAACAGTAGAACCAAAACAAAACAAACAAAAAAAATCAAAGCAATATTAAAAGTAATATCAATGCATAATCTGACAGTATATATTTTATAGTGTTTAATTCCAAGTTCTGGTATTTTCACTACATCAAAGATTAATCACATTGTCTGGATTTTCTGCTACTGCTTTCTTTGCCAAAAATCCAAAAGAGATGTCAGGAAATGTCTGACTTCCCAAGCTGAGGATGTCTCCTTATATCCAGCACTGTGTTTTAAATGTATGCTCACATTAAGAATGGGAAGCAGTTGGACTGCTGGGTTGTTGGGGCTGTGATATGTGTGTTTCAGTCACAGTACTTCTCCTGCAGAACTTTTCTTTGATGAAAATAAAAAAATCCCCAAACCCATGTGCAGCCACAGCTGATTGCTTGACTGACAAGTTACCTCCCAGCTGTATCTGGCACTGAGAGCTGATGCCCAAGAAGGTCTGACAACTAAAGAGTCAGGGATTAAAGTCTCTTCTCATTCAGGGCACGCTCCCTAGCGACAGGATAGTGTTGGGTCTCCCTCTTACACAGCTGGAAGGGGCATATACATTGAGATTGCGTCACAGGAGATAAACTTGGCAGGACCATTGCAGGTCTGCTCTGGAACACAACTGTTTCGAGAAAACAGATGTTGCACAGGACAGGGGAACTGGGAACTTGCTCAGATTTCTAACCTTAAGAAAGGGGGAGTGATGAATGTATATTTATGAAGTTCTTTAAGCTTTTGAGTTCTTGGCATACTTTATGTGCAAGTACTTTCAGAAGAGATAAGGAAAACTCTCACTTGAAGTTTTTTGGTCAATTCTTACCTGCAGATGAAGATAGAGATGTCTGCTTACACAGAGGGCTTAGCACAATCTGCTGTTCCAGGAATAGGTGTCACTCTGCTGACAAGCTCAGTTGCTAGAAAAAAAAAAAATGAAACATTATATGTTAGTAGAGCTACCTTCTTGAGGGTAAAGTCCTATTTCCCCTCTTCCCTGTAATGCTCTGGAAAAAAAAAATATCAGCGTTCACCTAGCACCTACAGATATGGATAGATAACAGCCTGCTGCGTACAAGTAGTATTTTAGTTTTTAAAAGTTAGTTCAAAAGAAATGTGGAATAGTACACTTCATCTGATACCTTTTATACCTGGTGTGACATTTTCTTGCTATAAATAACTTAGTGTGGTAAACAACATTTCAACAGCTTTCCAGAAGATTAGGAAATAATAAGCACTGTATTATGTAGTCACGAGCATCTACCACTGCTATATTGTAAATACAGGATATTATTTCACAATCTTTTTTTTTCCTAATTTCCTTTTTAAGGAAAATAATCCTCAAACTAGAAGCATTCCAGATATAAAAACCACCAAGTGCTCTTCAACTGCACACCCAACACTCTTGCAGTCGTGAATCATGAACAATGCACACATAAGAAGCCAACAAGCCAGGCAAGGGGTAACAAATCCCAAACCGCTCATTAAGACTAATATTAATGAGCTTGGAAGGGGTGATTACTACAGTGGTGTTTAACAGCATCATTTTGACAGACTTACAAACATTGCCTAATACTATGTCATGGCCAAGAAGAAGGGGTTACTTTTAAACCTTCAAAGACTTTCTGAATAATATTTCACAGGAATGATGTGTAACACTAAATGAGAACTTTACAGCTTGACAGAAGCATAGAAGAATAGATCTAAATCAGGAAAACTTTCCTCTAGTCTTTTAGTATCTCCTCTTTCACTGTTGTCAGCCACTGAATTTTGTCAAGACAAGTGGTTGTACAGACAAACTCTTTCTCCTAGTACCATCAGAGCTATATGAAAAGATCCAATAAGCACCGACTCCAGTGTAAGCATGTCATAAGGGTCCAGGAAACAACAAAAACCTCCTAAAGATCTGGAAGGAAAGGACTGGCCTGTTGTAAAATACTAGACTACATGCAATACACAAAGCCCTACAGGAGTAACTACTTCTCATTATGGGCAAAAACTTTATAGTTTTCATATACAGGAGCTCCAGAAATCTCAGGGACATAGCAAATAATTTTCACCACCATCAGCTAAATATATATAGCTTTTACTCACAAACCAATATTCATTAGATTCCTGAGTTGTCAGAATATGTCTTTGTGATGTTTTACGCTTTCCACCCTGTGTACCCACTATCAATTACTAATGGTTCACATGAGCCTTTTACTTTAGCTCCAAAATGACCCTAACCAGTTTTTGGTGAGCTTATGCCTCCCAGCTGAGAAGCTGTAATTTCATACATGGAAGAAGTGCTTATTAAAACAGCCTTAATGTATTTGCTTGCAGTTACACTATAGAACATCAATCACTTCAGATCTGTACTTGGGTTTACTCACCATGTAGTCATAGATAATGCTGAACATTCATTTAATCCAATATAGGTTAAATCACCAGTGCTTGAGCCTCAGTTACTTATCAATCCCCATATACACATGCTAGATTAGGAAAATACAGATGGTGACTCAGTTAATCCAGAGATGTATATGCTTGAATTTTGCTGGGGGAGGGGGAGGTAAAGAAGAGAAATATCATCTCACCCCAAACTACGAGAACTGAGCTTCAAGATACTAAAGTTGTCCTCATCTATTGCAAACTGATAGCTGCCAAGATACAAGCAGTAAACATTTCAGTTACTGTTCTTTGTTAGCTACTCCAGAATACTCCACACAACAGGCAAAGAATAGCAGACTTTTAACCTGAGAATGGAGTAGCTGCAATGCTGATCCAGCAGCAGGGACCAACACTTCCACTCAAACAGGGCTGCATTATCTTTAGCTCTATTGAAGCACTAAAGCTCTTCTCAGACCACTTTACAAACTGAGTGGGAAGGAGTAAGGATAAGAGCCACATTCTGTCCTTAGGGACCCCTATTAAATCAGATTCTCAACATCAGCCACTTCCTTTTTGTCTTCCTCAAGCCATATGGCTTCCTGACAAAATCTGTACAAACAATAAATCCATTAATCAAGCCACTGTTGGAGGAAAAGGGTGGGCTTTTTTTCCTTCCCTTCATCAATATAGACATTTTAATGGAGATCTTTTATGTATTTAATTTTATGGGAGTCCCAAGGAAAGTACTAAAGTCTTCTTTGTTCTCACACTGCAGCCTTGTAGACTGGAGCCCCAGTTCCAATACATACTTGTAGAAGGAAATCCTAACATGTTAAAATGCAAAAAGATACAAGTACACGGAGAAGTGAGCCAAGCCAACAAGAGGTCTAGCTTTATTGAATCTGTTAGTAGGGATACAATATAAATTGCTGTCTTGGCTCTCTACCATACTGCATTAAGTAACAAAATAACTACTTTTTTAAAAACTAACAGAAGTAGGTAGAACTAGAGAGGCATTAAATGTAACTTTTATTCCTACAAGGCTCTGAGAAGATGCACACATACAAATGCCAGAAGTAGGCCACAAGCAGCTGAAAGGAAGAGCTTCTTTTAAGAGATGCCACAATAAAGGACTTCCTCAGAGGCCAGATTTCTTAGCAAGGTGAACCAAGATGACCAGTTCCACACAACAGGCTACATAATCTGTTTGGTGTCTCCAAACTAGTAAAATCATGCAGATGATCATGCTATTTCAAGATCATGAGAAAATAAACACTGCAAATGTAAGGAACTATGGTAGGGAGAAAGCATAAAAAGCATAAGATTTCTAGCTCTTGTAGGTGGGAAGATCCCCCTCTCCTGTAGGAGAGAAGATAAATAAAAACAAACCTAAGCAGGCTCATCACTTCAGCAAACCAAACATAAGCCTGAGACTCTGTTTAGCTCCAGTTCTGCCGCTCTGTGCCAGGAGGCACACCAATATGCCAGCTTTACACCGCTGCAGGGTAAAAATCTGTTCATAAAGAATATATATACACTGTTGGGCAAGCAACATGTAAAGTGAAAGTACAGTAAAGCATTTGCTTTCTTCCTATTTGATTAACAGGCTCAAAGAAGGCACAAGGCTGAAAACCCAAGAGCAGAGAAGAAACAAAGACCTAATTTTCTTTGCTTGCAACAGCTTTCAAACAGACCCTTCTTGTATTCCCAAATGTCGCTTTGAGACACATGTGGTGTCTGTTATCCCTGTCTATCCCAAACAACTATTTGCATCACACTTTGGAGCCTACCCAGCAGAGAGGAAAGGGGTTTCCTAGTGATGATGGAAGAAGGGAGAATCGAAGACAATTCATCATCCAAATATATGATGGCATTACCAACAAAAGCAAACTGAACAAGACTGACTTGCCAGTCACCACTTCAGAGAATATGAAAACACAAAATGGTTTGGTTGTTTTTTTTTTTGAGAATTTGTTCCCACTGATTTTTTTTCCACCCCCAATTTTCCTGACTATCATAACTCATCTGCAGTGCAGAATGAGGATTCAGAAGAACAAGAAATCACTTCAAATTCAGGAGGTCTCTTTCAGTCACACATCTCTAAAGCAATTCTGACCCTTCCACTCACATGGAAGGAAAATAGGCCTGGCATCGCAACAAATCCTTTTCTACCTTAAATTATTATGTTGTTCTATAGCTTACTGAACTATGTCCCAGTTCACATGAAACAAAGTAATCCTCTGTTCAAATGAAGTTTGGGAGAAACACTACGCACTTTGACACTGAAAAACACCTTAAGAAGAAACACCATTAAAAAAAGGAATGAAGCTGGCTTTTCAATTTTTTTTTTTTTTTTCCTTTCTAAATACAGGAAAGCAGCATCCTTAATCATAAGCAAGAAATCTTTAAAGTGGCTTTGTTGAAATTAAGTAGCGATTAGCCATGAAAGAAAAAATATGGAAAAGGTAATCTCAAAAGATTGACTCATTACCTCCAAGGAGACATAGCTGTAGTTTTAACAAGGTCAAAACACTTTGGTCAGTTTTTTGGGCTAATGGGAGATACACAACATTAGCTTATGTTTCTATCAAGGTAACAACAATTCTGAAAGACTGCAGACATCACATGGAGCCTACAGCTATAAATTATTAGCCTCAAGGTCACAATCATCATATCCAAAGTACAGATGGATTTCTAAATGCCTTGAGGTAGTGGTGAAAGGTATGTTTGTTTTGGACAGAGTAGTGAGGGAGATCAGGTGCTGCAAGCTAGGGAGGCCTTCCACCACATCTGGGTCAGATGGTCCCAATTATCTTCTCAGCATTGTTAATCAAAAGTTATCCTTCAGCAGCTATATAATAACCTATGTAAAAATAAATCTGGAATTGGTGTTTGGCTCCTAGCAAGGAAAAAAACCCTTCCCTGTCACAAATCAGTTAGTGCACACAGCATCCTCATGTGAAGTCTCATGAAAAAGCATGAAGGTCCACAGATGTGATCATGCCTGCATATCAAATGTCAAGATGGAATATAAGAAAGGTTGACGAGAAAATTTAGGGGTGCACCAGCGTAGAGCAGAAAGTAGCTTTCCCTCCTGCTAGCTCGACTTTTCTGTCCTATCTGACACTGCTGATATACAGCACATGCTCCCAAAGTAACAGTATTGTGTCAGCCCATCCAGGCTACCGCTCTTACCTATGCAGAAAAGACTGATACAAACCAGAAATACGACACATTATCAGGAGAATATAAAAGGAGCACCAATTTGTTTATGTTTTCGCTGCACACAGACTGTAGAAGGTAGCCAGTCACAGCAAGATCAAAAAAAGCTTATTCTCCCTCTTCCCCAGAGCAACCTGACACCTCAAACAGAATTGACAGAGGAATCATCCAAGTGCTGACTTCAATGCATCATTCTGTCCTATGTCTGCTTGTGGCCAACTTGACTACAGCACTCAAGTCCTGCATACATTACCACCTGTCTATGGTCACATGCAATTAAGCAGCTCATGTCTCTGATCCCTCTGTAGTTTTGTGTGGTTTTTTTAAGCCATATCCTGTGTTAGCAGAAGCACCAGCATTAACATCCCTTCCTACATAAGTCAGAAAAATGGTTGCCTTTTTCTTACTATTTATCTCTTCTCAGGAAGAAGAAAGATTTGGACAACAATCTCTTCAAATCCAACCCTAAAACAAACATGGTATCCTAGTTCTTTAAGCTCAACTGAAGTGCAGAAGAGCAAGTGCTACAACATCATGTTGATAGGTAAAACAAAAAGAGTGAAAAAATATATATATATTTTTTAAAGTTTTCATGATGATCTTAGGAATTCTGCCTGTCAGTTTTCTCCCTGCAAGTATGTGAAGGGCATCTGCTTTCCATACTTTTCTTTCCAGGAACAACAGGCTTGAATTAGTTTAAAACAGTTTTAAACCTTTAGAATTCCAGTTGTTGAAAAAAGGGAAAAAACAAACACTGGAAGTTATTTTTTGTTGCTGTTGTTTTGTTTTGTTTTAACAACGTAACCAATAGACCCCAACATGTAAACTAAGAGGACATCATCATGTAAAGTACAATACTCACAGGTAGGGTACATTGTTTTCCTCCAAAGTACTAACATTTTACTTGGCAACACCTATCATTAACGCTCACTGTAACAATTAATCCAAGATCAAAAGGGCACGCTGATACAGAGAGCCATCAAGACTCATCCCCAGACTGTGTGCATACTACACTAGTCCCTCATACCTTTTCACATTCTGCACAAGTCCATTTAGAAGAATACCAGAGTAATAGCACAGAAACCAGTAATTTTCTCTTCTTGTCAGCAAGTTGTTTCTAGAACAGCAGGCATTGCAGCACTATGCTTAGTGACAGGAGGCATGCTTTTGTCTGCTTCCTACAGCAGGCTTAGAACTGCTAAGGCTCCTGGACACTGCTGATCAGAGGGACCTCTGCGAGGAACCACTACCTTGGCCACACTGCTGTAGTTAGACGTATGCAGGCTCACTTCATAATCCAACATAACAGTAGAGAAGGTGTAAAGTCATAACAAGAATTTGTGTTATGGAAGAAAAAATTTCACCCATAGTCTTTTTTGCTCATGATTAAAGTCTGCTCTGTAGATTTAAAGGACAGCGAGCAGCTCCACCTCTTTACCTGCCTGCCTTATCATTTGAAACAAACTGTACAGTTGACTTTTAGTTCTTTAAACACAGCATCAAACTCTTGCCATACCTACAGATGACAAAATATTTTGCACTGATTCTCAGAAAAGCAGGTATGGGAAAGCTTTTTTTTTTTTTTAAAAGAAGAAAGACTGAAGTAATACAATCAAGTGGTATTTAGAAGAAATCATGATTAGGTCTGTGTATTCACATATCCACTGACCTGTTTGGGTTGTAGGTAACCAAAAAGTGCACGGATTTAGCTTCCACTGTTATAAATCCTATTGGTTAGAAACATAGGAAGACATTTTAAAAGAACAATTCCAGTTAAAATGTGTATGTCATCAACCATGCACATCTCCAGAAAAGTATAGCTGGACAAGTCATCCATGTATTTAGGCAACAAACATGGTAGTATCTAAAAATGGTAGTACAATGATGTGGCATTTGGATTAATTTCTTTCCTTGATGATAAATCTGGTTGACAGTAACTGAGAAAAAACTGCAATAGGATGCTGTTTTATTTGCATGAGTGTAGTTAAGGACACACATGCAAAACTAGTGAAAGAATAAAGAAAGATTTCTCTTCCTTTGCCACTGAGCATCTGTCCCAGCCAGCATTACAACCGAACTAGTGGCAAAGGAGCACTCTAGCATTGCAGCCCGTGTTTGCAATACAGGCAGAATCCAACAGTCCCTTCAGTTCACTCATACAGTCAACATCACAATTCTTGAGAAAACCATTCTTCATTTTTTAGGCACTGCAGACACTTTATTTCCACATCAGAGCAGTTAGCAGTCAATTCTGCAGAGCTTGTTCTATTTTAAAAAAATCCTGAAAGACTGACATCATCTTTGCAAGCAAAGACCATTCTTTTCCGCTCCCATAGGTTGTTTACACAGCATCACTTTATCTGATGATTTAGTCTGTTTTCATATGAGGACTGAGATAAGTTAGTTTGCAGAATACACATCAGGAACAGAAAATAATTAAGATATTACAATGAAACAGTCACTGCAGATTATTTGTGATTTCAAATTGGTTTGATTTAGCATTAATCCAAACAAAAAAAATCCAGTTTCAAGTCAGTTGTGTCTCTAACATTAGCAGGAACATCACTCTGCATTTTCAACTAACCCCTTTGATACAAGAAAGTTCTCATCCAAAAGAATGATTTCCCAAAGGGTTTAAAGGTTAACTTCAATTACCCTTACTTAGCAAAGAGACTTTTAAGCTACTCCTGATAACCCTCCCAATTCCCACCTTCTTGTAATTAATTGCACAGGACAAAGTTAAGCTCAGCAGCGGCAAAAACTGGTGGGAGAGAGAGAACACCTGCACCTTTTCTAAAGTCCTACAGTGCTTTCTTTTATTATTGCCATCTTGCATACAGTGCACTACAGCCTTCACATTTGATTCCACAAGCACATCTTTTCCCTATTTCAAATGCACATAGTTCTATTGACACTTTAAAGCACAAGTCAACTCTGCAGCCAAAAATTGTACCACTTTCCCTACCTGCTCCATTTCTTCCTGTCCCACATGGACACCCCTCAATTTATAGTGAACTGGGTTAGGAACCAAATCCAGATGTGGTCATCTACAAGGAAAGGATGATACCAAAACAAAATATTTCCAGTCATGAAAGACACCAGAAAGCCCACCCCTTGGTGGGCTTTTGCAGATAAGGAAAAGTTAAAGTGCTCAGGGACCAAAGAGACTTTACATTATCACCAATATGTAAAGAGATCTTTATTTCAATTAAGTTTTGAAAAAAACTCATTACTTTAGGTTTTATTGTGCTGATGCACATGAAAAGTGGAAGACACCACATCATTTTGTTGTATATATTGGAACACACTCAAAGTAACTCAATTTCAGTATAAGAATAACACAGCAAGTTCATTAAGTTAGCACTCTGAGGTAACTTGTGTCTGCAAATAGTCAGCTTATATAAAATGAACTTCAAATGTTTCTAACTCAAAGCACACACTAGATAATAAAAAGGTAAAATACTCAAGTATACAGCTGTTATGCATTTCATGGTTGTAAAAACAGTCACAGATGGCACCTGCAAAGTCAGGGCTTAAAGCTTGCAGATTTCTAGCTTACTCCACAAGCATTTGTCCTTGTTGAAAATGAGCACCTTCCATCAGACCTTCAGCCAACATCTGTGTGTCCTGTGTTGTCACGTCTCCCCTTCCTGAGTATGTGAGGAAGTGTTATTAGTGGGATCATAATACACCATTTCTTAATTGTTACTAATCAAAGGAATAAACATTTTATAACAGCTACTGCTATTATATAATCAGAGACTTCTCTTTCTTCAGAGCTTCCATTTTTCTTCATTATGTCATCAATAGAAGCCAAACTAACTACATTTTTCTTTCCTTGCAATTAGCAGTGAGTCAATGAAAGACAAGCAGCTGATTTTTGCAGGTTTTGCTGCACTCCTTCAAAAGAAGCTTAATCAACCCTCTGGAAGCAATCCTCCCAGTGCAATGAATTTCAAGTATGCTTCAACCTTGCATGGGTGCAAGTGTAAGATAAATGAGAGGTTGAGAAAAAATTAGTTCTCTACCACAAACCATTACTTCCATCTCAAACAACAGTAAGTAAAGCCATATAATCTGTCTAGTAGAAGATATTAACTTAAGAGAAACCTTGTAGAAAGTAATCAAGACTCCCACAACAGTTTCAGAAGTAATGATGATCTCTGGTTAGACACTCACTGGTAGGTAATTAGTATCTGGTAGAATAAGTGCCAACTAAGCCCCAGCTACCAAGAAATGCTCAAGTGACAATTTATGCGACTAAAGTC
Source organism: Columba livia (assembly GCF_036013475.1). Taxonomy (NCBI): domain Eukaryota; kingdom Metazoa; phylum Chordata; class Aves; order Columbiformes; family Columbidae; genus Columba; species Columba livia. The sequence goes on along the minus strand of NC_088602.1, from coordinate 136,080,282 downwards.
TTTGATATTTATTTGTTTGATAGCATAGAGGTAAATAGCAAGTTTTTGCTTTACCTACTACAAAACTTAATTTGTGTCATTGGCAACATAAGTCACCATTTAAAAGGCCACTATTAACCAAGAAGAAAGCAACGCTTTACAGCTTAAGATTACATTAGTTTTACAACTAATGCAAACATATCTGGGATTTAGTTCCTAGTTCTCAACAGGGTGACTATATCTTTAAATCACCTAGGATGACAATTACATCTTAGCTCACACTGGGGAGGGAAAAACAAAACAAAACACAATCACAATACCAGAGGGTTAATTTTAAAGATCCTAACTCAAACGTACAGAAAAATCAGATGTGTTCAGTAACTGGCTAAAGAAAAATGTCAGACTGCTCATCTCAGAAAGGCAAAAAGAAGACAAATCTCAAGATATTCTGCCTACAGTGGAGGGGAATTAACACAACCCTGAAGATATTTCTATGATGCTAAACAAACTCCAAATATACATAGATGGTATTAATTTAAACAGAAGACAGATCACAAGTTGCTTCATATTGTGTAATTGTTTTCATCCCTATGAAAAAATAAAACTGAACCTGGCAGATTATTAGCTCATTGCTTCTGCTATCCTGTAAGATGTTCTACAGTTCAGCTTATGGTATAGGCCAGTGCTTCACATCTCAAACCACTGTGGTTGTGAAATGCAACTAATTAATGGTGGTTATAATGAAAATGCTAAAACAACAACAACAAAAAAGTCTTCTTACATAAACATGATCCCCACCACTCAGTACTTTAATTCTCTGAAAAGCATAAAAATCAGTGGATTTACACTTTTGGGTAAATGAAAGGTATGGGATGGGAGAAGCTATTTTCATAGATGACTGTTCAAGATTGCCAAGTCAAATAAAAAAATAACCACAAAAAAAGGTATGTTACAATAAATAACATAATGGGTTAGTTAAAAAGTATATTGTATAGCAAAGGTAAATAAATGTCATAAAGCTACAGGCTAACCAGACTCTCCAAGCATTGGAACAGTGGAAACAGAGACAGCCTTTATAACCCCAAAGCCTTTTCTTCATGAAAACTTCAAGTCAGGAAATCCTCTCTTTGTTAGTTTTTTTTCCTCACTGACTAATAAAGTCCTCACATTAAGTCCAGTCAGACCAAGGTGGAAGTCACCACTTACATCCAAAGATCTTTCCTTACAGTTGAAAAAACATTTGCTTATTTACTTTTTCTTTTCTTGTAGGGAAACATCAGACTCACTACTTAAGTGCTCAACATAGGCCAGAGAAAATGGAAAGCTTGTCTTCAAAGTTCAAAAGCAAGATTCAGATCCTGCTGCCATTAGCAGAACAAAACAAAAAAGGATCAAGAGAAACACAGCAATAAAGACTATCATGTCTGTTATGCTGCTTTCAGACTTCTTTGGCAATGGCTCTCTTGATTTAGGAGCACCAGCCAGCAAAACCCCAAATCCCTTTGAAAAGGTCCCATGCGCTGCAAGGACACATGGGAGGTACACACACACACACACACACACTACAGCTGGTAATCAAACTTCTGCAGCTCAAAGCCAAAAAGCTGCAAACTCTAGAGGCAAACATGCTGTGAAGATGTACTGCAATGTTAGTGTGCAACACGTAAATACCAGCACATGGAAGGTTTTATTCTTTCGCTGCAACAACACGCTTCATGGAAGGCATGAAGCTTAAATAGGTGTTTGCCACTTCCCAGGAGAAGTGTGAAGACCCTTAGAGGGGGCTGAAAGAAGCAGTTCCACATATCCCCCTGAATATGCATTGGGATCTGAAAATCCTCATCAGCTTCAGAGTACTTCTCAGCCATCGGAAACCTGAGCATAAGTGGCCAAAAAAAATATGCAGTCCAGATCTGCTAATGTATGAAAATAAGTCTGTTTGATAGAAACACATAAAAGGTTGACAAAGTTGTAACTCATCAAAACAAAGCTCTTTTTCAACTACATCTAGACACAGTTTAATAAATCCCTTTATCCTCCTTCCCAAGCCTAGTTATTTGTTTGCAAAATTGCAAACATTTTTTACAAGGTATTACAAATCTAACTCTTCAGCCAGCATACAGCTGGGAGGAATACATGGGAAGAAAAATGAAATTACTATCCCAAGACTTAGACATGTTTTTAGTTAACACTGATCCAGATCCCATTCAGATTACACTAAAACTGATTAGCACTCCCTTGCAATTTCCATTATTTCAATGAAAGCCAAGAAACAACTAATTAAGGCCTTAGGACAGCTTCTTCCTTAAGGGCAAATGCAACCTGTCCATATACAAAACATTCAACTATGGCAAAGTGTGCATATTTTTCAAAACCAACATTCGCGAACAATGAAACAGTTTTTGAAATAGCAAGTATCAGAGACAAATGAGGCTGAATAGGATGTTTTGATCTTTGAAAATGACAAAGACCATAGGGAGAGTTAAAAGGCTTCCAGACCACAAGAAATCCACAGCTTGTTTCTAGAAAACTGTAATCCCAACCCATTTAAGAAATACTATCTTGCTGCTACATCAGAACAGTAGCACTACGAGTACACAATATGGTCATGGCACAGAACTAACAAAACTGTAAGTAGAAGAATTCTGTAGTGTCCAAACTCTTCAGCACAAACCCTACAGTACAGTGCTACCTCTCTGCAAATAACTTGAGAAAAATGTGTATTTCCCCCCTTTATTCTTCATACGATTTAATAAAAGGATCTTAAGAGACCAAGTGGAAACTAATGAAATTACTTGAATGAAAATGAACCACAGACCTGAGCTATCGCATGACAGCTCAAATATTTCATTATAAGCAAGATGTACACCAGGATTTGGTGCTGCAAAACTCTGGAATTCAACCACTGGTAAATAAACAACTTGCCTCCCATGCTCCCCCACCAGAATAAAACACATACAGCTGCAGTTATAACCAGCTCAGCAAGTGTTTAATTGCTTGGGCTTACCTCTACTGAAAAGATCTTTGGGGGTCTTCAAACTGGAAAAGATAAAGGCTCCTGCTTGCATACTGCCTTTCAAACTAACCAGTCTACTACTTCACTAGGCAAACCTCACTGCAAATGGATTTAACCTAGCAGATTCCAACAATTATGAGAAAAAGATACATCTATCACCTGGGAATTATTTTATATGGCTTTACTGCTCTAAAAGGAGTCAATACCCTCCTTCAATATGCTCCAAGCATTTTTGGCTAACATCAGCAACATTAATGATCCAATTCATTGTTCCCTTGTTCAGCTCCCATCTATGCTCCAAGTACTCATCCCTAATTTTTCTCCTCCTTTTTAGTAAGGGGTCTTTGATATTTTGTCCACATGGTCACCACAGCACACAAGATGCTGGACTTGCTTCAACTGAACACAATAAGAACGTGACAGGAGAGTCACTTAACTGAGGTCACAAATATAATTCCTGCTAAAGGTAATATGCAATTAAGCATAGTAATGGTGTTCCAGACAGCATGGGGCTGAAGTCAGAGTACTTCAATTATCTCTAGCCTAAAGGTTTCGAAAGAAAAAGGGAGGAGAGCTCTACTTTACACACTTACTGCTTGCTTTTTCCAATAACACAAGAAAAGCTAGTTGTGGGTCAGATCACATATTCAGCTAACCTAACATCCCATTGCACACAGTGGCCAGAGTAAGGCTTGTTGTCACTGCAGCAAGAGTTTCACAGCTTAACCACAAGCAGTTTTACAGTGGAACCATAGTACAAATTACTCTTGAAGAGTGACCAGCCTTCTTAGACTCCTTTGCCCTTCAGAACTGTCTCCCAAGTGACTCTGCCAACCAGCCTTCTAAACAGGCCATGATGAGCTAACGGTTACTAGTCTTGGCCATCCACAAGTATGAGGTAAAATATACCAGATAAAAGGGAAGCAAAGAAGTTCATACTAAAGCATTTTAACTTTAATGAGAACAGGTTAAGAACCTCCACAAAGGTATGCATATTAGCTTGTTAAACTACTGTAACTCAGTGTATCAAAGTCCTTAGTCTCAAGTATCTTTTGAAATGTTAAAGATAATGTAGTGAGACAGGTACTTCACCCCTGTATTCTAAGAAGATAACTTCCCTGGTTGAAGGATACTTCACCTATCCTTTCTTCTTATAATACCATTCTATTTTTCCCCCATGAGTAGATATGTACTGATAATTCAGACTCACTTCTTCCAATGTTAAAGCAGTTTATAATGCTTCAAGAGCAAAAGAGGAGTGGTGTGTGCTATTGACACCATTTTCAAAGACATCTATAGTGTTTCTTTATCACAGGTGTTCCACATGCTTTTATCCCACCTCCACACCATTCTTTTCATCATTTACACAGATCACTGGATCACAATGTTCTGCTGTACTTTTAAATTAGAAATTGGGGAGCATTTATGATCTTCTGTAGCTGTGAGCTGTGAACAAAAAAATTCACACAAAGGTTTTTATATTTACTCAAGACACACACTGACCATGAACTTATTCAGTTCCTTCTTCCCTATGCTGATTCCCTCAGTGACATAAAACAATTCTACCTCTAAAGAAATCAGCACAAAACACTAACTATCCTACTGATAGCATCCACTTCCAAATCAAGCAGGGTGGTGTAGCACCCACAAAGAGCCTCCGTAATGCCATTGAGCAGGCAATATTTCACATATTAGGTCCTTATGGAAATGCCATATAAGCACCTAAACTTCCACTGGGAACAAAGAGTAATGGATATTCCCGAAGAGTCCATTGTTGTTGGTTGGTTTTGGTTGGTTGGTTGTTGGATTTTTTTTCTCCATGTGCTTTCTTGTCCCATCATGTGAAAAAATCTATACTGCTTCCTCCTTAACTAAATATTTTGTGAAAAAACACATGGCTGCAACTCAATATTTAATCTTTAATAACTATGTTAAGAATGCACCAACTAATGACTTAGTATTAGCATGTTTACAGTTTAAAACTACCAAAAGCTTTAAAGTACTTTTACACAGCTTTTAAGATTAACCAAAAATTAAGTAATATTTGGTTAATGTTAAATATGAAAACACCACTTTACAGCTAGAAAATGCACCACTTTTCAATACGTTAATGACATCTTAATTGTCTGAGTTAATACCAACATTCACACATCTTTACTAGCTACTACTGTTTATAATCACTGGAAGATCAGACAATCTCTTCAGCTGGAAAGAAGAAATAGATCAATAAGAATGAAAATTTTATTCAGCTCCACAAAAGATAAAAGTATCAACTTATAGCTCACTGTATAATACAATACATCAGTTGGACACAATATTACATTCAGCTGCAGCAACTAATTATTCTCTTTGCAGACAGAAGCACCAAAAAAGTATTGATTTTTCACCTGATCGACTACAACTAAATAATTCTACATTGTAGAATAAAAGGTGGTTTTCTGCCATAGCACCAGCTGCCTGTGTTGAGACTTCTCTATATTTCTAATAAAGAGTTCAACCATAACTATTGCTAATTTTTTGGAGTCAAATTCTAAAACCAGCTACAAGGGCAGCAACAGTTCAATAATTTTGACTTGCCAAGTGGATGCTCTGTGCTAAAGAAAGCACGGCAGAAGCACTTTTAAACTTGCAACCACAATGTATCATTTGACACAAAAGACATTTTGCTCCCCAAAATCTAACAGTTTAGGCCAGTACTGGTTTCCTTTGCCAAATCTATTCCACCAACAGTGTAGTTGTGCTAGTCCAGGTCTATGAGTCAGGCATGACTACAAGAAAAAGAAGAGATATAAAGGCTAAGTAAGTAGCTTTCAAATAATTCTGTATTTATGATAGAATTATCACAAGAAAGCTAATAATTCTTGCAAAAGGACTAGAAAAAATGTAATCATCAAAACCTTCAATAAGATTTTATAAACTTTCACAGGAGGCATTCAGAAATGAAATGAGGGGGGAAGAACAACAACCACCATGCAGCTCAAGACCACTGGCTTTCAAACCTGTGCTGCAGAGAAATCAAACACGACTGCATTCACTGCTTAAAGCACAGCCTTTTACCAGCACTTTCAGGAGCAAGTCTGCCCTTACCACAAGTAATAGACTGCTACAATTGACAGAAAAAATCTAATAGCTGATATACAGCCTTTACACCACTGCATTAAAAAAAAACCCAAACTTAGAGGTTTCACAAAGCATGTGGAGAGCATGCTGCTTCAGAAATTATGATATCTCCTCACCTCACTGTGCCAGTGATATTTGCAGAGGGCAGAAAATAGCATTTCTTCAAGCATTCACCAAACTGATAGGAGAACTGAGTGGCATCAGGCATCACCAGTGACAGCATGGAAGTGATGCACTCCTGCCTACAGCAGAAGATATCACCAAGACAAAGCATTATACAACCCAGGACAACTTTCCAAGTGGTAGAAAGTTATGTTTTTGAAATCTAGGTCTTTATCAAAACACAAGAGGAGTCCCACCCTCTCCCTGCACTGGATTCTTGCTCATATACCCAGTATCATTTCCACTAGAAGGCAAAAGGCACCATCTGCAGCCACCCAGACAATGGCAAAGTGAAATGTTACATTTTTGTTTATACAGAAAAACTTTCAGAAGAGGAATGAAAGTTTAAGTAGTCCAGATCATTAGAAGAGATAGCTAAATTTTTAAGGGCCATGTCAAACAGTGACGAGGACTGGGAGCAGCAAGAATTATCTATATTTGATGTGTAGCAGAGCAAAAAACATCAAATCCCACCAGCATTAGTATGTCCAGACACCCTTATTATTCACTTTAATGTCTCAATACCTTTTAGAAAGGACATTCCTTGGTGGGTTTTGTGGTTTTTTTGTGTTGTTGTTGGGTTTTGGTGGGTTTTTCTTCTCCCTCCATTTGAAAATATAAATCTTATTTCTCTACTCTCTATTCCAGTCATTTTTGACCTTCTTGCCCTTGAGATTAATTTGATGTAGGCAAGCACATACTTTGCACAGGACATAACACCCTGTATGAGAGCAATTATTAGATTTCATAAAGAGTGAGTAGGCATCACTACACTATTTTTTTTTTCCCCACAAAATATGGAAAATATGGATGGAAGTAAGGGAGGACAAAAATGTTGGTTCAGTCACCTCCAAAAGAACTCTTTACAATAAAGAAAGAGTATACAGGTAAGAAATATTCCACTAAGCTATCATATATTCACACACACAAAAAATTAAACAACAACAAAAAAATGCACCACAAAACCAAACCCCACATTCTTAATATTTGATTCTTGTAAATAAAACAAAAAAGTTTATAGCAAAGCCTCCCAAGCTACTGAAGCTACAACATTAATAAGTAATTGTTAATAGGTTGTTATGTAATTGTTAATATATTAAGTTTTTGAAATGCATTAAAATCAGAATCAGCATTTTCTTGGCAGTTTGCCATTAAAGATGAACAATTATTACATCTTTGCAGTAGCATTGCCAGCATAGCAAGCTGGTAGCAATCCAACTGAAAAGTTATTCTGTTTCAAACTTGTTTCTTACCCAACATTAATTGAAATTGGTTTACTTGACTAATGCAATAAAACCAAGACTGCTGTCACTTAGAGTATATCATCCATTGGATATCATTGCATAGCTGAACTATAAATATAATTTATATGTACACAAAAATTCCACAATATTTAATACTGTGGCATATTAGTCCTAGAAAAGCCCTTGATCATAGCAAGAGGTTTGCCATAGATGAAGTCTGAGGCATAGACAACAGCCTCACAGGGAAACCTGAAGGGTAAAACACACCTACCCCATCATTTCCCCTTGAAAATATTTGCTTTTATTGCATCATTTAGGATTGAAAGTTCATTCAACAAAATAAAACAACGTATCCAGAAAAGAAATCCTCTTGTGCATGTTTTATCCAAAAAGAAACACAATGTCTGAGCATTCAGAGTTTAGAAAGCCTCTCATATATGTAGGCCACCACCTACTTTTCTTTAAAATTACAGCAATAATACATACCTATACCCCCCCCAAAAAAACAACCTCAGAACCTGAAGAAAATGGGAAGAGCAACAGTAACTCCAAAACATCAGAAAATATTTAACATTCAAACTTGTTTTCACATAAACTAAAAGACATGCCACATTCAAATACAAAGCCTTTTGCTGTCAACAACTGCGACCACTTTAGAATGAACCAGTTCATTGTCTGCTGAAGCAACACTGTTCATCACGAAACCAGTTTCTGCCATAGCACTATTTATAGTTACATTTGCTTTGTCTAAGAGACTGCAAATAAGATATAGACATTTACACCTCTTGAATACATTTAACTATCCATTTAGCTATAGCTTTATTCAGCATGACTGTAGATAAGGGTAGCAGCAAACAACTATTAAAGCTTAAAGAACATTTTAAAAATAAGTACCAAGGCCTCCTATTTGTTCTGAAGCTGTTTGTTTTATTTTCGGGGAATATTGTGTAATTTAATTGTAGCTATATTCTGAAGAAGGTCACAGCAAATGGAAGATACAGGAGAGTGCTGCTATTTTCTTACTGGAGCAGTCAACACAGACAAAGCTGGAAAACATAACTGAAGTGTTTGTCACCAAATATGCCTCAGCCCTGGTAAGCACCTGGACACAGATATCCATGACTACTGAAACTGCAAACCAGCTCATTCTTAACTTGCAGAGTTGCCTTTCACAGACAGCAATGCAAGTCTTCAAGACCACACAAATCAGGTATCTCTGACAAGCACACATATGCCTCCCCATAGCTACTCTATTCTGGAACACCTTCCAGGAAATGTTAAAGTGAGTTGGAGGCAAAACAAAATGAAGAATAAATCATTACAGTGAAACCACGTGCAAAACACTGAGCAGCACGTAAAAATACAGTTTTCCATTCTTCTAAACACTGGCCATCTCAAAAAGATGAAAGGTATGTCTATTGGTATGCAGCTCATTGGATAAAGCACAAATTAGGATCTATTCATCATCATTCACCCTATTTTGTTGTTGCTGGAAGAAGGAGGAAAGTGAAATTTTATTTCCTTTTGCAGCAGAAAGAAGTAATCCACATGCAGGTTGGGCATGGGGTTGGAAGGGACCTCTGTGGATCATCTAGTCCATCACCTGATCTCCAGATGTTCCTTCCAACCCAAACCATTCTGTGATAAGACTTCAAGCTAGTTAACAAGAAAAAACAGTTGGGTTTTTTTTAAATCCAAGGTGTAAATGAACTCATTGTCTTCAGCAAAAGGAGCTTTTAGTTTAAGATGGGAGTTAGAAGTCGTTGTCTTCTGAAAGCAAATGTAATTGCAGGTCTGCAACAACTAATATTTGCATGTGTTCAGAAGAAACAAGAGGCATGAAAGAACTTTTACATTTTGTCTACTTTCACTGATAGCATACTACACAAAGTCCTCATACAAAGTAAAATCAGTCACAGCCAAATACAAGCCCCCATCTACTTTAGGGACAGAATGGCCAGATGTTTATGACTCAGAAAGCTTGAGTGCCTTCCTTGCATTCTGCTGTGTTACAAGACTGAGATGCTGCTAGTTTTTTCTATCCTGGTCATTCTTAAACTATGATTCTGGGAAAACATGTATATTCCTAGTACTGATAAGGTTATTATTTAATGTCATTAAAAGCCATTTGACCAGGACTGAGTATGTGCTAGATAATGGATCAGATCACTCTTCACAGTAATTCAATTACAACATCACTCCTTGAGCTTTCTAAAAATAAGTAGTATAACGTAAGTAGTGTGACAGCAAGGAAATTACGTTCAGGAATGACGTGAATTAGAATCTTAGATGGTGGAGGAGATAGGTACTTACAGGTATCAACAACTAATAGCACCAGAAACCAAACTACTTTATTTATCATGTTTATTAAGTTTGTGTCTATTATCTAGACATATTACATGGAGGTGAAAAAATGGAAAAAAGTTCAGCATTTCTCAAGTCGTTAACCTGCATCTTAGCTTTCTACATACACTGAACAAAGCATAAATAACAAAATCCCTGGTAAACATCACCTGTTAAACCGCATGACCATTGTACAACATGGACAGAAAACGATTTTCAGTGAAAACAACATAAGATTATTTACATTTGTGAGAGGAATAAAGCCTCACAAGAATTTGAATCAGTCACAAAAGGCTTTTACACAACACACATCTTTTCCATTGTTACTTTTTTTTCTCCTTTAAATCTGCATCGTATATAAGAGAAGTCAAGTAATCATGGGAGAACTGAACATCAGGGATGAAACAAGCAGTTGAATAACCTCTTTACTCAGATAAAAAGCAGCTGAATAATTCCCTGAGCAGGCACACAGATATTCTGGCTTGGCCCTTTAAATAACACCTGCTACACACAAAGAAAAGTTGTGCTTGAGTTTACTTGAGGTTTGCATAGTTACTATTTAAATTCACATACAAGATAAGAAATGCCAGCAGGAGGAAAGGATTTCAGTATGTTAAAGCACTTCCAGTAAGATTTTAAAGAAGATTAGAAGCTCTATTTAATTACTTATTGTTTTTGCATTTAGCCGCAGGTAGTTTGGGAGCATTTTCCCCCTCAAGTAAAAGTTTACCTTGTACATGTACCTTCTTAAAACTTGTCTTCACCTTTTAGACTGACTGCTGGAATAGAAAAAATAAAAATGATTGCCAAATCATTATGACAACACCTTTCAAACACAAGGCTAAACTCTTAACACAAACAAACAAGATTTCTTGGTTACACCTAGTCTTTGCAGGTAGCAACGGAATTATTCAACTGTGGTTATTTCTGGCTCTCTCCCAACCCTGCATCTGTGTTCTAAGAAAAATGCATGACTTTTTTTGCTAACAGCTCCTGGTTTTAGATTGGTAAATTCCAATTTAATTCCAGCAATCACAGCAGGGGAAGAGTCTCCCATATTTTAGAATAAACCTGGAACCTTCTACCTCAAGAGTGGACAGACAAGGTAATCACAGCAACAATGCTGCAGGTTCCCAAGACAACCTCCCCTTAAGCAAGCCTGCTATACTGCATCTAAACAAGACAGCACACTGAAATCTGGAATTAAAAAGGGTATCCAGGCAGGAAGACAAATCTCCGAAAGATTTCAGCTCCTGACAGAAGAGTATGTCCAAATAAAACAGTTTTCCCTTGCAACTCCTGAGACTACTTAGTTTACTAACCTCATAACAAAGGAAAAATATATACCAATGAACAAAGTGATATTCCTGTCAGATAAAAGAAACCCTAAAATGCACAAAATTTTATCTAAGTTCTCAATAGGAAACAATTTTTTCTTCAACATTTAGAAGATACCCCTACTAAGTCAAGATCTCAGGCACTGCTTCAGAACCACCTTACTCTTTTTTTTTTTTTTAAATCAAAATGGTACTTTGCAGTAGTTATTTTAAAAGCTGTAAGTTTAAACTTCTTAATTTCAAAAGTAGTCCTATTTACCTACCAAAACAGCTTATCTTTCAAATTGCCACATTACTACACAAAAAAACTGAGAAGGACTCTTTCTGCAATTTGGTTTCTGTTCATACACATCCATGACAGCCTGTGTGCCAGTTGTGCTCACAGAATATATCACCTATGTGGAAGCAGGTCACCTGCCCTGACTGACAACTGAATATATTTTAAGCCTCAAATACCCACCCCACAGCGACCACACAGGCACTACTAAAGAACTATTTTACACTCCTATTCCACACCAAAGAAAAAGTAAACACATTTCTGGCTACAAATCTCTAACATAATGCTGTTTCCCCATATGTTCAATATACTTTTACTGTTATCATGTTCTTGTGCATTAAAGTGAATGGTACAAGCTACCAAAATACAAAAGTGCCAATCCATAAAGAGCAGTTGCTTTTACATAGTAATTGCAGTGATTAAAACAGCCGTAAGCCGAAGTGGAACACTGACAAGGTACACTGAAGTTAATAAGAAAAGGTTTCACTTAACCAGCCAAAGCTTCAAGAACAGGAAAGTTACCTTCTCACAAGACAGAACACTTACTGATTGATCAAAGGATTGCAAGTTTTTCCTGTCAACTCTCATCTTGAACGTAGTGGGACACTCTTCATATTCTCCATGATCTTCTCAACAGCCCCATTCCACTTTGAAGCAGGAAGAGGCACCAGGTCCTTCAGGGCTTCTTCTAGAATGTTAAGTCTTCACCAACTGGGTTTGGCATAGCCATTCTGCCATAATAAACTCCACACAGACTGGGCCTGGCAGCTCCGCCTTCCTGGCAAGAGCATTAGCAGAACTTAAATTTTCATAATGAGCTGGTGCAGTTGAGCCCCAGGGTCACTTTGAGTGCAGACTCATGATGTCTGTATGTGTCAGTTGTTGCTGCAGCTGACGCATGCACATCATTCTATGGCTGGTACGAGGCAAGGGAGGACACCTGCATTACCGGACAGTCAGCTAATAAAATAACACAGTTTGCTTCATAATCTGTAAAACTGCACCACCATAATGAAGTAATTGTCCACATCAGGAAAGAAACTATGACCTAATACATTATGTACGTGAAAATTCAATTATTAGATAACCTGGTATAAGCTCTGAACACTTAAATATCTGATCTGTATGCAGTTAAAGCTACGCATCTCTCAGAAATTAAATACATGGAGTAATTCTAATTTCTCCATCTCCACAAAATATGTGGTGCTAATATAACAACACAACTCTTGATTTCAAAAGGTTTAGTGTAAGGGAACAACTTAGTTTCCCCAAAGCCAGCAAGCAGTTAACAAGTGAGAGTACTAAACTTCCAGTTTCCATGGAAATGGGATTTGGATCAGAACAGATTTCTGAATTTAAACCACTCTCCATCTTACACTCTCAACTCCAACATTCATTTTCCCAGGTAACAACAGTTCAAGAGAGACACAGATGCCATATACATTAGTGATCTAGTATATACACACACATATAGACATATATATCTCTATATTGAATATTTATAATTTCCATACTCTTAAATAACATACACACATGTACATAGATATAGCGAAAAAGAAACCAACTCATTTTTATTGTTGATATGACCCCCCCAGAAAAGCACAGCAGCAGAACTGTGAAATTTTTAACTGTAAAAATCCACTGTCTTTAGGCAAGAACCAAAAAGGTGTATTTTATCACCACTAATGCAATGCTTCCACAGCAGCTGTTGCCCAGTGCTGCAAGGGAGAATTCCAACTTGTTGATTACAACTGCAGGATGCTCACTGGCAGCTACAACAGTTTGCCAAGCGTATTTATGGCTCCTGTTCCTTGTGTTTGGCAAGAGTAGAGAAAGAGTAATTTTCTGGAAGTATTTACACTGATTTTGCAGCTGATGACAACACTCCGTCTGCTCACAGACACTTTGGTGCCTCTGCCAATTTCTTCCCTAATGTATTGCTTTCTCCAAGCTTCACCAAGGTTTCTCTACTTCCTGAACTTCTTTCACTAGGTCTGAAGGGGCCATTTCAAGTTGTGAGCAAGACCTTGAGGTAGAAACATCTAGGCCTATGCCTTAATCACATATCATCAGAAAAACAGATGGTATTTCAAATTACTCGCCCATCTCAAGACCATGACCTCCAGAAACCTAAAGATATGGCTGACAGCTTCAACAGAACTGTCAAAGTCACTGAAATAAAAGGGTCTTGAGGCCAATTTGGAGAAGGAGAATTTAAAAAAAGACTCAATTCATTCTTCTACAAAAAGCCCCATGAAAATCAAGATTTCATCGAGCATTTAAAAATGTGGCCAAGTAAAGCAACGTCCTCTCTATAAAAATATTTGAGATTCATACCCAGCAAGCCCAGTTCTGAGTGCAATACTTGTGGTGTACATTGAACAGATGGAAGGATTCAGTTTCCACCTGTCTGCCTGACACCTTTCATACACAGTTAAACATGAAAAGAACTAGCAAAAGCAAATAAAGATTTGAAAGCCTGAAATTCTAACTTTAAGGCATTTATCAAGGCAGAAGTGTACACAAATATTTTCACTGTTTTCTCCAAGTTTTATGCAATGATCAAGCTACCTTTATGTCATATGTTTTCAATCAAGATAGAATATTCCCAAAAAATGTAATAGCTCATCTTACAGCATCATGTAACTGAAAAATAACACCCCAAATGTCACATTCAGACCTCTTCTTAAGATAAATACTCAATCCACCATAAAAAAAATGGATTGTGAGGTCAGAGATTCCTAAAAAGTGACTATAACTTCCAGCAGCTCACAGAAGAACCATAAGTATTTAAACCCCCAAGGGCTGAGATAAACAGCATCAGGCTGCTCATCTGTTTCATTTGAAAGCAGGAAAGTAGGTTAGTGTGAAATCATGTCACTAAGGAATAATCCCAACAGAATGAATGCAGAAAATAAATGCTTTAATCCCTTTTGTATCAGTACACATGTGTGTAAATTCATTTACTATTAGCCCTAGTTCAGAGATAACTCTGATCTGTGGTGTGCAGGTCAGATTAGATGATCAAAAGGTTTCTTGTGGCACACCACCTGTCTCAAAATATCTATCCTATTTGTTGATAAAAAAAAAAGAATTTACCTGTAAACACAATAATCTTTTCCTCTAATAGTCTGACTTTTTCCTCTTTCCACTGACCACCTAAGTAGAAGAAAAAGGCAAATCATGGCAAGTTAAAAGTCAGGTGTCAGCTTTATTCCACTTCTGCAATTTGTCTTGATTACTTTTAAACCCCAGGACAACAGTGATAAGCCCAGAAAAAAGACAATGGATTTGAAATAAGACTTCTTTTCTTCTGGGAGCCCTAAAACATATAAGCAACTTACTGCTTCAAGCTATAGGTTCTGAGAGAAATTAAAAGCTGAAAAAAAACTTTGAAGTGACCAATCTCTTTGCATTTGGGCATTAGACTGAGGTTTGCCTTTGTATCAAACAAAAGACCAATTCAGCAGCTACCATCAAATACAGCAGCTTGTTTTGGCAACTTCATTTTTCAAAGATCAGATTTAGCTACTCAGCTTTAATACTCTTGTTTTTGAATTAACCATCTGTTCTGTAACATTTAGACAGACCTAGTAAAGTAGCATGTCAGTCTCAGGGGTCTTAGGGCTAAAACACTCATATGTACATACCCCCAACAGGCAGAGCCCATCAAAATAATAGTCAACCTTCTCAACAAGGAGTTGTGTTGCTGATTTTTGTATCTAGCCTATGGTTTCATTTTATCCAATTAGTAACAGGAACTCCAGCCAACACAGTACATATTTTAATCAATTAACACAAAAAAGGGAAATTTTAAAAGGCTATATAACAAAAAGACTTCTATTTACAACAGCTGTAGGTCAGAGTTCTTAATCTAGGCCCTTTTAAGAAGATTGCCAATAATAAAGCATGCTGTTTCACAGTAAATTGTCACTGTAAAAGAAGTGTAAAATTCATATGTGAAAAGACATAACTAGAAAGCTCTGTGTTGCTGTGAAAGCATAGAAGCTTCTTTTTCCCCTTTCAAAAAGATACATACAAGCACATAAATGCTCTGGTATCTGAAGTTACACCAAAAGAAAACAGGATTTATAGGTGCTGCTTGACTAGTGAACTTTTAATGAACACTTTAATCAATTGATCCTTTTAAGAGAAACACACCACCACGAAGCCATTTGTTTCAGCAGACTACTGACACAAGCGGCTAAAAGATGGCCAAAGTATGCTACAGAAACATTTGACAAGCTCTGAGTTCCCAGATTTTTAAACACCCTTTTCCACCTAAAAAACTGTGCATTTCAACACACATTGCCTCCAAAATTATTAATAGAATGGCTTGCAACTGATACTACTACGCTAGTCTCTCGAAGGCGTAGTATGACCTACTTTCACAACCCGGTCAGTAATAAGCGCTTACTGGTCCCAGGCAGACACTTGACTGACCTCTAAGACCTTCTTACAAAAGCCGGTACAACTGCTTTTACAACAGCTCTGGCAATGAGGCTGCATATTATTGTAAAGCTGGTAGCACTGAACTACTACAGTGTTTATTTTGACTCCAAATTAAAGCCTTGCAACTACACACCCTTTTAGACACAGGGCCTACTACAATTAACTCTTCTATTCCCATCCGTCTTCTACAAGAAAATCTCACACTGAAATCCAGTAATACACCAATATAGAGCAATTTATGTGTTCTCTTACTCCCACAAACAATAACCTGTGTTCACCACACACCAGCTTTCCACAGCACAGATGATCATATCTACAAAAGTACTGAGCAGCAGCTCAGATCCACCATGTTCCACCTCAAATGGCATCAGTCCACTGACTTTGGAATCAGCATAATGTCTACATACTCAAGAGTGCCATGCTCAAATGTCAATAGTCACTTTTCACTTCATAATATATTGCTTTTTAGTGATTAGACTACAGACCTAAACTAAGAGCTTCCAATGCAAGCTAGAATGTAGTTAAATCAACTCTTACATTTTTACCAAAATCAGGAAGCAAGAGATACCAAAAATTCCTCAAGAAACAATTCTGAGGCACTGCAGTGACTCCAAATTGCCATCTTGATTTAGAAAACAAGTTATTGTTAGGATTGATAACTATTGATGCATATGACTAAGCAAGCAGCAGAAGATGCCAAAATATATCGCTATCCTGAAATTTACTTTGAAACCTCCCCTGACTCATAGTATAGGTTCTACTAAATTAATTTTTAATTTACTGATTTTTAAATGAAGAAACTTAATATTTTGAAGTTCAGGTGCCTAGGCATAAGTAATTAAATACATGCTGTAATGCTCAGGTATTTGCAAAACTTTCCAAGAACTGATGCTGCAGTTGCAGAGTATTTTTGTACAGGTGACCAGTTAGTGACTTTGTGTTCTTAGTCCTATAAAGTTTCATCCATCTCTATTCCATTTACTATCGCCTTCTTGGAAGGTTATTTCCTCCGTAAGTAAAACAGTGAAGCATTAACTTCCCCTCCCTTCTCTTGATAGCATGTACTAGATTTTTTTTTTTTTTTGTAAAACAATCAGGTAATTGAAAGGAAGAAAATAAGCTTTCAACATTCATTTTATCAACAGCGTAAAATTTTTATGTCAGTACTTGAACAGAAATAACCCCTTCCCTGTACAAATAAAGTGACAGGGGAATGGTTTGATCACAGATTTAATTTCAAGAAAAATTCTTGTGATATAGCACCTGGTGAAAGACAGGGTATTAATCAATTATTCCTCTTCATTAAAAAACTGTTGTTCTGTTCCCACTTCAAAGCTTGTAGCTGAAGCTTGATTTATCAAGCTGGGCCCAGTGTGGGATATTTCTGTAAGTCTCAGAGTTATCATTAGTGAATTACAGGCTTATTGTGACATAGGCTGCCTAAGTCTAAATACATGAAGTAACACCCACTCTACTATTCCTGTCACAAAGGAAGCAGTATGTGAGCAAGTTGATCTGAAATACTGGATCCATTAACAGACATATGTTTTTCTCCATATGCACCTTACTCAAGTACACACATACATCAATTAAGAAAAAGATCTCATTACTCTTTTCCTATAGAAAAAGTCTATATTTTTAACTCATTACAGGTCTCAGCGAACGTATAAATCAAATTTTGTTAGAGGTACCCTGACTAATACCTTTTTTCTTCTTAGTCAATACATTTTGCATTATAATCTCTAATGTTCACCATGTTTATAGCTATTTTTTCATTAAATAATTCATAGGGAATATCAATAGATTATACATATGTGACAAGGTTCCCTAAAACAAAGTTTGTCTGCTGAATTCAACTACAGAACCATTAGATTCCATATAAAAAAAAAAAAATCAGTTTCTGGAAAGCTGAGAACTTACCCTAGAATTTTGAGCAGGGTCTCATCAACTTGCCCTACTCCACACCTCTTTAAACAAAGATTCTGCAGTAGACAGAAAAAGAGATGCAGAGAAGTCCTAGATGTTCTGCATTTATCCAGTAGTAGTGCTATAAAGGTAAGTAAAAACATGTTACAAAAAACCCACTTAAGAGCAAGGATCTATTTCCACCTCTGGTTTAATTGCTGGAAGTATCAGCTGATGGGGGTTGTGTGGTACAAAAGCCTCTTAAAAATAAACTAAACAGAACCCTTCAGGCTGAAAGAACCCACAGGAGCCCAGTCTCCTGCTCAAAGCAAGGCCAACACTCAATTCAGACCAGGCTGCTTTCATCAGCTAGGTCTTCAAAACTGACTTGAAGAATGAAGATGCTTCCCTAGAAAATGAAAGCCTCAGATTCTTTATGTATCATCATTAACAAGAACACAGTTCAGACACTCAGATAAGCCCTAAGTCAGTTACAAATCTTTATCACTTTCTTTGTTAAATAATTTCATAATTAACAAAGTTCAGAGCTACCAAGCTACTCCAGTTTCCCACACATTACAAAAGTTTTTCTTGAAGTGAAAAAAGCATCCCCTGTTACTAATGCTTAATGCATTTGTAATCAAGTCATGTTCACTTACAAGTGCATCATGGGTAGATGTACACAGGCAGGGTTGAAATCTCAGAAGTCAACTAGTGTTAACTCATTAAAACAAGCAACTGGGGGTCTCAGAGCCTGGGACCAGTGTCTTTATAGTGGAAAAAGTCAAACTGAGTTTCATATGAATAACCTATGTAAACAGGTTTTCACATTAGTTTTTAATGTGAACTGTCACGAGTGCATCACTTTCCCCCAGTTCAAGATACAATACAAATCAGTTGTCACAAACATGAAAAAGCAAACAAAAGCAAACTTAAAAGTGATTTGTGTCATAATATTTGTTTGGGGATTATGGTTCAAAGTGAGTTGCACCAGATCAGTTTACCTTGCTCTCTACCAACTGTATTTTCAATGCTTCAAATAAGTTTGAGCATTTATTGACTGAGTGTGAGAGCATCTCACATTAAGACCAACACACTTACATATGGCATATTCTTTAATAGCAAAAGTTGACAAAGTAACATATTTTTACAGGCCTACATAAATCCATACTTTAAGATTTCTTTTTTTCCTATTCAAATAAAATCCACACATCTGTTAAACGTGTACAAAGCAGCTCATTTCATATACAGATTGCAGGAGGTATAGGATAGATAAAATAGGTGACTTGAGATGTTTAGTAGTTTCAATACTCATTGACCAAAATCTGGCAATAATTAATTTAATAAAAAACAGGAAGAAACAGCCAGCAGGGTATCAATCCAAGTGTCAGCCCATAATCACAAACTGCACTTCCTCTAAGCCTGCTCTCAAGACCAAACCAGAAAAAGCAGCAGTATAAGAGGCAGGGAGCATGGTACCACACAGTTCTCCAAAGGTAGCACAGAAGGTCAGAAGATTGGCTTCTTTCCTGAGGGCTTGCTACAGCACAGGAGACCATGGAGAGATCCTCGTGCTCCTATCAAAAAGTACAAAGGACAAGCCCCGGGTAATGGAATCCAGTTTAGCCACAGAAGAACCTTCCACACTCAAGTCCTAAGGATGATTCTTCCTCAAAAGTTTCCCAGGCAACTCACGCTGCTGAAGCATATGCAAAGATTCACCACGTATCTTTACAGTCCTCAAACAAAGTTTATTTTGGACTAATGTATTGTATGCCATATCATGAAGAGAACTCAAATAAAATTAAGCATGTTAATAAAGTGATAGAAATTTTTAAATGACTGATATATTGAACCAAAAATCTGAAATCTGCATAAGAAGAGGCAAACGTAGACACAAGTTACCGATTCAGACATGTTCAAGCTCTGACTCAGGTTCACACACTGTCAAATTGGTCTGATCAAATAAGTATTAGCAGTGCAAACAATACTGTTACAGATAAATTTCATAGACATGCTTCGCCTCCATTTTAATGAAATTAAGTAACATGAATAAAACACAGAAAGAACATCTCAGTGCATCTATAGGATTCAGTTTGATTAATGCCTTTGAAATGAACAAAAAGCATTTGCATCTTAAGTGCTAGAGAGTGTAAGGTAACAAGTCAGACACACAGATGATGGGATTGGGATGGCAAAAGAGAACCTAAAGTTCCTCCTGTAAAACTGATGATAAATAATTTCTCAAAGGATACTCTGGTCAATTTGCTACTCTATGGACTTAAAAAGAAGTAAAAGTTTAAAGATTAGAGTTTCCATTCTTTACTTTGTGAGCTCTTTGAAAAATCTGTATTAGTTCTCAACATTGGGAATAAATCAATTGCAGGAAATCATGTGATCAAGACAGGTTGTTTTGTTTTTTTAAGGGCTATAAAAATGCACAGAAGTCAAACTACTCACTAAATTTGCCTTGGCTTTAATGTCTCACTTCAACATCAAGCTTAGCAGAAAGGACCCATTTTGGGCTGTACAGCTATTTCCATTTTTCCAATGACACTACAACAGCTGTATTAAAACTGGTTGCAGAAGCCAGTAAGACATGGAACATACCACAGAGCAAGATGACAACACTGGACATACAAGAATATTATTTTGAAGTTTCATCAGGCATAAGAACAGACAAACCCTCATAAAAAAACGCTCTGTATGCTCTAACAGTATTAGAGCACTGGTCATTATAGTTGATGCTTTGTAGGAAAAGCTGAAGTTGCAGGAAGAGCTGCTGTAAGAGTAGCCAGTAGTTTATTATTTGCTACACAATCTATGTAACAAGTCTCAGATTACACTATGCGTACACACTGCCTCTGAAACCAATTAACAAGTTTATACCATAAACATACTCTTCTAGTTAGCACCTTTGACATACTCGTGTCCACTTACAAGATGAACCTTTTCTTTGACACTTGTTCCTTAAAAGATCTTTCATAAAATACTGTTGTTAAGTATGCCATGAGAACATTCTTAGATTTCTCTTTGCTTGAGCTTCTCACCAGCAGATATGCTGTAGTTTAGTTATGTGCATGCTGTTATCTCACTCAACATGCTAGGTGAATCAGGTTAGCTTAACATCTTCTATAGAAGTTTCCCCTGGCCTATGTGACAGCCACAACACACAGGTACTGTTAATTACACAGAGGCTCATAAATGACCTCTTTCTTGTCCATTGTAACTTCACATCTGTGCCTTTGAAGGCTTAGAATAGCATCCTGCTGTTAAGCATTTCAGAATACTGACAGAAATGCTCATGTTGACACACAAGTTAATCAACTACTTGTCTGCAAAGCAGGACTTCATTACAGTGTTGTCTTGCTGGGATCACCAACAGTCTCTGGCTCAGGATGGGACAGGTCTAATTAGTCATCCAGTAGCTAAACCTTTTAAATTTTTATGAAAAAAAGCCACTGAGAAATAGTAGTTGGATATCCAAAGGAAGTTTCTCCTGTAATCTCATACTAAGGTTCATACTATGAATGAAGCATCTCAAATAGCTCCCTTCTCAATATTAAAATCATTCTCAACTGTGCAGTAACTTGAAATCCCAGCAAGTAAGAGAGGCTTAACATTACTGCTATGCATCATGACATAACAGTTTTTATGATCATCACCAGGGATTCAAATAACACTATCTTTTTTTTTCCATGAGATCCCAGTTTGAGATAGTGACCAAAGTTCAGTTTGTGCCATTTCCTAACTGCAGGGCTCAGAAACCAATCTCTTCCTGCAAGCTCCAGAGCTGACAAGTCCCATTGGGCCTGCGACTCCACATGGGTCATGGTGCATAGCGAGAGAAGTCATTGTCTATTCACAGAAGCCACCTGCCCATGTTACTCAGAGCAATAGCATCCATTCTGAAAATGAGGGGATGATGAGATATATACCACCTGGTGGAAAGCTGGGAAGACATTAAGTACATTTCTCAGGTCAAAACATTTTACAGCAGGAATGGAGGGAGGACATTTCAGATGCTACAGCACAATCTTCCCTTGTGTTGCGGTTTGCACTTTGTTATAGCAGAACTGTCTTCTGCCTACCACATGCTTGACGTTCATGAGTAGAAGAAAAACGGTACTCTTTAAGAGGGTGTTTACACTGAATGCTGTCCTCACTCATACTAGCAAAACTTACAATAACGGAGGTTAACTTGAAATGCTGTCTTGCAAAGTAAAATACAGTTTGTCCAGAGATCATTACAGACTGTTAAAGTAAATCGTGGTCAGAAAGCATATAGATTTCTAATTATTTAGGCTTTTGCATATGCATTTAGAATGACAAGCATGAAGTGCACTTAAAAAAAGGAAAAAATAAATGTTCCAGCATATATTTAAATAAATCCAGTCATCCTCTTCTCTGCTACCCAGAATTAAAGCAAATATGTTTTTACAAAAGCAGTATTATTTTGTTCTTAAATAATCTAGAGGTGACAGAGCATTTATCAGGAAACCATAAGCCTAAAACAGGAAAGTATATTTCCTATTTCCTTCTATTTATGTTAGATTTTTATCTTATAGCACAAAAATATATTTTAAAAGTCATTAAAATTTTGTACACAAAACAAAGCTTGAACTTATGTGCCCTTACTACAGTAGCGGTTTGTGCTCAGGGAAGGAAACATAGGGCTCTTACATCAGGTGATATTGGTATATTGTAATATGGAAATACAGCCACTGCAGTTCCTTACCCTCTTCTGAGGATAAATATTTTTGTCCTGACAAGTAGTGTACACAGAAAATATTTACCTGCCATAAGCATTTTAGTATTAAAGTCTAGCTAAAAAAAAAAAAAGCCTAAGTAATTTGACTGTATTTGACAGTCTACACATCTGTTATGGTCAATGTTTCCAAGCAGCTCCTAAAAAATAATCAAAGTTGAAGAGTGAAGGGAAAAGCAGCAGATAAGTGAAACTAAGAATCTTGTCAAGAAAGATAAAAATGTGGTTAGAGGTCAGTGAAGGACAAGGGGATGGAGGAGAAGAATTCTAGAAAATTCTTGGCTTAGGTTTCCTATAAGGGTAATGCAGAGAGCTGCCAGCAACAAACATGCTCTCTCCCAGGGAGCAGGGGGAATGAGTACTGACAGGATGTCAGGATCACAACAGGACAGGTGCTCTACATTAAACCCAACTCCGGGACAAGGAAACAGCAAAGCAAGTGTCCCCAGCCCTGGCTCCAAACAGCTCAGCAGCAGAGAAATTGAATAGAGGAATGCCTCTATCTGCAGCTGCAAGTGTCAAAGAGAAAATCCCAGTATCCTTCTCCCCCATCAAAAAGCAAGTGCTGCGCTGCAACTACACAACCACCTCAAAAGCCACTAGTTCATGAATCAATATTTAGGAAGCCTTATAGCAGAGCAGAAAGAATCAGTAGTGCTGTCAGACAGAGCACACGAATGATTAATCAATTGAAAGTGTTCACAGAATAACAGCAGGTACAGTGGGAAAGCAGCATCATTGGGTTGAGGAAAAACCACATGTTTTAAAAGGCACATGGCAAACTCAACATCTGGCAAGTCAGACCAGGAGAGTATATTCTGCATTACAAAGACACCCACAACAGATGACACATGCAGGTGACTGAGGGGTTCTCTGAGGAGGACACCAGCCTGTAAGGCAGCAGGCCAACACTGCATTTCCAGCTCAACCCTGCCATGGCATGGCAGGTCATGTCAACATTCTCATCATCTGCCACCCCTTCCCACCATAACAGGAAGCAAGTGCCCATCTCACCAGCACTCACATAGGGCTGAGCAGTAGAGGTCAGGATCTCATTACTGCAGTATTTAGAGGCCTTGAATAAACCATTACTGAGGAGTTGCTTTGCAACGCATCACAAACATAAGATCAGCAATCCTAGGAAACCAAATACTCAAAAAAAAAAAACCCTTCTATCCTGCTAAAAGTTTAAGTAAACCAAAACCACCACTTGGGTACCTTTAAAAGTGTGATTCTTTGCTGCTGCTGAGAGCCCAGCTCCCTCCCACCCCCCCTCCTAAGAAAGGTGAGCCTCTTCCCTTAACTTCTACTACTAAACATGACCCATCGTGCACAGAACTTCAGTTCACCAACAGCAAACTCGTAGTCAAGTCTCTTTTCACAGCTGTGCTCCATTTCTGTTCTAGCCTTGCCTGCAGGGACTGCAAGTTCCTGTGCTCAAGTAAAAACACAAAGGAGGCAAGTAGCTAAGTAAGCAGCAGGCCTAAGGTAAAATATTATCTTGAGTTACAAGGTCAGACTGAGTTTTCTTGCACCAGATCACCCTTGCAGGCCTCTAAAAAGAGTTCTCCACAGTCTCCCACAGAATAGCTTAATCCCATGTACCACTGCTTTATTCTATATCAATTAGTTGCATCCTGATCTGTACTTGGGAAACATGGAATAGTCACATACCATATCTGTTATGTCAACTTTGCACATATTTCATTTTGTCATCTCCTCAAGTCTTCCATTCTTGGAAGAAGAAGAAAAGCTTAAACACTTTTTATTTATATCTCAGTTTGAAAGCAGATAAATTCACAGGACATAAAGTAAACCGGTAAGCAAATACGGGACTTCAGTGAAAGAACACCAGTAATAAGACAGAAAATTACTTTTCTATGCAGACTATTTCGTAAATTCTTGTTAAATCAGTCATTTTCTGACAGATCTTGTTCACTAGAATGAGTTCTGATAAAAGATTTTACTATGCTATTTACCAACTCCTTAAAAAAAAAAAAATCAACATTCTCTTGTATGATAAATAGCCTTTGTTATCTCTTTGTAGTATCAGGTTACCAATTCCTATTCCATTAACAGCATGAAAGCACTGAATTGTATTCAGCATTAGTCCTGTTGCTCATCAGTGCCAATTCCACTACTTGAAATACATCGTCTCAAACACACAGCTTATTCATCGGAAGTTTCTGTCCTCGTTCCCAATGAAACCAGTGCAAAGGCTTTGATTGACTTGGAGCCATGGATAAAGCCCAGAGCAAGCATACAGAGGGAACAGTTCTGATGACTGAGAACACGTTTTAAAAGGCAACACAATCACTTTCTGATGGGCAAGGACAAGGGTATTCCACCACTGCCATACACTTTTCTCCAGATGCCAGTTATTCCAAGTAGGAGGGCTAGTTAATGTTCCTGGCCATACAGCTGTAAAGGCACATTTAAGCATTTGGTATCTTGATTCCCAATACTGACTTTCAAATATTATTAGCTGTGGCATCTTCCTACTTCTCAAGGAAGAGTTTGAGATGTGCAGATACCTGATGAGTTCCTTACAGTCTGTCTTTCCTTCACCTCACATCGAAGCAGAATCAAGACAAGGATCTCACATGTCTTTAAGAAGTACGGGCCAAACAAAGGTGCAATTTAGTACAGAACTGGAGAATTCGAGCCTAAGGTTACTCTCCCATCTATCTGCATCAAAACCTGCTTTCTTGATATTGTTCACTTAATGCCACACTAGTCAGAGTTAATATTAGCGTTAATCTGCTGAACAATAGCCATAAATGGTTTTAAGCCTAATATTAAAGAAACACAAACTGACAACAATAATACCTACTTTTTAGAAAGAACAAAGAATGCTTTTCACTCAATCTCAGTTTACTTAAAAGGAGGTGATCACTATCAGTACAGGCATGGCAGGAGGGAGGGGAAGGGAGAGAAAGCAGATATGATCTGTTGAAGATCCCCAAACAGTCCAGTGACAAGAACAACAGACCCTCCAACTCCTAAAGCCACACTGTCTCCCCATTTTGGCACAGACGTAAAACATCTGGCCGCTCAGCGGAATTGCAGCCTTTCCTTATCCGTGCTCATGAAACTGCTGACTGATGATAAAACAAAGTTTCAAAAGGTTGCTCTGGAAACTCCAACCCCCCTTTTGAGTAACAGCTTGAAAACATTGACAAACACTTCAGGAGTCGAAAAAAAATCTTTTAGCAAAAAACTTCCAATTCAGTTGAAACAAAATGAAGTTACAGCTCTCTTAACATTAGGAAGCATACAATAAAAAGAAAGCACCAATACTGCCTCACCATTTTAAACCCAGATGATCTAGAGACACAGCGAGGCACATGCTGGAAACACATCAGGTACTGTTGCAATAAGGGAAATACGATGCAAGGCTACACCTAGTACAGCTTTCAAAGTGAGTAAGGAAATTCAAACTACAACATCAGCCCTGGAGCAAGGGCAGAAGCTGGATGGAAGTCAGTTATATTACACATTTCCAGAAGTTTCCCTTCCCTTTACTTTCAAGTGGGTACTAAGGCATTAAAATCCAACATCTCAAAACACCATCACAACTCTTGACACTGGGAGAAGTAACTATCCTTTCAGAGGCATAAAGGTCACATCACAGTATAAAGGCAGGAGTAATACTACAGCATAAGACAACGTTCAAGCTTACCTTCAGAGTTTTGCTGCTTGTTTGCAGGTGAGAAACAAATTCTGGAGTGCCTCACAATTTTTCAAAGCTCAAATATCCTCTTAGTGCATCTGCATAATCATCTTCCATTCATAAGGAAGGTTAAACCCTCTTAACTGAAACACACATTACCTACAGTACACATCCCAAATCCTCAAAATTAACGTCAGTGCCACGCAGAAAAGTTTCAAGGATCTTTACAGGTTACCAACAATTTACTTGTAGTCTCTCTGTTAATATCCCCCTCTGAGCTCCAGTATCTGGGACTATAGAGTGCACAAAGCTCACAATATGAAGATTCAGTTGGCAACTGCATTGAGACTTGTCTTATATAGTGGACTCCAATATCAGAATTTAAGTAAAAACAAATTATAATACTTGGAACTGGCAGCATCCTAGTGTATCATAATGCACGAGTACACAGGTTTTGTTAATTTGTTACTGTGGACTGAGCTGTGGAATATTTCCCCAAATATTTTCCCAAACTCAATCTGAAACAGCACAACATAACTTGCTCCAGTTTTAACTTTATTAAAAATGTTTCAAAACTAAAACTAATTCAGTAATATATATTGCTACCTTTTCAAACACTTGAGTGATCTGTTAGCTATGTGTTTCAGGGAAAAAAGAACTAAATGATTTCTTTATATGTATTTATCTATTTAAATTACAGACCTGGTGTGTTACATACAAAGACTACAGAGATGACCTGTCCTCATTACCATTCTTCCCTTCTCACGCTAAAGATAGCATAGAGAGTAAAAATAAATAAATCCTCAATAGCATTAGGAATTAGACAATGTCATGTTGAAAGATATCCTAAATGATGAGCCTTATCTCTTCTTGCTGGCTGGGGCAGCAGGGGGGCTCTGACCCTTGGCAGGGAGGTAGGGTTTAAGCCTTCACTAGGTGGTCTCTTTGCAGTAGGCTCCATTCCCAGCTGTAATTGCTTGTCAGCCCTAACTGGATGCCTGAACACTCTGGAATAGTTCAGCAAAGTATTTAAACAGATGGATGGTACAGGCCACTGGAACAAAACTTGTTTTTTTCTTTTGCCATGGCTCTCTTTCAGCACATTCCTTTGAAGTCTGTGCCACTGAGGAATCAACAACAGCTGAGAAACATGTTATCATACAACATTGAGCACAGCAACAATATTGCACAGCAAGATGCTTTTGTTCAATAATCCTGGACTATAGAAAGCATTACAATGCCTTTTGTTGTGGGTGAGCGCTTTTTCCAAACACAACAAGAAAGTAAACAGATTCCTCCCTCCTTTAAGGGGTAATTCAAAAGTAGAAAGGTGAATTAAGAGGATTTCTCAAGTGTCTCCCATCTGAAAGCTTATAGTGGCTATCTCCTCAAGTCCTCTCAGACATATGCAATGTTCTCTGTAATTTACGTTATCACAAAGGGAAATAACAGCAGTACCTGTGGCAGATGTGACAAGCCCCTATAAACTACAGCTCAAACCCACCTTCCTTTCCCAAGTAGGACAAGTTCCGTAATCTCAGCTTCATGGGTAATGAACTGGAGAGAGAAGCTGCAGCAGCACGGCATCGCTTGGCGCACACTGGCCAGGTTTCCCCCTCCCATATTTTACCAATAAAGAGAAAGATGACAGAGTCCTCAGAATAGTAACATGCAAAAATAACACAAACATCCTCTCATTAGCCAGGAAAACTATTCTTGCCAAAGCTGCAAGATCACCACACACTTTGAAGTGAGTTAGGAAGGATAAAAAGAATTAGTTATTTATGAAACTGCATTTGAAACTAGACTAACTGTCCAGATTCAGAAGCACAGAACTAGCTATGTACATACACAAGAGGACAGTAAGTTATAACTCAAAGCTGATGCAGCTGCCTAACAGCAAGTTTCTACAGAATCACGTCTCTCATTTTCACTAAGGAGAAAGAACTACCTGCAACAGGGTAGAGCCATGTATTTACAAAGTTAGAGTCCCAAACATTACAGGAAGGTGGGCATTGAGATTATAATGTGTCCCATTACACTGTACAGTCCCAACCCCAGCATAAAAAAAAAAATTACAAGAAAATCTGAGCTTTCAAAAAGCCCTAGAAAACCACACAACATTTACATTTAATTTCAAGATAGAGATCTTAAAGACTTCAAAACCCAGCAAAAAACTAAAATTAGAAAGCAAACAAGAAAACCCACGAATACTAAGCCATTCTCGTAATTATAGAGCTCACACACACGAAAAACCACCCACAAAAGTCAACCAACCACCACCACACACAACAACAACAAACTCTACAATACAAAAAAGGACTGCATGCATCACGCTGAGGAGGGTCCTCAGCCCAGTCCCCACAAGACAGTTTTCCACCCAGCAATTCAATTTAATAGAGTTTCTTTCTGGAGAGACGAACAGTGCCCTTCAAATTCAGCTTGAGGCAGACTGTTAAGGTACTACAGAAGCAGCGTGCACCAATATTGTCAGAGATATACAGGGGATAAAAATAACTCTAGTCTCAAAACCATTACAGCAATGCAAAAAATCTCATGCTGCTCTCAGAATAAGTGGCGATGATCAAGAGTTCTACTTCACAACTTTCAAAGAATGAATATTAGCACAAGCAAAGCTACCACCTGACCAGCATTCAAACCCACAACTAGGAGTAATACATTTACATTATTCTTAAAATAATGCCTAAAAGCACATGACAGAGATTCAGGAAAGCCTCCACATCCTATGAGGTGCAGGCAGCTGAGGCAGAGGTCACACTGCCATGCAATGGCAAAAGCAGGAACAGAACCCACCATCCCAAGCACTCAGCTCCACACTTCAGCAACTCTATCTCCTTCTTTCTATCTAACATGTTCCTTTTCAGGGCCTCCCTCAAAAAGATTTTTAAGAGTACTACTTATCAACTTAATTTGTCTCTTTAGAATTATTGGTGGTGTTTCCAGAAACAGTCCAAGGAACAGTTTTGAAATACTTAAATGAGTTAATTTGTTATTTTTCTGTTTCCCTGTATCCCAAAGTTTTTCATCTCCAGAAAAGATAAAAAATAAGATTAATTCAAACAACTGATCAGATTCTGTTGAGCTTGTCAGGGTGGGGAAGAAGGATGGAGAGATTAAGTGTAAGAAGTGAACTACCTTAACTCTCTCAGTTGTTCTAAAGGGCATACAACTAAACACTATGAATGCCAAGCAGACATTTCAGTTCCCTCAGCAGTTCATCATATATGAAATAATTTTTTGCTTTAACACACAAAGAGAAGTACTTTTAGTTCAATGTCTAGCCACTTCCTAATTAGATGCCATCAAATAAAATTCAATCTGAAATGGTATTTTCTGTCATCTTTAAAAAGAGAGGAAAAAAAGTAGGGCTTGCTTAATTTGCAGTTTAGCCACATAACCCTGTGGTATTCTGGAATGGTATCTATCAAAACAGGTAACATAACACAGTCCAGATCCACATTGTTTCCCTCTGACCTGAAAAGTTGACCTTCGTGAACTATGTATTCTTTACTGAAAAAGACATCGCCTTTTAGTTTTACAACATTTAACACAATCACACCACTACCAAACACAATTAACTGGGAGACTGAAAACCCTGAAACAGGTGTCTTTGCAGAAATCGTTAGGCAATTGATTTACTTTCCACAGCCCAGCACATTCTTAATTTTAACATGTAATGCTGACTAGAGCAGAGGCAGAAGCTTGTGAGGTCTAAACCAGGTTTCATAAACCACACAACAGCACTTTTTGACATGGATGTACGCAGTTTCCAGAAATTTTCTTAATGTGTCAACCTCTGACATCTCTGCAGTTTTGGGATGGAACGCATGACAGGTGTAATTCTAAAGGGGACACTGAAATCTGTCACCTTCCCCCCACTTCTGATTTTCCACGCTGATGAGACCCACGAGCAATACTGAACTGCAATTTAGCTCACTGCTCTGTCGGCATATTAAAACGCTGCTTTGCTGAACAGAAAGTAGGTTGGCACATGCCAGACTACTACAGCCCCAAACCAGAATCTGGACCAGACATTCCCAGCAATAGTTTACAGCTGCACAAATCAAGGAGAAGAATCCATTTTCTTACCCTTTAAAGTCCATGCCTCTGTATTGTCCTACTGTACTGTATTTACTTAAGTTCCTTCTCACCAATACTCTCCCACTCGTCCCCACAAACAAGAAAAAAAGAAAAATCTCATACATCCCCTGGTGTCAAAACAGATTTTCTTTCAATCGTTTCTTCCTTACTGGGGGAGAGAAAGAGAGGGAGGTGTTGGGGCTGGAATAAGAGAGATTAATCGTGAAACAGAACGGCACTGTCTGGAGGAGCGGAACGCGGGGTGGGGGGAGGAAACCCACAACAACCAAAAAAACAAACCACAACGGTCCACGTAGCAAAAAAAAAAAAAAAAAAAAAAAAGTTCGGATTTAATGTTCTTTTAGAGGACAGTAAGAGGGAAGGTGAAAAAAAAAAAACAAAAACCTACTACCGAGATTTCCCCTGATAAAAGAAGTAGCTTCTGAACTTCCTTCCCAAGAACACAGAGAAATATCCTTTACTTTTCCACACGATGCCCGCAGGAAGGCGAAAGACAAAATGCCAGCAGAGAGGAAAAGCTGGAGGGAGCTGGGTGGGGAAGTAGCGAAGGAAGAAGAGAAAGGACAGAAATGAGTGCGAACGGGCAGGCGAGACGCGTAAGGGAAAACGGGAAAGCCGAAAATGCAAAAGAAAAAGAAATAAAAAAGAGAATCCGAGGGGAAGCGGGAAATGGGGAACACGGACGGGAAAGTTGGTGAGCGCAGGCAGAGGAGAGAAGGGGACAGCGGGGAAGAGGCGGCCGGGAACAGTCACAAATCCCGCAGTGGGGACGAGCCGAAAGACGCCGGGGAGGTGAAGAGACCGGGGCGGGACGCGGAGCCGGGTGGGCTGCGGGAGCGAGCGAGCAGGGCAGCGGGAATAGGGGAGGAGGGCGGGCTCCGGCGGGACGGCACCGCGCCGGAGTTGGCCGCGCACTTACCGCTCTGCCGGCGGCGGCTCCGCGCCCGTCCCGCGGCGGCTCCCCCGGCAGCGCCAACGGCCCCAACGGCCGCCGGCTCCGCCTCGCGCCCCGCGGGGGGGGAGGGGGCGGTGCGGCCGACCCACGGCGCAGCGCCCGGGGGCTCGGCTCGGCCCGGCCCTCCGGGCGCCCCGCTCCTCCCCCGGCCCCGCCGAGCGGCCGCCGCCGCCACTTCTCGCCCAGGCACGCGTTGGTGTTCTCCGCCGGGAGCAGCCACCCGCGCCTCCTTCCTGCCTCTCCCCTCGCTCCCCTTCACCGGGAGAGACATGTAACGGAACTGGGACGCCAGCACGGCATTGTGGGAGCTCTTAAAGCCGCAGCCGCCCGCTGCCCCCCGCCACCAGCGCCGCCGCTGCTCCCCGCCGCCGGCCCGGGCGAGGGCGCGTCCGCCCCGCGTCCTCCTCCCCCGCCGCCGCAAGCAGCGGTGCAGGCAGCGGCAGCAGCCTTTTAAAGGAGAGGCGCTACAGCCCTACCTAAAAATAACCCCCCGGCAGGGGCCCTGAGACCGGCCGGTACAGCGTGCCGGGGCAGCGGGTGCCGGCGGGGGCAGTTCGGGGCGAGCGGGGCTGCCCGCACCCACCTAAAGCCGGGGCGGGGGATCGCGCAAGAGGGAGAGCTCCGGTCCCAAACAAGAAACGCTGCTGAGAGCTCTGGCTGAGGCATAGGCTTGGGTTTATTTTTGTTTTCCCGGAGATTTTTTTTGTCCCTATTGTTTCTGGAAGAAAGAAGAATGCCTTTCGTGCTTATTTTGAACTGAAATGTGGAAAGCCGGCCGTCAGTGTTGTCAATTGTTTCTGCGTTGGGTTTTGATAATGGAAAATTCCTCGGGAAAAAAAAAAAAAATAAAAATCAAACAACGGCTCAGAGCCCCAAAGGCTCCTAAGCAGGCGGCTATTTTGGGCAGAAAGTTTTGAATAAGAAGTTAATCAGGTTTTTGTTTGTGCAACTTGGAATAGGAAAAGTGACCGTTTTCTTAAAAAAACCCGCCAAACCTGCTTGAAAATGAACTTCAGAGCTGTGATTCACAGATCTTTTTCGCTGTCAATTAACGTCCGTCCTGGATCTGCTCGGCCACCAGCAGCAAAGTGGCCAGTGGTCATTCCAAGCTCTTACCTGGGCAGGTGGCCCTTTCAAAGCTGCCTGTGCACCATGTTCAAAGATCAGGACATGCTGGTCATTTTAAAGAAGAGTGTCCTCAAGGGAACTTTTTTTGTTGCTTGTTATCACCTTTTTAATAATATTCCCATACCATTCCTCTGTGGGCTTTTGAGTGTAGCACACTTTCTCTTCTTATTTTCCTGTTTTGGTGGGTTTTTTTGTTTGTTTGTTTGTTTGTTCATTTTTTTAGGTCCTCATCCTTTAGGTGAGAGCAGGATTTTGCTTCCACATGACACTGTGTTGATGCTACATGGATAATATTTTCAACAGCATACACATGCTTCAATTTAAATGCGAGCTTATAAATATTTGCAAGATTTAGGTTTGAGGATGTTTCAACAGATATTTCTAGTAGGTCTGGATCTTGGGTTATGATCACGTCTTCCTTCATGGCTTTATACCATCGAGCATCATCTTGTAAGCACACCTGGCAAGATGTAAGAAGTCTTCTGGACACAGAAGGTCATTCTGACCGGTGTCTATGCCTTTTTGTGCTCTTTTAGACAGGCAGAAGTGCTAAGCAGCCTGTGAGAAAGACCTTAAGCACAACATGAAATCAGGTATGCTTAGGAAGAAATTGGAAAGATTAGTTGAATTTGTTGTGGAGCATGTGGTTTACATGATCAGCCACACACACACCCCTTTGCCTTAAGAAAAGGAAAAGAAACAATACTGGAGGAATACCCCAGGAAACAGGAGTGTTGTCGATGGCCAGTTCTGCCGCAATCTACTGGATGAGATTTGTTTGCACATAGTGTTTTCTACTGTGACTTTCAAGAGTGTCAACAGACTGTTTACAAGCAGGAAAAAAATATGTGTTTTCCAGGTAGCTTGTTGCAAATATTTAACCAAATATTCCTGTAAAAATCCCGAGAAGTACTGTGCTCAGAATACCACTGCTTCCTTTTTTCATGAAGCCTGTAAATGTACCGGGAGCTACAAAACTCATGGAAGATCTTTTCTCAAAATCCAGGCTTTCAGGGACTCATACGAAGAAAGGAAATTGATCCGGGAAACTATTGAAACTGTATGACCTGGGAAATTGTTGTTAGAAGGAGAAAAGCCATTTTCAAGGAGTTAATGGTTTACTGAAAACAAGTACTTGATAAGCCATTGTGTTTGTATCATTTACCATTCCAGGTGTTCAGCAGAACTTGGGGCCAGAATATCAAACATCACATTTTCTATTGAAAGCTAGCTTGACAATTAGTTTCTCAAACCAAACAAATATTTTTTATTCACTTGCTACATAATTTCCTATTAGAAACTTTACATTAGTGAATGAAAATCACCCTATTACAGAAGATAAATTAATGGCCATGATTAGGAGATTTCTGGATGTTCAGAACATGCATAACAAGGCAAAAAATGTTTATGCTTGGTATTGGCATGGTATTTCCCTTGCTGGCAGTGACAGCCTTTATAGCCAGCTAGAAAGCACAGTGGCATTTTCAGTATTCTAAAGTCTTCTTTTTCCTTTTTGTAATTTATTTGTGAAGGCACCAAAGATAACACATTTCTGCTACTTCAAAATAATGTTAGTGAAATTTTCAGAGTAATTTTTGCACAGATTGATAGGCCAGTAGGGCGTCAAATACATTTTTAAGAGTGATTTTTCACATTAAAAAATTGAACTCTTTGTGGAGGTGAAGTGGTGGCAAAAAGAGAAAATAAAATCTCTATGTTGCTGGGATTGCATAAACATGTAAAATTTGACCAAGGCTGTCTCCAACAGGGATGATGACAATGGTCGTTTAAGAAAAAAAAGGGAAATTATGCTCAAATCCAGCCATAAAATAAGGGTAAATTTTTACAAATCCCACCCCCCATGTAACATAGCATCTTGTTTTCTCTTTGAGCTATATTGAAAGAACAAGATGCTTTGCTTCCCCAGAAAACTGGTTGGGAAGATGTTATGGAGTCATGCTAAGTTGTACCATGCAAGGACACAACTTTGTGCCCTTCTAGGATACATCTGCTGTGACAGTTCCTTTCTCTCAGTGCCCACCCCAATCACTTCCTAATTTAGTTACATTATGTGTAATCCTAAATACTTTGTATTTCATTCAGCATCAGTCAATCCTTCCTTCACACATTGTTGGAAAAGGGTAGGGACTCTAATTCAGTAAAACATTTAAGCGCATTCTTGCATTTCTGTGGAAATCCCGAGGATCTAACTAGAGACCTCTTATGGTCTGTATCACTGGTTGAAGTTTTGGGAGGCAGATTCCCCATGAAGATCCTGTTTCGTTTTTGCCAAAGAGGTAATTAAAGTATCCAAAGAAGGGAAGGAGTAAGATGCCCTTTTGATGCCAGCGCTGTGCGTTGCACAGGGAATTCCTTACACCACACAGCCACAAACACACAGAGTCCTACGCATATGCTCTTAATGAGGACAAAAAGGAGAAAATAGGCCCACATGCCTTTTGGTTATGTAAGTTTTCCAAGAATTATGCCTCTTTGACCAAAACCAGGAAGACAACATTTCTGAGATTCCTTAATTTCCTCCTCTCCTTGATTTGATCTTCAGCTACCGCTACCCTTTCAACTGTCATTTCACCTTGAGAAATACAGTGTCTCAAAGAGCTCTTAAGTTTAATCCAGACTATAAAATCAGGCTCATTGAGAACAGAAACAGCTCTGTGTGACCAGTTACAAGTAATCAACGCAGTTTTCAGTATCATGTATTTGCAGTAAACTCTTCTTGGAATAAAACAACTCTGTCTCTGCAAACACTTTCTTGAGAAAAAATAAAGTAGGTTTGGATTCAGCAAATTATTTAACTGTGTACATATATTTAAGCATCTAAATAGTCTCAACGGGACTGCTTGCATGATCAAAGTTATGCATGTGCTTAAGTACTTTGTTGAATTTTGTCCATAGCAAATAAATCTGAATTGATCCTCAACAAGCAGAAAAACAAGCTAATTTGGAGTGGGGTTAATTTACGTCCTGCAGTGTATTTGCTTAACTGTAAAATGAACGTTTCAAGAGGCTGATTTTTTTTTTTTTTTTTTTTAATAGAGCTGGTGTCTGAAATTCAGGGGAAGCAAACAACCATCAGATTAGAATTTAAGTTAAGTGCACTCTTCAAGCTTTTTCTTCTTGGTTTTGTTATTATCTTCAGTTGATATTTATTTCTTGGAGCCTGAAGAACAATAATTCCTGGTTGTTTGTCCTCCGTGTTTTCTAGATCTTGCCTTTTTATTTGCTGTTTATTGAATATGAGTGACGTGCTGTATTAGATATACAGAAAAATGCAACCTCTGCCTTAAAACCATTGAAATCCAAATGACTGATATTCCAAGATGTGAAATATGTTACATTTTCATTTCACACAGCAGATTCTGGATGCTCCCAGGGACTTGCAGGTTTCAAGACTCAGTTCCATGGAAGAAATAAAAATTAGCTCAAATAAACAAACTAATCTAATCTAAATCCCTCCTCGTTCTTCCTGACCTGGCCACATATATTAACTCACATTATTTAGGGAACTAGCCTTGAGTAAGTAACCAGAGTGATCCTATACTCTTAATTTTGTTGTGAGTACGACCAGTAGTACCTGGTAACTCACCCAATTCATCATTCTAGCCTAAGCACAGTATGAATATATTCAGGGATAGTTACAGTTCTGGCAGGAAAGATACTCATTACTCATGTGTGTGGCTCTTCTGTTTAATGCACAGGAATGGGAATCAGGTAAGTCTGGTTCTATCTGTCAATCAATAAATGACTCTTTTTCTCTGTTTTTGCTTGATTAATAGAAAGTCATATTCCATCAGAGAGAGTTCAGTTCACTCAAGTTAAAGGAATATGCTGAAATCTAGAGGGGAGGGTGTTTCAGAGGGGTGAAACATTACTAGCAGATCTCACCCCTCTGCATTAGCCATAAAATTATAAGATCCGGATGAATACCTATGAACCAGGTTTAGAAGTTTTCACTGGCCTGTTTGAATCAATAGTTATCTGGCATGTTCAGTTGCAAACCATAATTTCAAAAATATTTTTCTTGAAGTTCTGTCTTCCATAGATTGTTGCACAAGAGTCTCAGCTTTTATTAGAAAAACAGTATGTTTGTAGTTGTCATGGTTACAAAGAAAAGCAAGAAAGGTGTGAAGCTTGGCAGTTTCAAAACCAAAATGCAAATAAACGGAAATGTGAATGTCATATGATATGGGGGGAGAAGTTACCCATATTAGTTAGTGACAACAAAATGCTTTGCCTATGAAGTTTTATGAAAGTACTTTGTATTGTCTCTTAGCCAAATCCTGACAAGATGTATCAGTATAAATCTCAAGCAATTTAGAAGAGAGAAAATGACTCACTAAAGCTCTGATAAAGTATGGGCAGACACCACTTAAAAGAAATAAACATCCCTATGGGACTTCATATCCATCTTCCGTAGGGGAGCTAAATGGTGACAGTACCACTACACTAACCAAGGACTCAGAAACCCTCTGAAGATCATGCTGCGCAAAACGAGTCTTCTGTTGAAGAGCTGGTTTAGTATAGAAAAAAATTCATACATTAAAAAAATGCCAGTGAAGGGGACAAAAACAGTTGACTTGTCTAGGAGTGTATGAGAAGAATAATATTTTAATTTGGAAGCCTGGAAATGTGCACTTGAAGCAGGTATGATATTTAATGTAGGAGTTAATTTGCTTGATGTCTGGAAATCTGTGCCCTTCTCTGATCAAGGACATTTAGACAAGAATATTCTCTTATAACACACAGAAAGGCTGTAAAATCTTTGTGATTCTAAGTTTGTTTGTTTTCCTGTAAAACACAGAGGAATCCTCTCTCAAGATATGATACAAAGCTTTAAGATACTAGGATGTCCCCCCATGAAGCTCACAAACCAGCAGTACCTGGTGGGCCTGTCATGGTACTATTGCTTATGATTTAGCACAGTTATAATTTCCAGTGTAAGATATGGCTCTATGATTAATATATTTTAATACATTTAAATAAATATATAACTATATTCACTTTCAGTTTATAAGTCAGTTTTGTTGTTCATCCATAAAGCTGGCAAAAGTATGCCAAAAACATGCTTTCTTTTTTATTATTCACAAATTTCTATCACTCACATAAAAAGAAATACTAAACCCTTTTCATATTTTGCCCTTGTCAATAAATTCTAGAACCTCTTTTTTTTCCTAATATACAGTACTTCATCGAAAATGATGGGAATTACCTGTCCCCTGAAACGGCAAAATCAAGTCTACTATACTTTAAAATACACAGAGTGCAAAATTTCAAAAACACTTTAGTAATTCCAGAGCTAAAGTCCCATTTTCATAAGTAAGTTAGGGCTGGATTTCCAAAGCTTTTGGAAAATGCAAATAGATGCCCAGAGGGCTTTCAAAAGCACACATCAAAATGGAGAAGGAAAAACAACAGAACAAAGTATTGTTGCTGAGGTTTCCATATTAAGAAGTTTGCATGGGAAAAAAAAAAGGGGGTTTTATTGTGGATTTCTGGAAAAGCTTGGGAATAAACACTAAAACATCACTGTACAACAGATCTTCAAAGCTTTGTAGTAGATGTTTTAGGTCATCCTAGCAAATCTGTTTCAGCAGAAAACAATGCTTTGCTTTGCAAGGTCTGTATTTAACTTGAATCCAGCAGATTAATTTCTTTGTTGAAAACAGTTTCCCTGTTGTTTTGTGAAGTCTTTTTCTCAGTTTCATTCCTTGCTTTTGTCATCTGTCAGTTGGGAAACATGAGAGGGCAAGATATGTGGTTTCAACAAAGAACTAATTTCCTGATCCTTATGACCTGAGTGCACCAAGCTTCCCCACAGAGAAACAAATTGGATGACTATTTTAGGATAATTGGGTAGTTCAATACCTTACAAGTAAGTTATTGGAAATCAGAGCTGTGAAAATCTCTTTCCTGGCTTTACCTGTTGTTGCCTCTCATTGAGCACTATGTTTTTGAGAGGTTTCATTTTTGGTCTACTTCAGACACAACTGAAAAAGAGCAAAGAAAATAGCAAAAGCAGGTTTGTGAGAAGATTTTAGACACATGCATTATAAACTGGTTATGATTTGGATTAAAGTTTTCTTCCTGCTGCTTTTCTTGTCCCCTCATCTCTTCCTTTTACATGCCTTTTTAAGTCCAAAATCTTCAAAAGCCTTGTGTGCCTGTATGAGGGTCCGTCCGCAATTACACTTGTATTTGCAGGTCTGTGCACATCCTCATTGGACAGAAGAACAGAGTCCTGGTAGGAGAGAACTCTCTTTTTGAGACCATCTGCTGGTGGTTAAAGGCAAGTGGCACCTTCTCCTGACTATAAATCTACAGGAGAGCTCAGATCAACGATAATATAGTCTGGAGAAGACTGAGGGGAGACCTCATTGTGGTCTACAGCTTCCTCACAAGGGGAAGAGACAGGGCAGTCACCAAACTCTTCTCTTTATTGACCAGTGACAGAACTTGAGGGAATGGCAGGAAGATGTCCCAGGGGAGGTTTAGGTTGGACATTAGGAAAAGGTTCTTCCCCCAGAGGGTGGTGGAGCACTGGAACAGGCTCCCCAGGGAGGTGTCACGGCCCCAAGCCTGACAGTGTTCAAGAAGAGACTGGACATGGTGTGAACTGTGGGGTTGTCCTGTGGAGGGACAGGAGCTGGACTTGATGATCCTTGTCGGTCCCTTCCAACTCAGGACATTCTATGATTCTATGAATATTCTTTTTTTTTCCAAGAGAAATATTATGCTCATATGTGAAAATATAAGTACAAAACCTCCAAAAATGTTTATGCATGTAACCATAATGCCTGGAGAAGGGTGATTTTAATTTTGGGTTCAGGGCCATATTCTCAGCATTGCTTCAAAAAGGCCTGTAGCATTTTATACTAAATGAGGATCTGGTCTGTAGTAAAGTGAAAAGGACCACTGGTTTAAGGTTTTTTCTCCATTGTTCCTTATAGCCTGAAGCACAACCATTCAGTGAACAGAATGATGAATATTCCAATGTCCTGAACATGATAGATTTTAATTTCTTATTAGAGGAAGCAGAGGAAGAGGGAAAGTAATAGCTTCAGAGAGAATGGCTCTGTTCTTTTTAAGTACCTACATTTGCCTGGTAGTCTGCTATGTAAGTGAATTTCCTTGAAATCTGATTATTGATGTACATTTTTTTTATTATATCTTCTATGTCAGACAGCCCACCAGCTCAGTTCCTCAATAAATAATGAGAGGGGTGTAAAAGCAGAAAAATAACTGTAATGCTAAATGGCAGAAAGAAAATTAGTATTAAGTATAGGTGGTCAAAAACCAGCAAAATAGTTCTGTTATATTGTTGATGTTTTTCTGAAACACTCAGCTGAAAAAAAGGAATCTGTTATGTGACATGGCAAAAATTCAGAGTAGAAATTTCCAACACGAAGACATAATTCCATTTGTGCACTTAAACTTTCTATTAAAATGTAAGGACAGGAGGTGAAAGTAGTGCAATCACAGCCCTCTGATGCTGTCTGGATCAATAGTGGATGTATTCTTCTGCATTGCTGTAGAATCACAGCTCCAAGCTGCTTTCAAGGGTCTGGTCAGTTAGTAAAGGCAAAGAGCGTGCCAAGCAAGAAACCAGTAAACACACAGTATATTGATTTAGGCGAATTTTTATTCTTTCAAGCAATAGCAAGCAATTGTATGCTTGCTGCAACTGTATGCTCCCTGTTTTTCTGACCTGTTCGTGACTTCTTCTGCTATTAGTTTGCTTTTTCATGTCACACAGTTCGTGTCATGCCTAAATAAAAAGATGGAATGGTCTTTCGTTCTTGATCACTTTTAATTTGTTTTCTATGAGCTGTACTTGCAGATGGCAGAGTTACAAGGATCATAATACTAAGGAAAGCTGAAAACCAGAAGGTCTCGAATGAGATTAACTTATTTTTAGGTATTGTAGCAGAAAAGGCTTTCTTAACTAATTAGCCAGCCTTTCAACCAAAGACAGAAATGAAGAGTCAAGCTGCTACAAGATAATAATTCTTTTGCCGAGAAAGGTTGGGCTGGATGATCCTTGTGGTTCCTTCCAACCTGGTATTCCATGATTCTATGATTTTATCATCCTATGATTCAGTTTTCTGTGCTGTACAAACACTGCTCGTAAAGTGATAATAAACACTTTGCAGTTAGATAACACAACTGATCCCAGGCATCTCTCTGAAATGCTGTGCTGATCTGCCAAGATTCAAGAGAGGCTTCTCCCTAGATTCAAGTTGGCAATGGTGTTACAGATGGCCCAGTGAATATTTTAGAAATGTCAACAGATTTATTCTCCTACAGTTTAGTGAAATGTATAACATGTGAGTACTGGGGTGAGCATCCCCATTCTTCAGAAAAGGAAAAGAGAAAGGCGGATTAAAATTTCTGTTTCAGAGCAGGAATGCCACACAGAGCCTATCATCTTTCTGCAAGGATGCAGTCAGTTCCCTCTCACCTCACCCTGCCTTTGTTTGATGGCTCTCATCAGTAGAGAGGGACATCGAGGAGCCGATGCTGCATGTCGCTTCTGCCCTTTGAGTGAGGACAGTTTAACTTCACTCTGAATCCCCACCATTCGGCTTCTTGGTCTCTTTGGGGTTCTTCTACGGTTTTAAGCATGCGACATCTGAGGAACATTCCTGACAGAAGTCTTAAAATTCACTAATAGACATTTTCTGACACAACCCCCCAGTCTTTACTGTTGATCAAAAGCTTCTTGGCTGCCTCTCACTATAGGAGCTGGGGGTCTGCTCCATCTCATCTTCCTTTATGCAGACTGGCACTGAAATTGGAGGCACTTGGGGCAAGTGAGAATTGTTCCTGTAGGCTGTAAAATGACAGAAAACAAGAACTTGGAACACGTATAGAGAGGCAGGCTGACTACAAGGAGATTAGGTTTAGACAGAATTTTGTTTCTTAGCAGTGAGTGGGTTACAAGGACAATCTTGTATGAAACTACTTTTGTTTTCTGAGGACTTTTCACCCAAAGGCACTCTTCCTAAAACAATGTTCCCATCCCTTTTTCACACTAAACTGTTGGGGAAAGTTCAGCAAAGTCATACACTTATTTATGCCTAGAACTGTGTGAATATTTTATCTTTCACAAGCCATGTCAAAGAGTCTCATCATTACAACTAGGATCTAAATAATTCTAGGACAAATGAGGGGTGGTTTTCTCTATTCTAGTTTTAAGTATTTGTAAATTTCATAGGAATATTAACCTTGAAAAAATTATAAAAGCAATGTTGCTTTGAAAAAAACAATGCTTTATTTCAGAAATGATACAATGATACATCTGAAATAGTTTTGGTTTGTTTTTTTTTTTCTTATTTTGCTTTGTTTTTTCTTTTGTTTTTTGTTTGCTCCCCCCAGCACAAGCTATTTGTAAACACCCACAAGACTCAGTGTCCTCAGGGCTACTCTGGCTTCTCTTTCATGAAAAATAACGAAATCTAAAGGGTTCTCAGAAGACTATCATTTTATGTTTTGTACTATGGGCCTTCACTGACAGAGAGGACAGGTTGCATATCTAAGCACGTATTCCTTTTTAATCTATTTTCTCACGGTCGGTATTTGCTATCCAAGTGGGTGAAAGAATGCTGCTATTGATCATTCCCTGGGAGATGCCTGCACAGATAGGCTACAACTGAGGAGCTGCCTCTGAGCAGGGCTGTTGTCCCTGTGAAGCCCTGGAGTGTCCTGCAGCTCATTGCCCCAGGCATTCCCCCATTCATGGCCCCTTGGACCAGGCACAGCCACGCGAGGGATGATATAATACATCAGGACAAGCAGCTATGCCTGGCATGGTCCCACAGAAGAAGAGAGGCCAAGGAGTTATGGTATAAATGTGCAAGAGGGAAGTCAAGGGGATGAGGGTTGTGAAGCTGTGGCCTGTTCTGCAAGTCCTGTGTTCAATATGTGAGACTTGAGAGGCCTTGTTATCTGAGGGCTAAGGTAGTGTATTGTTACCACGTTAGCCTTTGGGGGAAAAAAGGGCAAATTTCACCTTCTCTGTGCTTTTTTCAGGATCTGGCAGTAGTTTCAGAGCCCAAGCATGTGATGATTTGTTTTGCTACATGGCAGGCTAATGCAGGGCATCATCTAGGATGTTAAAAAAATGTTTCTTACTCAGTATCATGAAAATTCCTAGAGTGTCAGCAAAACACTGTGCTTTCTATGGAGTGAAGTTATATGTTTGCATCTTCCTAGTTCGTGTAGATACAGAAATCCCCCAGATCAGCATTAGGTTTCAAAGCCATTCTAAGAAAATACCTATTTTCCTCTGGTACTGGCAAAGTCTGCTGGTACAATGAGGTACCTTTTGTATCTGCCTTCTCTTCTGCGTGCACCCTTTGTGACCTTACCTCTGTGTAACAGAGAAATCCCTCAGTGTAACAGCTACGACACAGGAAACTGGTGAGAGTGTCAAGCAGCTCCGGCCAAATGATTTCTGACTAGAGTCCCTGAAGAACACTCCACACATCTGCAATGTATTTATGGCTCTGCTTACTCATGATTTCTCCTCCTTGTGGTCTCTTTTAATGAAGGGTATGAAAAATTAAGCTCCTTCATAGACTCCAGCAAACTAAACCGGCCTAACAAAAGAACGGTATGTTCCTTAAACACCATTATACCAGTTACTGGTTGAGAAATTCACATCAGTACACAAAATGGGATTTGTTACGAATTTCCTGCAACCCGTAACATGCTCAGGGCCAAACAGTGCCAGAAGCAGGAGCCACGTGAATCCCACCCTGTGACTGAGGGCACTTTTATGGCCCTTAAATGGGCAGCACTGTTTATGCAGCAGTAAGAATGGCTAAGTGAATTTACAGTGCATAACTCCAAAATTACATTTTCTAACTACATAGCAGCAAAATAGCCCAGGAAGGGAAGGTGAACCTGAATACCCTTTACGTTGTATGAAGCAATCGAAGGGGAAGGTTTGATCTGTTGTTCTCTATGCTATACCTTTAAAAAAGGTAAATTTCCTTTAAGTTGTAGGGAGATCACATCATTCAGTCATTTCAAGGTGGCTATAAC
Source organism: Columba livia (assembly GCF_036013475.1). Taxonomy (NCBI): domain Eukaryota; kingdom Metazoa; phylum Chordata; class Aves; order Columbiformes; family Columbidae; genus Columba; species Columba livia. Next base: position 136,036,734 of record NC_088602.1, on the reverse strand, counting down.
TACAATACACTGCGATTTACAAAAGACATATCTTTGGTTAAATTCTTTGAAAAGGGTACCATCAATTTAAAGATTACATTTTCCTGGGTCATTAAAGTTAGGCACATGCTAATTTATTAAAAGGTAATGTATTATATCTAGGAGGAGATAATATCTGCCAGAAATTCCAGGGAGGCTTTAGAGGTCTTGCTGTGATGAGTCAAGCTGATAACGGCATACAGTGAGACAGCTGCATTAATGGAGCTGCCTGTGTATGAAGGAAAACGAATGCAGTGCAGCGGCAATAATCGTTTGGGAAGGTAGCATGGTGAGACACAGCAGTGGAGCCTACTCAGAAAAAAGGAAATGCATCAAACCTTATTTACTGGGTAGCGCTGCAACATATCACAGAAGCAGCTGCTAACTTCACTTAGCATGTGCCAAATACTGTCCAGCCATGTGCAAATAAAAAGCTCCTGTACCAAAGAGATTTCACAGTCACAATGTGCAAAAAGCCGGTGTGGATGCCCCATGAAGTAACTAGACTGTCAGGAGATTTGAAGAAGGTTTGCACTGAAAATAACCCCTTCCTAAGATCTCTCTTGGTAGATCTTTGGAGTTAAAATGACCCCATGAGGGTAAGGGCCCAGATCACAGTGGCTGAGGTGGAGGTAGTATGGCTGTGTTCCCAGCCTGTGTGACATCAGCGAAGAAAACACGCGAGCAGCAATTTCGGAAGTCAAACCTGGAGGCTACACAACCTCCATCAGCGAGAGGATGAGCCACTGAGGCTAATAACTTGGTTGGGGTGTGAGATGCTTCAGTGTATCATGGTGGAAAATCTATGGCTAAGAGTGAGGTGGGAAGAGCAAAGGCTGATGATATGAGACAGCAGTGTGAGAGGCTCTGGAAGTTTGTCTCAGCTCAAACTTGGCCTCTGTGTCAGCAAGATTGCGTGAGTGAGGAAATTCCTGCCAGTGTCTCACTCTGGGGCTGGGAGCCCGAGACTGGTAGGGATGGCATTGCTACAATGGCCGAGTTTCTCTTATGTGTGGGTAATCCATACGATTTCCCTTATGTGAATGCCAAACTGGGCGAGAGGGAGAGGGCTGAGATAAAGAATATGAAGAAAACACACTTTATGCTGAAATTATTGTACTAATTATTGCAATTCTAAGCCAGTCCTAAAAATTTTAAAATAACAGGCTCGAAGTTCAGCCCTAAGTGGCCTACCTGATGTCCACTGTTTTGAGACCACAAATAATTTCCAGATCTTTGGCTTGTAACATGCTCCATCAGCACAAGCCTTTTCCCCAAGCATTCTCTGTTTTTAACCCTTGAGAAGGTCTGGGAAGCTCCGATATTATCTGCTTTTCCCTAACTCACAGGGAGACATCACTGAGAACTGAGAGCTGGAATGCCGTGGAGCAGCAAAGGCACGTCCCAGAGGCCAGAGCAAAGATATTTTCCTGCAAGACATACTCTAGGCTATCAGCATCCCATACCATGAGTAATACAGAGCCTCCTGTATCGAGGAGCGGGAGGAGCAGAGAGGCAGGATTCAGGCAGCCAGCCAGCAGCAACCCAGTGACACAGCCTGACTCGGAGTGTGAGCAACCTTGCCCTTCCTGTAGATATTTCCTTGAAAGGAGTGATTTTGGCCTTAGGCGTAGGAGCCAAAAAGGAACACCAAGTAATAATTTGTATTTGGGAATTGCTTGCTTTCCTTTTGCACAAATTCGCTTTTTAAGGATGACCCTGATTGTTTCACGTGCTCATCTTCTGGTATTTAGCAGCTTTTAATGTGAGAAAGACACATGGGAAAATTAATGCTTATAGTTCCTGAACCGTAAGATAGCTTTCAGAGGAAATGGATATGTTTTTTCAGCATTATTGTCAAGAAATCATTGGGGTTTTGAAGCTAAAAATCTGTTTTCCTAATTTCGAATAAAAATTGTCTTCATTGTGAAGGTTCGTTCTGAGCACAGAATCTGAACTGTGCTCTGGGCTCCAACTGGAGGTGGATCTGAGGCTTAAAGAAGGAACTTCAACTTCACCTCTTCCCTAGTTTCCCATCTGTGAATTATTGTTTTTCTTGCAGCAGAGCTTTATAAACATCCAAGTGAAAAGGCCTTGGAGAAGTATACTGTTATACAACTGCTAATCATTACTATTCTTCTATTGTATTTGGTGACGTAAGAAAGTTCTAGCCAGATGCCTTAAAATCTGAGGAAATGTCTGCAAGGCATCTTTGTGGTAACACATGGGTGCAGATTCCATTCATCATTTCCTTGACAGTTTAACTAACTTAGTCCCAAGCCAAAAAAGAGCATTGAAATCTCTTCCAGAAATATTAGCTGAAGGACAGGAGCAAGTCACTAAAAGCTCAGGCAGCCAGTATAATCGGAAATGCCAAGGCTTACGGACTATCACGAAAGGGTCTGCAGAAGGTAATAAAAAAATGCCAGCTCACTATGCATTGCCTTAAATTCTACACGCAGCGATTTACACCACCACTGAGAAAAAAAAAAAAAAAGAAAAATGAAAAAGAAAAAAAGTTTAGAGCTCTGCACATTGTACATAGTTGGAACCACTCATCCAGAAACTCTGTTTTGAACTTTCCAAAGTACCTGTGGGATTTAGAACAAATCCTGGTTAACTTTGGTAGAACTGGGGCCCTCATATCGCTTAAATAATTGAAAGCTCAAGTCAGAATTGCCAGAAACATGTTTTTCAACCTTTTACAATTTGCAGCACCTTTAAACTTTTTTCTTTTTTTTTAAATTTTTTCTCCAGTGGAAGTGTCAGTTCCTGTATAGTGATTTAATACCGCAGAAAATAGGTTTGCTTTTCTTAGTTACCCTCTGCAGACCCCTTAAAAACACTCTTTGAACACAGACTGCAGGTTAAAAACTGTATCTTTGACATAGCTCAAAATATTTGTTTTCTCTAGAGCACTCTGTCCTGGTATATTCAAACACTACACAAAAGGCAGAATCTAGTCCTTGTGTTTAGAAAAAGCTGAAAAACATCAACTTTAAATGTTTAGTATTTAAATGTTTTTATTTGAAAGCAAATTTCATTATTTTTGAGCTCTAGCTTACAATTTTCGAATGTTTGATGCTGGTAATGATATATTCCTGACATTTCCATCATATTACATGCTTTATTTTGGTCTTCTAGGTGTTATAAGCCTAACATTAAAAAAAGTCTCATATCGAAATATGGGGGGGAGGATTGTCCTGCTTGTTTTCTGCTGAGTATCTTAGAAAACCTGGGGAAGCAGTCTGTCCAGAACCATCAAAATATAACATCATAAAATTATATACTGACATATGCAAACTTCATATCCAGATCCATGCTTGCTTCTGGGATAAACTCTGTTCTAGCAGATTTGAACTCATCTCTACTCACTATTAAACCCTACAAGGATTAAAACCCGAGGAGGCCAAGACAGAGCCAGGAACAGGCCATCAAACACAGCTTTAAAGGTTGTATTACTCTTGCTACCAGAAACAATGGCCATAAGTGATTTGCTTTGTGTTTATAGCTTTTACCTTAGTGTGTCATTTGTCTTATAATAAACTTCTTGACTCTAATCAACCAAGCAGAGGAGCTTTCTGACCTGACTGGGGAAATGAGGAATGCATCCAGTTTTGAAATTATGCAGTGAAATCCTACTTTACATATTATAGCTACAGCATAATATATTATCTAATAAAACACAACATGAAAAAGGCTTTGACGACACACTGAGCAGTCATCGAGCTGCTGAGAAAAACATGAAGGAAGGATTCTGTGAGTTATGTGATGAAGGGAGGCAGTCCAGGGCAAAGGCTGAAGGTTTTAGCCTTTTTGAGGTCTGACAGGTAACTGGAGCTGATGGCTTTGGCTTGAAAAATCTGTTTTTGGTATGGTCATAAGAGAAATAGTCTTTGTTGGACTGTAAAAAGCAGCAGATGGAAGTAATGATGATCTATTTGATGTGAAGAGACAGGACACCACAAAAATATCTTCAAAATTGTAATACATCCCACTGGATACAATAGGAATCGAACATCACAGGTCAAGAGTTGTCACTCCACCACAGAAAGCTTGACCACACCAGAGCCACTGTCACCAGCCCTACACACTGCAGTAACATCTGATACCTAGACAGTGGCAGGCTTTTAGGGACTAGGGAAAGCAGCAAGGCCTCCTCTGAAATGAGGTAGCACACAGGGGCTGAGAAACAAGTGAATGGTATGATTTTTGTGTTGGATCTAAACTATGGCCAGTCTGGTGGGAGTCCTCAAAAGAAACTGGGGTTCTTCTGTGTATTGAAACAGCTTTCTCCCTTGGCCTCAGTCTCACCAAGGATTGGTAGTGCCTGACACGAAGGGCCTGACCTGGATGATTGTCTAATGGTTTGGTTCACTGTTTCTTTTGGTTTGATTCCGCTAAATAAGGACTTAACTGAAGACATTATTAATTGGAGTGGCTGCAGTGTTCATTGCCTGGTTTGGTGGGTAGAAAGACAAGCATACATACACATTTTGGCATTGGAAAGAAATTGTTAATGGTTGCAGTTTGGAAAACCAGACTTCTCCGAGGTTAAATATCTGGGGATGTTAATAATATGAAACAGAGACTTTCAATTTTGAATCACAGATTAAAACCAAATCCAAATGAGGTATATCCAAAATTGCTACTTCTTGAAAAAAGCTTGGTAGCCCACATGAAGCTAGCTTAGCTTCCTCCTTCCTTTGATTTGCACCAACGTGATCAGTTTTTAAAGTGACTGCATTAATCTAGTCCTCCGCCATGCTGAGGTGCTCACATCTGAAATATAGCAGTGTAAGCAGAACTGCTGGAATGGGTCATATGAGCACTTGTTTCATCTGTTCGTTTGTTTCAGTGGTTAGTCCCATGGTTTAGTTCAAACAGCCTTTCATGGATGGTAAGTTAAGAGAAATCTTGGGAACTTGTGGCCAACCTGGCAGTTTTGGGGTCAAATTTGCTTTTAAACCTTTGGGGACTGGTTATATGGCAGTATGGCATAACAGTATGACGGAGCACAAACATTAAACAAACCATGAAAAAATCATTTCTACTCTGAAAAGACAATTTCTTAAGTGCCAGGAAAGGCCATGCCTACACGGTCACTGAAACCTTTATCCAGTCCCTTGTTCAGAGCCACTTTGAACACATCTTCACTTCCATGACCTTGTACTTTTCTCTTTCTGTAGAAAAGCAATGTCCTCATTAAATAAACCTGACCAAACTGGTCCCTGTTGCACACCCATTCTGTGTACTAAGCATCACAAGGACAGAAATAAAATGAACCTTGTGATATGCATAAAGAATGAAGTAAGATTATATCTATTGACAACTGGAGCTTTCTGAGTTTCAAGTACCTATTCTTACACTGGATTATCATTTTTCCTACCCCTCCAAGCCTTGTTTATGGGATGTCATGCAGTTGTCCAGAGTGACTGGCAGCAGGAGAGGGATCCTCTCTTCTGCTCAAGCAGTGTTTTTGGGCTAATGAAAAGCCAAGAATGACCATGAACTTGCAACTGGGGAGGCATGACACACTTTGGAGCCAGGTTTTGCAAAGTATTTGCTGATAGCAGAAAACCAGTGGACTCCTGATTTTCTCTCCAGGCTCCAGACAGAGATGTGCTTTAAGGGGCACAGTCTTCTGCCTGGCTCTTTGAAGCACCATCTTGCCTGTCTCTCCTTCTCATTCTTGGGATGCTACTGTGCTGCCTGGGCATTCACCCACCATCTCATGTGGGTTTTGCAAACCATGTGAGTTCCCAGGGCCCACAGCTACAGTTAGCAGTTAGATTTAAGGTAGATTTGGTATACCTGCAGCAATGGCAATGGAAATAGTATGTTCAGTATATACATACACCTAGTCCTATCTCTTCCTCACTTCAGTTCTCCTCACTCAGCTAGACAGCTTTCTCCTTCACATAGTCAGTGCAGGCATAGCCCCCTATCCCCAGGACAACAACGTTCATCCTTACTGGTCCTTACTTGACTTGCCGTCCAGTGTCAGCATCTTTTTTTCTCCCCAACTCTCGGTCTCTTGGACAACCAGAATCCAGTCTCACGACCTGACTCCCATGTCATGTCCAATCTACCTCTTGCTACTCCAGGCATCCAGTCCAACCTCTGTAAACCTCAAGTCTCTGTCCTCTGCCTCAGGTACTGTCTCAGAGTCTGATCTCCTTCTCTTGTTCCCCACCTTACTTCTCACACTGCCGTACATTTCTGGTAGCTTCCTTCTCCATGGGGTATGTTCAGGAGGAGGAAAATCCTGGGAGAGCAGGAGGGAACGAACACCTGCTCTTTCCTTTGGTGCCCCAATCCATGGACTAGAGGAGCCAGAATTGCAACTAAAATGAAAGTCCTGCTCACCCCTAGGATGACAGGTGCATAGTGCAGATGGGTTTCAACAAATCTTTAGAAAACCAAGCTGTGGAGCTTTATTGAGGCTCAGTTTTTACAAGAACAGGTGTGCTGGCCTAACAGCTCAGTGTCAGCAAGGGTGAGGTCTCCCTACCTCCTCTTCCTGAGGGCCTGCTACCACCCTTTATCTTTCACCAGCACTTGTATCTCAGACCTACTTCTGATCACTGTCAGAAAACTAATCCCGCCACTTTCTGTGGGATTAGTGAATTAGGGGAGCCCACAGAGGGGCCTGGTGTGTGTGAGAAGTGACACATGGAAGGGACTGAGACAATCTGGCCAGGAGAAGGGACAGGACAGGGACCTCGCCATTCTGTTAGCCTAGAGCCCCTTGACAAGCTTAGCTTATCAGAGAGATGCAGGCTCTGCATCTGGTCAGATGGTGCTGCCTACATTTTTTTCAAAGCCTTGTAATGCGGTCAAACTGGGCAGTTTTTCACAAAGGCAAATTTCATGTTGCTTTTTCAAAGGGCAGGGGCATTAAGGCCTCTCTGAGAAAGATTACCAAAATATTTTGACAAGGCAAAATATACTTTAGCCCTGGTCTTAGAGATAAGAGAAACTTCTGACTAAGAGTTTCCCCTTGTAATTAATGTTTAGGGAAACATTCAGCTTGGAAATTTTAGCTAAAATATCTAACATTTGGTAAATGTACTTAAGCAATCTTAACGACAGAGCTACCAGCCCCACCTACAAGTGGCTTGCATCCTTTTGGCAGGGAGATCTAAGATTGAATGGGTATAAGGCAAAGCTGGGAAAATTATGTTTTTCACTATTTCCCAATGAGTCATCAACAGGTTTTTGAAAACTTTGTAATAACAGCATTTTTTTAGAACACATGAGATGCTTTTATTCAAAAAGTAGTGTTGTAAGGAGGGAGGAGTGGAAATGTCTGTGTTTTTCATCTGCAGAAAATAAAAAAGAGACTATGTAATGTAAAGCAGACCTTAAAAGAGACAAATAAGCATGTTAAAGAAAAATACTGGTAGAATAAATCTGGAGAAAAATGTTTCAAGTGCACATTGAAATCCTTTCGTATCATCTGAAGTATATGAGCTAGACAGAGAAAACTACGCCAAGAGTCACAAAAGGGCTGATAGATGGGCTCACACGCCCAAGACTGATAAGCAAGTTTTGTGCAAATCTCTTTCATGCTGTTTTGCTTTTCTTCTGATAAATATTTAAAAAGAGATTTGTCTTACCAGGATGACTTTAATATGAGAAAGTGAAAAGAGCAGGGGTTTTATATTAAGGCATTAGAAAGAGCTTTACAAACTGTTTTGTTTTGTTTTACTTTATTTTATAAGATGTGCAACGAGTATCACTTGCAAACTCTCACATAGAGCCTTTGCCACCCTATGTTACTGTGGTGACAAGCCAATCTCAAGTAGAAGTCTGAACAATCAGGTCAGGTACCTTTATGGTCTTCCAGTTTCCCCATTTGTCTCCTACTGCTTCTCCCCATCTGCAGAGCCCTGGAGACAGGATAGCCCAGACCCCACCCTGCTAATGGAAAGTTCATGGAAGCCATCAATCAGAACTAGTTGCCTTTAGCAACCACCAACAAATCTGCCTGAGTTAGCCACAGGGATGGAGAGCATGTGGTTATTGGTGCGTCGATGTTCTTCAGCTGAGAATTCCTGGCATCAGGAAGACTCAACTTGTAAGTGCTTCCAGAAAGAAAGTAAGTATTAAGTAATTTCTGCAGGGTGTGATAGGAGTCTCCTCCGGCTTGGCTGCACCCCAGTCATGATCGCTTAGAGCAGAAAGAGACCTTAAGCCAGTTTGGAAACTAAAGACCAAGGGGTTCCTCATTTGAGGTGTCTGCCTCAGTTGTTGTGGGGAAAGGGCATGCTAAAAATGACACTGGACAGCCTGCCTTGCAGTCCTCAGCAAGGTTTCTTCTGGTTGAAAATCAGCAGGAATTGAAATGTCACAGTCAGCTTTTCTAATAGCCTGAATTATAGTATATTTTAATGTTATTATTGCTGACTTGTTACACAAAACCTTTCTTGATAGAGGAAGAGATACATATCTATTTATAGTATATATATATATATATATACACATAGGTGTGTGTGCTAGATGTATTGAGAAACCATATATGACTCTCTCTACCAGGTGGTCCTTGACTTGTGTGCATACTATCTCCAGTCTCACCTAGGAACACATTCTGCCCCTTCACACCACAGTGAAATGAGACAGCATGAGCTGCAAGACTGTGATGCACAGGAGTGCACACAGAACTACATTCATTTGTAAGCCTTATCCATGGACCAGTCGCTGCCTCCCACAGAGAGGCTCTAATAAAAGTGCAGAGGTCTCTGAGGCTGGATGTCAGCAGAGGGATTATAGGTTCTGACTCTCCCAACTCAAAATGTTTTCCTGGGTCAGGGCAGTGTGAGTTTCAGCAGCTGCCCTGGTGCTAACATCTATGCCTTTGGGAACAGGTGGAGGGGAAAAGAAGGGAAAACACGGTCATACATTTCGAAATTGGCTCAGGTTTCAAGAGAGAAAAAATGGAAGGGGAAGATTTCTCTTCATTCCTTTCCTTTCTTGAGCACCAGATGTGGGAAAGGAGCCTGTTGTGGTGTTGGAGGGAGGCAGAGCTGTTGTTATGCAGATCGCAGCATCTCTGTTCAGTACAACTCATCCTGCCTTTGGGGAAGTTCAGCAATTTCAACATGATCTTTGGGATTTTCCAGAGGGCACAATCTACCAGTTAGTCATTCAGCCTGTTCTCCTAGTGCTCTTTTGAAAGAATCATGGCATTTTCAAAGGAGTTAGAGGTCATCACTGGCTTGGCTTGACATTTACACTTGGATTTTTTTATCAGGAGATGGGAGAATGGCATTCAGTACTAGTAAACCTGAAAACAGTGGAATCTTTCCCCAACCCCCGAGTTTTAGAGCTCGCATTCCCACACATATTCACAGTCTAAAAATAATTCTCTCCTTTCATCAATTTGTTAGCAAAAGTACATTGCAGCACACTGCACCTTGTTATTGACATTTCTTAGCAACACAAACACTGCTGCAGAATAACTGTCTGAACACTTCTGCTGGACAATAAAATGTCAGAGGATATACTCATTCCAATGATAGAGCAATTAATTTTTAACTTCTCCCCCCACACACTATCTTGTTACACCTGTCTGAAAGATATAGGAATGCCTGAAGCCAGAGGAACTGCATAGGTTCTGCTACCTGAGCATCTGGTCTATTGTTCAGTAGGTCTGGGCACCAACATCCTTCCTGAACATAGCAGGTGCTGCAGAGCCAAAAGGAGAAGTAGAAGAGCCTAAAATAAAATACCCAGCTTTGCATTCTTCAGACTTCCTGGTGATAGGATAGAGAATTTTAGTTGTTAATTAGATTCACCATATAGTATGTACACTAGATTTTCCAGCAGATAAAGACAGAAATTTTAAACAGTATAGTTCTAAATTAACACTAGATAAACATTTTGGGGTCTCCATCAAGCTCAGAATCTCGTTCTTCTGGGCTAGATGAGAAGGCATTTCTTGCCTTGAGGAGTTTAAAACCTAAAGAGATCAGAGAGTCATCAAAGTCAGGGACAGCCCTCTTTGCACAGATAGAGAAATTAGACCTGCAGAAGCCCCATGTCCTTCTCCATAAGATCACTCCTTTTGCTAGAATTTCTTCTAATAATAATAAGACAAACTTTGCTTATTAGCAGCATTGTAAACATGATCTCTTCTTTGGCAAGTGCATTCCTCAATGTGCCAATTAAAATAATTCCATTACCTTCAGCCCTCTTGGTTTATTTAGAGACCTCGGAGTACATTGGCATACATACGGTAATAACCCATAAGAGAATAAAGTTATAAGTAATCCTAATTTGTATTACGCTGGGTACATCAAAAAGCTCCTTTTCCATAATGCGCTTATTGCCTTTGTAATCCTCACACAGGACGTCTGAAAATCTCCCTAGAGCATAAAGATAGAAAAGAATCAGAGGGAGGGGAAAAGGGAAGGACATTTGATAATTGAGGAAAATCTCATTTGAGCAAAGGATAATTTGTGAGCATACGAAGCTCCATATGGTTCCATGTAAAGTCTCCAAATATGGCTGGAATGGAGAAAACCCAGTTGTGTCTAGCAGATCTAGACCATGCATCTAGCATCTAGACCTGGACTGATCAGTGTCATGGACCTAGGGAAAACTTGAGCTTACGATGGAGGGACTTTGTTGTAAAAGGTCTACAAGGAAGCAGGCAGAGCTAAATCAGATTTAACCCTCCTATCCGATTCAGGGAATACCAATTTCACATTTGGTTGGCCTAGTATGGAGAACTCATCTGTTTCCAGAGCAAGTAAACATGGCTTTACTTCACGTGGGAGAACTTTATCCCTGCAATATAACTTATCCATGGGATTAGTCCTCTGGCCATGCCATGGCAACTAGGTAAACTGAGTTATTTCAACTCTCTTTTTACCATAGTTTTGAGTCAATAATGAAGAGACCCCGCAAATCTCTCTGAATTGAAACTGCCATGTTTTGGACAGCCCAGTTTCAGTGCTGGTTTGTCCCATATTTCTGCAGACCATGCAGCCCTTGGGACAGAGACTAGTAGGCAGGTCCTGTTAGCCTTCTGAGTGCCAATGTGCTAGATGAATACGCAATGCACAAAAAATGCTAGATTTAGAGGGGAATATAAATCCATACCTGTGGCTTGCATTCAGATGGGTTTAAATATATTTTGAATTTATTCTCCTTTATTTTGGGGCTCCCAGGTTATTTTATGGTATATTCTGAATAAGTATGCATTAATAACCATTTGTGCTGGCTTGCACACATGTGGAGGGTCCAGCATGTTGTAGAAATGTTGAAGGAACTGCACATCCATTGCACAGAGGGTTTGTGCATGCACGGTAATTCTGATTCAATCAAGATGTGTAGGACCTACTAGGGGTGTGTTGTAGAGTGTGTCTGTATGTATGGAGTAAGCAAGTATGCAGCGTAGTCAAATTTTAGTCTGTCTGGACAGAAATACTGTTGTGACTCAGTTCCTGGAAATGTAAAGAGATCCTACGAATATGTCTGAACTCCCCTTTTAACCTCTCAGATAAAACTTCTGTGTAGAAAATCTGGCCACATCCAGGAAATGCAGACATGTGTGTGGTAGTCCTACCTAAATCATATACTGAGTCCCCATGTTGGGAAACTGATGCAAATAAAAGGGTATTGGGCCAACGTGCATCTGTGTGCACAGATACACACAATACAATAAAGGGTTGGGCTGCATTCCTTGCTCAATACTATTGCTCCTGGTAGTAAATCCACACCCAGCAGGGATGGAAGAAGGAAAACCAGCCACAAGAGACAGACAACAGGCACAGAAATGACTGAAACCAGTTCTAGGAAGTATAATGCTCCTGGACAGGCTATGGGGGCCCTATGGACCCCACTGACCTGGCAGACCCTGTAGCAGATCCCCAGAGGCGGTGCCGGTGTTGCTTTTGCTTCTCTTTCCTTACAAGAATTTGCAAGTAAAGGTCTTGTGATGAAGTCAGCTTTTTTGTTTGTTTGTTTGTTTTTTTCCTTTTTTTTCTTTTTTTTTTTTTTTTACCCCTGTGGTCTCCCTGAAAGTAGAACACAATTTCTTCAGCTTTGTAATTCAAAAGCATTTTAATTCTGTAATGGTATTTATTCTTCGGGCTGTGAACTGACCATAAATAGTTCTCTGCAATAATTTGCTATTGGGGCTGTGGTATTTATTAGACACAAGTCAGATAAAGTACCTTAGGCTAGACTGCAGCCCTTTTGGTCTCTGTTCATAGCAGAAAGGAAGCTGGGAGGACCTGAGGGAATCTTCCCAGCCGAAAGTGCATCACAGGCTTTCCACTCCGCTTGCTCACTGCATGGGCAGCATGGGAGGGCTGGGAGAAAGAGAAAAAATGTCCTGTGCACACTACATACCAGAAATCTGTATTCCAGAAAAGCTGATGGCAGCCAGGTGAGTGTGCCATAAATCAGAGCAGCTTCTTTTATGTACAGATAGATCTGGAAGAGCATCTCTACTCTGAAAAGTGAAAGAGGTATCGATACTGCCCTCTTGCTCTCTGATGCTGTGCCTCCTGCAGTCCCTATGTTGAGGAGCATGGTCTGGAGTATTGCCTATGATATTGTGTACCCTCCTTTTGACAGCATCAAAACACCCCAGTGCAGAACTGCCGGAGGTGGCACAGGTTGGTGGCACTGCTGTGGCATCACCTGGGTAGAATGACGGCCTCAGGCTGGGCTGAAATGTGGTCCTGAGCCATGGGCAGGGTGACGGGAGCACTGGGCAGGAGCAGTTATAGCAGGCAATGTCCTCAGGGACCTGACAGAAATTGATCTGGGCATGCCCTCAGGTTTGTATTCATTGTAACTGGACCTATGTACTAATACAAATATTCTGTGGTGAATATTCATGAAGGAGCCTCAATGACTTAGGAGCACGTGTGCCAACAGAGCTCAGCATACTGCACTAACCCTGAATAAATACATGAAGCAATCACAGTCACAGCTTCAAGTAGCCCTTTTTACAGACATCTAAAAATAGCAGTGATTAAAACAATCTACCTTGAGTTAACAGAGTGTCCAGGGTTCTCATGCACACACCACGGATAAAACAGTTCTCAGCTCTTGGAAGTCAGTGGTTAGATACTTCTTTAGAGGATTTTAAAGTTAATAGCATTCTTTGTCTTCAAAGCAGGCCTACCTAATTGTGAGTTGATTTTGCTGTATGGTGATCTCGACATCTACATGTACTAACTCATCATTATGCAGTCTCACGAGTGAGATCTGTAGAGTGGGAACACTCTTAGGTTACAGAAATTATTGCCTGAGCTTTGATGTAGTATATGTCACTGCCTTTCACATCAAGAAAGGCACAAATCCCAGTATCATTCAGGGTGAATCTGCTGTCTCTGATTTGAGTTTCCCGTGTACTTTATTAGTTTAAACTTCTACAGTGAACCTAGCCTCCCAGAAGAAGCTGTGACAAAGAGGAAGAAGGAACAGTCAAACTGTTTGTTTCCATGGATCACAACCCAAGGCACTTTGCAGGCAGGTATTGGCTTGAAGACTGATACAGCAGTATCAAAAAGACTCCCTGTATAGGACAATTATTTTGGAAGCCAAGCAGTCCAGGAGTCAACCCATCCACCAATAAGGGTGTCATTTTTTTGTTACTTGGAGAAAATGCAGAGCTATGATTGCCAGTGTGAGTGTCTGCTGCTTATTAAAAATAAATCCCACTCTGCCTTTATGTCCCATTCAAGAACTTTCTGAAATTCATATTCTACAAAAGTGTGACTGATATGGGATGCAGCGTGTTCCTATTTTTAGTTTTATAGCTATACTTGCCAATCTTATAAGTGCATTGATACAAACCAGAAACAGCTGGATCTTCAGTCAGCAAAATGGGAAAGATAGGTGGCGAGTAGTCATTGAATTAAGAAGCTTTACTGCTGCCCATAATCACTGATTGGATATTATCTAATGCAGAAGTGTTACTGTTAACATCTGATGGTTTCATTTTCAAGTATTTTTAGGAGATGCATCATTGAAGCAGTGATTAGGCAGAAGTGGGTCGAAACCATCAGTTGATTGCTTTTAGACATTACAATCTCATTTTTAAGTGCATGAAAACAAGTCTATAAATTTACGCAGCTGTAATTTCAGTCTGCTCATGTGTTATGATCTTGCTCTGTTTTGCAAACATCAAAGGGAACTGATTTATGTCAAATGACCAACACTCTTTTCTCCTCCACATGAATAATTCCTGTAGCTGATTTCTGCTGGGAAAGAAAAATACCTTTTATTTCTGTTCTGTGCTTAGACACAGTTTAGAGCAATTAGCTGCATTTAGGATACTTCAGTTTATTGTCTATTCTTCTGACAGGTCAAGCAAAGTAGCCCAGCAAGATCTGTTTTGAAAGAGACATTATGAACATGTCCAAAGCAGTGTATACAGCTGAGTTCAAGTGCTTCATTTCCAAGGTCTTTGTTTTGGAAGGAAATGATGATTGAGACTAATGTCTGTACACATTCATCAAAAGGGGTGTTTTCTTGACTGTGTATTTGGACACCATTTCCAGTTAGCATCCCAAAGGCTTAGATAGATGTTTGCTTGATGGGCTCTCATCTCCACTGTTACTTGGGAAGTCCATTTGGAAATAACTCCATTTCAAGCCACAGAAAGCAGAGGCAACATTATCAGAATCATTTACCCTGGGCAATCCAAGTGAAATCCCTGGGGAAGAAGAAGATCTGACCACCACATCCATTAAAACTATTTTGGGGAAGTGCTACGAAATAAATGTGTTTGTGTTCTGAAGATCCCTTTGCCTCTCCTTCCCAACATGGCTAATAGGTTTTCAGTGGTGCTGGGTATCTGAACATGCAGACACTGTATGTTCTTATTGTTGTGTAGTTGTAGCCTTTGCTGTGACCTTTCATTTAGTAAGGCTACTTTTCTGTGTTGGGATAGGAAAGCAGTTTAAAATGTGATTATGTTTGTCTGGTTTTAATATTAAGGCAGCTCTGGGTTCGCCACTCTTTTCAGAGCCTTTACTGTGCCTGAAATTGAAGCTAGTGACAACTATGTTTAAACAAAGGTTGAATAAGCAGGGGTTTGGCATGGTTTCCTTGGCCATCATGAAAAAGAGGTTTTAGGTACCATTTTATTTAATGTCTGGGTCACTGGCTCAAACAAAATAGTGATTTAACCTGAACACAGCTCAGTATAATCTTGTCTGTGTAAGTGGGAGCAAATGCTTCAGTATGGGACTTTAATGTGCTTTCAACACAACTTGATCTTGTCTCCACCTGTGTGACCAGCCTTACCTGCAAAAGTCAAGATGCTGTCAGCTGGACTATGACTTGAACATAACTATGCTATCAAAAGAGAGTTGATCTGTGACAATATTTGGTTCCTATATGCTGCCTTTCAGCAAAAGCGTTCTTCTATGATGAGGAAGATTCATCGGGACTAGTCAAAGATTTACTTTCTTATTGTTGTCATTTTTTTTTCACAGAACTAAAATAAGGCATTAGGGAAGAAAAATAGTTTTTCTTTTTCTCTTGGACTTCATTGAAAAGCTTTAGATTTTCATTGCCAAAAATGAGGAGGAAAAAAAAGAATCTGGCTTGTGTGATTTTTTATTACAAACAGCCACAACATTTATACAAAAATAGGAATCTTTTTGCAAACAGCATCTGTCCTACTCAAGGCTTCTTTTTGGCTTCATAAGCCTTCAGGCAGATCTAATTCTTACCTCTGTCACATCATTGAGTCATCTGAGGCTCAGACAGATGAAGTGATTTGCCCTGGGTGCTCCAGTAGGCTGGTGGCAGAGCCCAAAAGATGTTCCTTGACATGTACTCCCATGCCTGAGCCTGCTCTCCATTCCCACCCCTCTGCAGGAAGAAAGACATTCATCAGCGTTCATGAGGCAGCTCTAATATTTGGAATAGTCCTTAGTCTCAGAATAGCGAACTGGCCTGATAATAGTATATCTGCTGATAAATTCTGTCATTATTTGGATTTAAACATCCTCTGAAAAGACTCCACTGCAGACTGAGGCATCGTGACTGCGAGGAATATTATTTAGTGTCACACATCTTTCTTTTGCTACTCTCTGCTGAACACTTCCTTTAAGAAGCAATACAAAGGAGAGGGAAATGTAAATCATGTTAGTGAAGCCCACATATCCCCCTGTCAGATAAATGGCACTTAGCAATCAGAGTCTTTGCTATGCTAACAGTCACTGCACATTTGAAGCAGTGGTTGGGCTTAGTTGGAATACGTCATGCTTCAGTACTTGTGTGAGAATTAGACTACATCTGTCCATTGTGTCCATTGTGTAAATTTCTGCTTTGGGGGCACCAAGAAGGGTTTATTTTCGTACTGTCAGCTGCTTCTTTACCTACTACTCCAGATTTTCCATAGAGATGTATTTTGTGCTTTGAAACGATTTTTTACTGTGGGTCCCTCAATCTCATTTCAACGAGGATTTAAATAATTGGATTTTCCATCTTCTCTTCCTATTTGTGCTGCTATTATATGCAAGCAGCTTTTGTAGGACATGGGGCCTGTTATAGCCAGAAAATAACATATTTTGAATGTGATACTATCCAATTTTGCAAATAGTGTTAATTTACTAGGATTATATTATTGGATTGTCACTGATTAGTGAATGCATCTAGAGAAAGGTGAGTGCTTTAATAAACTGAGGCAGTAGTGCTTAACATATATGTTTTTACTGTTACTTGCCTGCAAGGTGTATCAGCTCCTTATTGTATGTAATACAATATATAGAACGTAATACACATTTTTAATGCTTTTGCTTCAAGAATATTGACTAAAGACTTCCCTTTCTCTTTGATTGGTAATCCACATACATTTTTTCTCCATCTTACAAGGCTTGTTATTTCCGTGTCTTCGTGATTTATTGAAGAACTGAGCGAAGTAAAGTTTCAAGTGTCTGTACCGTGTTCAAATGTCATGGATGAATTTCATTAACAATTGCAAGGACAAGTTTAATTTGACTTTGGTCAGATCAGTGGGTGACTAGGTACCACGAGAGAAAAAGTATTGCAGGGATTAGCATGAGTATATGAAAGTTGCAAACAGATGTTTTTCTTTGCCCAAATCTGGTGCTGTCAATACCTAATGAGGTGGGACCTTAGAAGAAATGTGAGGAACCAGGTACTACTGCATGATGTTAGGAACGGGCAAATGGTTGGCTCTCAGCAAAGGAGGCACAGGTCTATTTTCACTATTGAGTCCTTTCTGAGGGTGGCTTCTTTAGCTAGCTCTGACGTCCTATTTGGTCTGGACTCTAAAGTCTGGGTTTATTCCCTTTTCTCTTAGGAAATGTCTTTGAAACTATTCACAAACTTTAAAATTCTTCAGTGCTTTCTCAGCTTATTTAAAGTAATTGGAGAAATGAAAAAGAAAAGGTAGCAACCTAGTAATCCTGGAGGTGTACTGAGAGATGATAGTCTGGACCGTAGTCATCCATCCTCCCTGCGCTTCTCGGCAACATGCTATTGAATTAGCACACTGTATGTACCCAGTGCACATAACAAATAATGATGTCTTATGCTGAATTCATAGATGATCACAGGGAAGCCTCCAGGTTGTTCCCAGTACCAACATATATTATGCAGGCTAATGTTCTGTAGTGTAATTGTACATCAAAGACCTTCCCTGCAGACCATATTGCCTAGCTCTACTCAGTTTTCTTTAAAAATACATACTATGGATGTATCTTCTTCTAGCATAACAGATAATCCTCCTTGGACTGTGTAAACACAAGAGCTGGAACTGAACACTGGCGTGATACACACAACCTTCAACGAAGTTCTTCCTGTCTCCTTGGCTGTCCTTTTCCCCATGGCCAGATCTTAGGCTTTGTTTGGACATCTTCACAGCACCTTTCCCTGGGGACACATGATCCTGCAATGAAGAAGCACCTGGATAGCAAAGAATATCAAGGAGCTTGTGTGTCCTCTCAGACCCTGGGCTCAATCTTTGCAATTGATTCCAAAAGGAGAGGCTGGGCAAGAGCAGAGGATATGGTCTGTGACCTTTGAGCAAGACCTGGTGTATTCTGAAGTTAAAGGAAGTGGTCAATACACTTTGGCAGTTACAGTGACACATGGACAGGGGTTGAAAGTGAGGTTTCAGGAAGGTAAAGATACAAATGAATTGATATTATCTCACTAATCAGCTAGCCTAAATAAAGTACAGCTTAAAAAGTGCCTTTAACTTGTACGGGGTCTAGTACAGTTACAAGCTCTTTTAGTTGACAATAACCAGGAGAACTTGGTGAGAATATTATATGCTGCCCTGGATTTGTTTTGTTTTGTTATTTGTTTTTTTTTTTTTTTCTTTATATTCAATGATGATATATTATCTAGTCAATATGATCAACTCTTTTGGAAGTAATTTATAATGTTCAGTTATAATGACCATTTATAATGATCATTTATGATGAAATAAAGCACTCTAAAATTTATTCATAGTCACTGGGACTATTTTTCACTTAACATTAATGCACTGAGTGCAGGATACAGCCAGATATGTTAGCCAAGAAAAAGCTCAGGCCTCAGCATAGGGCAAAGGATGTTTAATGTATCTTGACAGTCATTAAGTAGTTGCTAAAGGACTGGCAATGAATTCATTATTCTCCTTATGAATCAATTCCTATTTATAGCAAACTATCAAAAATTTCACATTATAATATGGAGATTGAGATCTTACATAATGGTTCTTTCACCAGAGGCAGGCATGAAAGGACCGGTGAGACTAGAACAAATTACAGTTAATGATAGACTCTTTCTCAGAGAATTAAACACTTTAATTGGTCAATCAGGTTGGGCATTTGAGAAAGGACGACTTGCAATTATGTGAAAGCCTGACTACTCTACTTTGGCAGCTTTCTGGGCTTCTGGCAGTTTTTCATCAGGATTTAGATTTGTCATCATCTTTTAATGCTCACAGCTACACCTAGCCAAGAATAAGAGCTGCTTCTTGACATCTTGAGTTTTGGGGTTCCTTTGGAGGTATGAAGTTATTAGATCAAGAGCCTGGTCCTGTAACACTGTTGTCTTGGGATGGAATTAATTTGTGACATCTGTGTATCAGCTAAAATGTCTTTTGAAGGCTTAACTGAGATGTGATACCTAGACCTTCCTACTTAAGGGTGAATTTCACCCTCTTTGCATATACATGAAACAGTGGCATCAGTTATTTGTGGGTCACCCATGCTTGCTGTACTGCTTAAGTCAGAGATATCAGGGTAGCAACACTCAGTAACAGTGCTTAAAGACATATGTTTTCTTCCATATACTTCCTTTTCAGGTGAAAGTAGGCTTGCATCTTTCATCTAATTCACAAGAGCTGCATCAGTGTACATTAACTAAAGACTCGGCTCCATTCAACCAAATTCATTTGTGTGTTCCTGTGGAAAACCTTTCTTCACTCTACCTCAGGTGTCTTCCAGTTAAACATCAAAATAATTCCATACAATGACTTCCTTGCATGTTTAGTTTGTCATTTGTTCAGAGAAGAGTTTATCTCTTAATGTGCATTTTACCAGCCTGCTCGCTACACTGCCCTGGTTCTCTGTAGATGCTTTGAGGTGCTAATGTTGTGTTGCAACTGCTTTTAACAGTCTCAGTATCAGTAACAAAGCACCATTGTGTGGGTTTCTGAGTGTCCCACATGGATCAATGAGTTGGAGCAGCTGTGCTACATCAGAAAAATCTCTGCCTTCTCTGCTCTGGAGTCTCATGTTAGAAGTGATGTAGGATTTGTTCAAAGTGAAACAAGACTCTACCTTGCAGCTGAGAGCTGTTCTTGCTTGATGACTGTGAGGAACATGATGTGCTTTAGGTATGGCTAGTTACTGCTAGAATTGATTGCATTATGTTACCGAAAGTTCATATTGCAGGCTTTGTGCTGTACTTGTTGAATGAGCTTAATAAATGAGCTTTTGGAGTGTTGGGGAGAGCTAGCATTTCCTGACATGGGAAGGAAAAAGAAGAACAGATCTCTCTGGGGATATCACAGAAGTCTCTGAACTGAGTTACACGGTCTCTCATCCTGAATCGAGGTGACAGACCAGTCTGCAGTCTTGGATCAGGGGGCATATGATTGTTTTGAGCCAAAGAGATGAAGGCTGCAGGAAAGTGTATCCAAAGCAAGTGTGTCCAAAGGAGGGCAGTGAAGCTGCTGAAGGGCTTAGAGCACAAGTCTGATGAGGAGCAGCTGAGGGAACTGTGGCTGTTTAGCCTGGAGAAAAGGAGGCTGAGGGGAGACCTTATTACTCTCTACAACTACCTGAAAGGAGGTTGTAGCATGGAGGGTGTTGGTCTCTTCTCCCAAGTAACAAGAGATATGACAAGAGGAAATAGCTTTAATTTGTGCTGGGGGATGTTTAGATAGGATATTAGGAAAAATTTCTTCATGGAAAGGGTTGTCACACATTGGAACAGGTTGCCCAGAGAAGTGGTTGAGTCATCATCCCTGGAGATGTTTAAAAGGCGTGTCAATATGGTGCTTGGGGACATGGTTTCATGGTAGACTTGGCAGAGTGCTAGGTTAACAGTTGGACTTGATCTTAAAGGTCTTTTCCAACCTAAAAGATTCTATGATTCTACAAGGTGATGCAACAGAAGATAAAATTTTACAGTTTATATAGTTCAGATATCAGGAGATAAAGGGGAACTAAACCTTATACACCATCAGTCAGAGAGACTTGCCACTGAAGAGTCAGGTTTGAGGCGCTGTGAAAGCAACAGTTGATAGCTTGGTAGCCTACCTTTGCTAAGTTGTCTTCTAGGATTGATGAATGGTCACATATTCTCACTTTCCCCAGGCAGATGAATCCTTTATCTAGTGCTTGCCATTTAGAAGATGAGACAGTTGCTGGTCCTGACAAGAAGCAATTACCTGTGGCAAGCATCAAGAGAAGAAAAGTGATTAGCAGCAACCACAAAACCCTGGAGGACTTAATGTACCAAACCAGTTTTGTTCTCTTCTGCCTTGTACAGAAGATAAGCCATTTTTCCTAAGGAAAGTCACTTCCTCACCCCTCAAGGAGAAGTCACTTCTCTTAGCTAAGCAGAGCAATGATGAGGGCAGATCCCCCCTGACCCACACCAGGACCATGGCCCCATAAGGTGAGAGGGCATCAGGGGCTGTAGCGGGCTCAGACGAGGCCCATATGCAGGGCAGGAACAGAGGCATGTCCCAAGCAGTGGACATGGGGCTGGGCAGGGGTCTGCCTGCAATGCGGCTGCAGCATGGCTCTGGTCAGGCCTGGGGCAAGAGCCCCAGGTAAATGGCAGCTCTCATGGAATAGGTGGGTTTTGTTTATTTGTTTGGGTTTTTTTTCGCTTGTTTTTTCTTTTGGTGTCCCTAGACCTGAGAAAAATCCCAACTCATTACTAGGCAAAGCTGGGTTTTGTGCATATACAGAGGGCAGGAGGTTAGCACTGAATTTCTGGTGAGCCATGAAGAGGTGAGGTGCTTGCCATTGCCCTCAACGCTGAAGGAGGGAAACCTGTGCAGGATGAGGGCCTGAAGGGAACCCTTCATGTCATTGGGTCTTGCCAGGAAAGAGCTTAGGGAGCAAAACATGCACATCATGATGCCTTGAAGTAGGTAAGAAATGAAGCTGGGTTTTCAGAAGGAGGCACACAGGTTCCTTGTGTCTGGGGTGTTTACAGAAAGCTGCTAATGGGCAAGGTGCCATCACATGCGAGGTGTTCAGCCTCCTGTTGTGTGTGCTCTGCACCACCTGAATTTGGCAATAGCCTTGGGCATAAATTACTGCTTGATGGCTGCCATCGGCGTAGAAGGGATTCCCATGCCTGGCTCTGGGTGAGGGCGGATCCTATACACCCATGGCACACAGAGACATCTTTCTGTGGCTGGTGCTTACACATGTGTTGGGGTCTGGCCAGTGTTCAGGTACTGGCTCATCAGCACCAAAAGAGAAGAAGAAACACTGGCTAGCTAAAGAACCCTGTTTCTGCCCTTGCCCCACAGCCTGTGTCAACCATGCTGCTGTGGCATCATCCACTGCCCCTAAAAAACAGCTGGCCTAATGTGCTCTTCACTGACTGTATAGGCTCAATGTTATTTGCACGGTATGGAAATGGCACCTATGCCAGTGTGGGGGTGTTTGACCTTTAAAAAGACGTCCTCCTGTATGGCTGTTCAGGTAGCAGTGAATTCTGCTGTCCAGGGGGCAAGAGGACATGGCCTGGGAGGGGGGGTCAACAAAACCACTGTGGGGTACAGAGACAGGAAAGGATGCAAATAAAAGCCGGTTTGCTCTTCCTTCTCACCCTGGGAGGATGAGAGGGTGACTGCTCTTCCTGAAGAAGGAATATACCTCCTCTGACTCTTCCCAGACAGCAGTTACAGCTGCCCAGTTCGTTTGGGGTCTGCTTTTGGTGTGGGCAGCAGCGGTCAGCAGCCTGGCATTGCAAGCAGTAGGCAGCAGGACTGTGCCGTTGCCCCCAGTGCTCTGTTGCCTCATGTAAACCTCTGCTCTGCTTGGGCCTTTAACTCAAGTCGGCAGCCCCTTTGGGAGCTCAGGTTTGCCTAGGTATAAAAGAGTTTGTTGAAATTTGCTGCAGCTTATTCACTGAATACATTACAAATATTATTAAATTAAATGTAAATGCTTTTGAAATGCAAATACCATCCAGGCTTTTTTTCTCTTTTGCTTTGCCTAGGCTCACAGGATAGGGGAGCTGACTCATGGCAGGGTTCTCAGGAGTCTCCAGCCTTTCAGTGTCCTAGCATTTGCTACCCGTAACTACACTTCTCATATTCAGATGACAAATGGGCTGTGCATTCTTATTCAAAATATCCCAGCCTTGCTTTTGACTGTGACAAATCCATACTCAAGACTTGCTGCCGGCTTGAACGTCTAGATACTGATCAGCAACCTTTGATGAGAATCAATTCAATATAAATTACTATATTAGCAGTTGAAGTGGGAATGAGCCCCAGGGAGATGAAAAGCCAGCAGATTTCTGTTAACAGTTAAATAAAACTGCTGCCTTCATGTGTGCATTTGCATGAGAAATGTCTTTTTGATGCACTGGGTCTTTGCCTCCTGTCCTTCCTCTAGAGAGAGGTGTAGGTGACCTAACAACTCTGACCTTTTGGCTTTTCCTATTAGGAAGACTGTACCTTAGGATATGTTTGAGAAGTCCTTATTTTTCCTGGTAAAACATGAGTACTTCTGTGGGCTTTAAAAACTGCCGTTGTTGAACTGTGTTATGTCTTCAGAAAGTACAGGAACACCCACAAAATCATGCTGGTCTCAGCTTCATACTGTGTTAGAAAATGAAGGGGTGTCCAGGTGAACTTTTTCAGAGATTGTCCCATGTATTTTGACCATGTCCTCCTAGCTGTACGTGTCTCTTCTCAAGACTTTTTGCTGTTTGTTCACTGTTCTTCCTGCCCACCTGGGAGCGGTTCCCCACAAATGTTCCATGTCATACAGCAGCCCTGGTAAAGAACATGTTTATTGTCTTCTTCTTCCCCACTGTGGCAAGCAGGAAGTTTGACAGATGACATTTCCTGTCAGGAAGTAGATGCAGGGCATAGGAATATCTGCTATCTCAAAAAAATCACCAAGCAATGCAATTTAACATGAAACTACTTTGGCGTGAGTGACTACAATTGTTATTCATAGCTTAGTCTCACATTTACATTCTTATCTAGGAATGAAATTGTCATATCGCTGTCCCATGTAAGATTTGTGATTTGCCTTGCAAGCTGGAAAGTCAATTTAAATTGAAGGCCCCAGTTAATAATGTACAAGATAATCCATTTCACGTGGCTCTTCTCAAAGATATTATGGAAAGTAGCAAAGAAATACAAATACCATATGACATGATTAGCATCATGCAGAAGCATTTAGGATCAACACAGTGTCTTTGGTATCTACCTAGTAATTATTACTATGTTTCTCTGGTTTAATTACATTTATACCTGTAAGATTACAAGATAATTATGCTTGAATTTATGACAGGAAAATAGAAATTGCATGCTTTGTTAACAACAGACAAGCAGAGTATAATTGGCAAACACGACATGGTTATTTGTGCAACATCTGAGTGCATGTATTATTTCTTCAAAGATCCAAGATTGTTGTGTGAGAGGCAAGCATGAAGACTAGCCAGTTAAACACCTGTTGACAGGAAAGCAAAACACCAAGGAAAACACTGCATTGGAAAGCAACCTAACAGTTCTCCAAGGCTAGAAGCAAAATCTTAAAAAAGAGGTTTTAGCAATGTGGCAATTTACTACACCCATTTCCCCTTTTATTTGTGACTTTTTGTCTTTTCTGTCTTGGAACACCAAGAAGCATTTTTATCTAATGCATATGTTGTAGAACCAATTTGGGTAAGAAGTATCTTCTGTGACTGTAGCAGTCTGGACTTTGATGACCTTAGCAGTTTCCATGTTAAACAGAAGGAGGTAAAGCTAGTCACGTTGATTTTTGGGTTGAGTTGGGGAAGATAATCCATCCTGATGGATAGGTCCCAGGGCAGAAAGTGAAAGGGCTTGCATATTATTCTTTGCCCTGCTCCTAGAGGTATTGCCCTTTGACTCCTGGAGACAGATGCTGTCTCTTTACTGATACTTTTCCTAGCATATGGTCTCTCCAAACTCAGTTAAGCCTTCTAGGCACCAGGAAAACCTATAAAGGTTAATAACAATACAGAAGAAACAGCCAGTGATGGGGATGGTATTCTCAATTAATGGGCAATAGCAGTGAAGTGTGTACTTCAGGACTGCATCCTTCGGGCACTGATCAGGCAGGTTTTGCTCTCCAGTCAGGGGGCATTTATTCTGAGTGACACACGGAGATTTCAGCTTAGCTCCTGTTGAATCAACAGCACTGGTGTGCTACAAAATGTCACTCATCCATCATGTGAACTGGGGCAACAGCAGTATTGGCTTGGAGTTGCCTTGGAGCTATTATGCGTCTCTAGGTAAATTCTCACAGTTTGGCTTTTTGTTCTTTGTACACTTATTAAAAAAAAAAAAAAAGAGCAAAAGCCTCATGAAACTCATAACTCTTCTCCTTGCCAACAAGCCATCAGGAGTTTCTTGGAGGTATGTCCTGGGACTTCAAGACCATTGAGCAGGGTGTTGAAGTATCCAGTGTCAGCATAACCCCAGGCGTTTCTACACATCCTCAATTCTCTGTAGACATTAGATGTGAATATACCCTGGTGTTTGTGTATAATAACAGCAACTTGACTCTGTGACGGCAGTGCAAGTATAAATGTATATTTTCACAATGGTGATGTTTTGTTTCATCTAGAAGCTTTGAAAAAATGTAAAATATATTTCATCTTTTTGACAAGCCAACGAGTAGATAAGTAGTGTTACTCCTACCAAGAGACAGTAAGTGTGAAGTACGAGGAAAACAAGGAATTTAGTTTAGTATGAATACAGTGTCATGAATAACAGAAATCAAGAATTCTGAATTCTTTGCTGTAACCTCTTGAGGTGACCAGCCCTTCTGCTAAGTATTCTGCCTTAATATTACCAGAGAGAAACCTACTGCACAACTGTGTAACATCTTGGTTATACGACAAACAAACAACAGCATGAAAATTCCTAGACCAAGAAAAGGGCACTAGTGAGCTAAACAGCATTGGGGAGCAGCCCAAGGAGCCTGCTCTGTGCAGGGAGGGCAAGCAGAAAACGAGGGTGACCCCAGAACCATGAGCTCCCTGTGCCACTGGGCACAGACCCACTGGATCTGAGCTTTGTGACGAGAGCAAGGGCAGGGATAACAACAGGTCCTGTCCCCAGTCCCGTGAACCTCAAGGAAAGCAAGGCCACAAGTCATGTTCGAGGACAATCCAAACAGCAATTCAAGAACAAGGCTAGAAACAAGTTCTCCTATAATATAGCTCAGTGGAAGAAAAATTCTGATTATTATAAAGCAGATTTTTTTTTCCAAACAAGTTTGGAGAAACCAGATGCCTTCTGAGAAAGAAGCATAATCGAGATTTAAGCAAACTCTACCTAGTGAACTTTATTTGCCTCTGTAGTGCCTTCAGCAACTGAATCATTCCTTTAGATACATATTCTATATAGCAATGGGTTATGTTATATGACACAGTTGTCTTTTTGCAGCGTGTATTCAACCATGCCAGTGAAATTCGGAAAGATCTTGAGCCAAATTCTGTGCTCCTCAGGCTAATGTTTTACATAGTGTTTTGTTTTTTTTTTTTTTCCTAAGTTTCCACTCATTAAAAATAAACAAGCAGCCGGTTTTAATCTTCTTCAGTGACAATGTGTGATTTGTTTACTCTCTGTCCCTCTGTGGCTCCCAGAAAGAACAGTTTATGTCTGGTAATGGAGGACTCTCAAAGTTCTTGCTGAATTGGGGTTCAGTGTAATTGCATCTCTTATCTACACGAAGTTTATGCTGGTATCTACCTGAGGCTACCACCCTGCAGGAAGCCTTGCCAGAAGTTGAGCCAGGAAGTCAAAATCCTCCTCCACAGTCACATCAGGAAAAGTGGCCCCTAGCACTAGTTTCAAAGTGAGGAGGAAAACAATGGTTGATGATCTGTTCAGAGCAAAGAAGCGGTGACTAAGAGGGTCCTAATGGAAATAACTGTTTTCCTCTCAGCCAAGCAGCGGCTTCCAACTGACTTGTTAAGAAACAAAGAAAGGAGGATCTGAGTAAGTCTGTTGACACCCACTTGGTTTCTCTTTGTCTCTTTGTATGGTCAAATGGGTGCATTTTAAAAGAACAACAAAAACTTCTGCCTTTCTATGACATCTATAAATCTAACCTACAGGCTAGCAGACCTGTACTTGGGCATGCTGACCCCCTAAAGGTTGAAAGTTCTGTTCTGGAAAGCTTCACTGAGTGAAATCCTGCTTTCACCGAGATCAGTGGCACATGCTGCAAAAGGCACCAGGAGAAGCAGGGATGCAGGAAGGTGACCAGAGAGCATGTTTGTCCCGATGGGTCTGCCTCCTTGCTACCATGGCTGCTACTCAACAGACCCAAATCAGGGTATCTGAGAGAAAAAGCAAGACTGGTCACGCAAAATTTCAATGCCTTCTCTATCCCTGTCTCCCCATGCTAGTGATTTATGCTTTCACAACAGTATTCACTGGAATTGATTCACTGTAAAACAAAAAACAAACCCAAACAAACAAAAAAACAAACCCCAACCAGCAAACAAACAAGCATACAACCCCCCACCAAAACCCACAAACAAAGAACAAAACCAAACAAAACAACAAACCACACACACAAACCCAAACAAAACCAACATCAGTTTATTCCTCCTTATGCCCCCAAACATTAGGCACAAGAATGAGTTTTTCCAGTGACTGATATTACAGAACCAGGTACTGTGATGCCAACAGCAGATGCAAGCTCAAAGGCAAAATTGTTTGCAGGTGAGAAAAATACCTTGCCCTTAGAACATGCATCTTCAGTGCCTCTTAATTATGCTGTTATTCCCACAGAGCTGACTTTCCTTCAACAACAGATTAGCACAGATTAATGCAATTGAACTGCAGCACTGGTGTAAGAGAGCATTTAAATGGCCACATTCTTAAATGCTACAGTGCAAGAAATTCCCTACAGTGCACAATTTTGTACTGGCTCTAGGCTTTCTCACAATTTTTGTCAGCTGGATCTCTGTATTACTAGGACTCATTAAACTATCTTTGGTACTGATTGTGCCAAATTAAGCCTGTGTGGCTCGTTGCTGCATCAGTAACAGCTGCTGATGCTTTCTGGCAGAGACTTATTTTTTTTTCTTGCCTTGTATTTGGCTAGTGTTGTCTTCCATTAGACTTTAGATAACTCTTGTGGTATAAGACACTGAATAACTTTGCCTGAATGTATGGTTGCTTTTACTTACACCTGCAGAGGTATGTTTGCCCAGTGAATAGATGATGGCTATTGCTTAGTGTCAGATTATGTGTGCCAACTCTGCTCCATTTCATGTCTTAATTTTGTTCATTGGTAACTTGTCACAGGTCCTCTACAAGAGGACTAGATATCTTTTGAGTAGATGTGGCTCAAGACTTCCCAGCATTATATGTAGAACTTAAATTTGCTTGGGGTGCAAGTACTCTTAATGCAGGAAAGAGAGAAAATTGTCAGGGCTGGAGGAGGTGTTACCCCATAGATCTAGGCCCTTTTCTCCAAAGGCATTACTCTAGCTGGCTCTCTGGAGTTCTCAAAGTGCTAAGAAAGCCATGGCTCCATCAGCTGCTGGCTGCCCTAGGCAACCAGCTCTGCCTCTGTGTGAGTTACAGCAAGCTTTTTTTTAACTTGCAAATTGCTGTGTGAAAGAAACTGAAAACTCCATTCTGATGCTTTGACTTTCCTACCCTGAGAAGCTGTGAATTTAAAGAGTCTCAGCACTTACTTCTTCCGAGGAGCAGGTTGTTTTTGGTTATATCTCTGTTAATAAACTGAGCAGCCCAATAGGAACTGACTTGTAGCACAAAATAACTGTTGCTTAGGACCTGGTATCTACAGTATATGTATTTTGGGCTATTCTTAGCTTCATACAGTGACTAAATATCCATTAGCAAATGGAGCTGATCATTCTGTTTAGTTTCACTTGAAAGCAGTCTGCTCTATGGGCTTTCAGCCTCCCTGTTTTATCAACCAAAGCACAGTGAGTGGGGCTGCTGGGAAGTCTGCTTTTCTGGAGCATATCTTCTATTCTAACAACATCCAATATAGATTGACCTTTATGGCCAGCGTGCAGTCTTACTTCTCTGGGGCCTACCTGCTGATGGTGGGGAAGACAATGCTGGACTTTGCAATGACTGAGCTTGTAAAAGGTGAAAAAACCCTTTTAACTTCATTGATTCAAAATGTCTGTGTGCTTCTGCATCTATAGTGGGTTCAACTGTGTTGGTTGCTAAGGGAAGAGCAGGTGTTGTATCTGGGGAGAATGATGAGAAAGCAAACTGTTTGAATAACTTGAAGTACAGGCAGGAAGAGCCAATACTTATCATGGTGATTTCAGTCATTTAGTTTAAAAGATGATGTGATGCTTAATTCATTAATATTTGCTAAGTGTTTTTAAATTCCATGAAGAAGTTACTTGAGAGATGTAGATTTTACTAATGGTCTTGTGCTGTAAGCTTAGAGGGCTAGATTATTATTTAACTTGCTATTAACTGAGTGCTAGAGCTGTTTCATTAAAGGGTCTGTCAGCACTTAGATTATTAAAATGTGTTTTAATACTAAATCTTGTTCCTGGTGAGCATCATGGGAACACTTCCACCTGGACTGATGGTTTCCCACCCCAGCAGGATCGAGGGGTGTTTAATCTCTTATTAGTTCTGGAACTGCCTCTATCCATCTTGTAAATGAGCAGAACTTCTTCCCTGCTGAGATGATGATTTTTGGTTCTGGTCAGTTAACTTACCACAGCTGAGGCACAGGAGCTAGTGGGGGAGGAACAATGGAAGGGGATGGAGAAGACAGCTGAGATCACTTGTGATCATTTTTGTTTCCTTTTGGAAAGAAAATACACCCAAGAATGAAATTCTGAGGCCAAAGGAAAGTGAAAGAGAAGTTCTTGAAATGTCACTAAGTCAAACTGCAGATACTACGCTAAAAATAGTATTCCTAAAATTGTTAGTTGTGCTCAGTATTGCCAGGTTCATGTTTTCCAAGCTTCCGCCTGAAACCTCAGGGTTAATTTTTCTGTTTAGTCTGCTTTTGTTTTCTGATGAAACCACTAAAATAACAATTTGGCAACAGAAATCTTTCCTGTGCATGAATTTAAAAAGAACAAGCAAAGCATGAATTAGCATTTGTATGAGAGAAACACTTGAGAGAATGGCGTCAAAGTCACAAGACAAAAAGCCCTTTGTGTGTTTTGGTAGTCACCTTGCTGATCCATAATGACACTCATGACACTGACAATGAAAGTTCAACAAAAGGAAAAGGAGTGTTCTATGTTTAGGCTTATGGCTTTGTACTCTAGAGACCTGAGTGAGTCGTTCTCTCCATCTCTTTACCCTTACCCAAGCAAGAACAGCTTCAGAGCAGGGCTGGGTGGGGAAAAGCCAATTATGAGGCCATGAGGTACATGAATATTGGTGGCTTCTGCAAAAAAATAAGCTTGTGGAAAGCCACGTAGGCCTGAATCCTCACACAAGCCTTTCATAAGCCATCTTTAAATGCCACCAATGTCTCCAGGACAGATATTCAACTATGTCTCTGTACATCCCTTGTGCCTAGATGTTTAACTCAGACTGGCTTAGGTTGGGGACAGGTCGATTGTAAATGCTTGTGTCCTGTATTTAGAGCATCTGTGTGTTTTCTATCTAAAAGCAAGATACTCCCTGCCTTAGATGGTTTCTGGCTAAAACAGGCTGCTTGAACAGTTGTCGCTTGGGTTCCATGCACAGACGGACAAGAGGCTGCTGGAGATGCACAGCCTTTTGGAAAGTGGGAAGAAAATGTGAGAATATTTATCAGGATAGTCTTACCTCAGGGAAGGCCTTTTATTTTTAAAGTAACTAACTTCACTTGCCTTTTAAGCTTACTCTGGCATAGTCTACACACTATTTCCTTAATTTATTTTCATTTATACAGCCATTCACTTTGAGAAGAGACTCTACGGAAACAGTGTAAGAGTCATGCCAATAACTGCTTAGGGTTAGAGTCTTTTTCTGAGCCTTTTGTGTGGGGTTTGTTTTGTGTGGGATCACTCTATGCACCAGAACACAGAGCTGCACAAGGTGAGATCAGAGCTAAACCTGTTGGTTAGGGAACCTGTTGCTTTCTAGCATTGGCCAGAAAGGAATTCCTGTTCTGTATGCACATTGCAAAGGAGCTAATGCACAGTAAGAAGCCTTCAACCTTCCCTCAGAGGCACAGGGTACGTGCTAGTGCCAAAAGCAGGACCGTTCAATTTAAGCTAATTATCTGAATGGGAGCAACAAAGGCAATGACTAGCATCTGCTGGTTTTAATATCTTGTGCAAATACCAGCAGTATTAAAGGTACATAGAATGAAGAAGCTAACAGAAGATAACTGGAGTCTTCTTCAGACAGAGGAAACAAGAGTGTCTTCTGTTGCTCAGTCCTGTCCTGAACGTGACTTTGAATAATCCTGCATACCTTCTGGGAAATTGCTGCAAGCCTGAGTGCACTATGCCTTTATTCTTCTCTTTCATATCTTCTGTGGTAAAGCCCAGTGCTCCTCAGTAACTCATTTGACCCCAGGTACATTCAGGGGCAGAAACAGCAACAAGAACATGATTTCAGCCTGTGTGCAGAGTGAAAAAGAAACATCTCTGACAGAAAGAGCTGCTACTGAACACTCTAGGGTTGCAAACAGGTAGACAAAATGTGACTGGTCCCTTGCCACTGTGTGTGGCTGTTTGCTTCCAGAGGAAAGTGGAACACAGAAAACTGTGGGATTTTTTGGGTGGAATGGCTTTTGTTTGAGTGTTGTTCCTCTGCCTCCTCCGTCCCCCACACCTTATCTTGTAGACCTGAGTAAGAGCTGACTATGGCACGGGTAGAAGGTTTCCCGCATAACTAGTATAGGCCATATGGGCTTCTGCCTCTTTCTGCCTCTTTCCCCTCCTTCTCCACCCTGTTGGAGTTTCTGTATTACAGCACAAAAGCAGGGCTTCCTCCCTGGAGCCTCTGTGTCACTGTGTGGAGGCAGAGGTTTAGTTATGAGTGGACAAAGTCTGCTGTTTATGACCTGTTCAGGTGTTTTAGCTTTTCCCAATGTAAGTATTCAGGGTAGTGAGGGAGATCTCAAAGCCTGGATGGATATGAGGTGGTTTCATTAGTGGGGGTCAGCCTGAGTTGATGGCAGTTGGGGATTTGCCTTATCTCAGCAAGAATCAGTTCCTAGGTCTATTAATTGAAGCTGTCACCAGCTATGGATTACTTACTGCTAGAAGGCTGTTGCAGAAAGTTGTTGCCACCACACTTAAATGGCTGTCAATGGTGAGATGCTATGTGGTTGCCTTGTGACAGTATCGCCCAGTGTGAGGCACTCCTAATCCAAGGTGCTTACTGTACATAGAGTACGATAAAGCCCTTGGAGTAGAAAGGAGCAATGAGAAATGAAAGGTTCTCTAGTGACAGAAAAAAACAAAAAACACTTTAGAAGAACGTATTAGGGACAGGCTGTGAGTTGGCTGCCCCTTCCATGAGGCTTAGGGCAGCACTTGGATGGCATGAGTACTCACAGGCATGAAGGAGGTATGAGCTTGCTGTCACCTCCTCCTGCAGCTGGGGCAGAAGGACAGCCTACCAGTCAGCAATTACTGCCCTTCCTTTTCCACTGCCCGCTCTTGCATCCTGCTCACCCATGTCGTGGGAAGAGCAGCCTCATCTACCGGGACATCTCCCTCTCTGGTTTTCGTTAGCAGGGAGCCTCATGGACCACAAGCAAAGCAAATAGCAGGGTATGGATATTGTCACCATCCAGGCTATTCTACTGCCCAAGCCAAATGTCTGCTTCCCTCTGCCTGGGAGCGGGGAGCAAAAAACCCAGGCTGCCTGGATGGCTGCCAGTGGGACGTTTTGGCACCTGCGCCACGTTGACACAAAGTCCTGGCTGGTTTGCAGCTGGGGAGCGGGTGAGTAGGGCAGAATGAGATTTGCTTATTTTCTGTTTTTTCATTAGTTGGTTTTCTTGGCCGTTCCTACGCATATGTAAACTTTTCCTCCCTGTGTTCCCCTGCCTTTGTTGTTTTCCCTGCTGAACTGACGTTGCTGTTATTGAATGATTTTTTTTCTTCCCTCTTGTTTTTATTTTCAAGCATGAAGTGAGGTTAATGAAGGTGTGGGGGAGAAATACCAAAAACAAAAAGTGTTTTCCCTGGCATGAAGGGAAAAATCTCTGTTGCTGGCTGGACTGTTCTTGTACCAAAGACAGATGGACACAGATCAAAGCATATTAGGCTTTGTGCATGAGGGAGATGGCCACAGCTGAAGCTTGATTTTTATTTATTTATTGTCCCTGTTGGCCCCTCATTCTGTAATGGCAGTAACTGAGGCTCTAGATCTGGATGCTGGGAGGAGGTGTTCTGGATCCAGACCTCACAGGCTTGGCTGCATCACTGACTGAGGTCACTCTGATGAGGAGTTTGCTCGTTCTTCTTCCCCCACAGCAGCTCTTGATGCGTTAAGCAGACTGCTGGAACCAGAGTGATGTGTATGATGTAACTGCCCAATGCGTGCTAAAGATCTCTGTGAATCTCGTCAGCCAGGGAGTTTGAGCATTCCCCCTCTCTGACACTGACTGCTATATCTCCCTTGTCCCTTCCCTGCAGAGACGGGATCAGCTTCTGCCGCTGTACACAGGGCACTTGGGCCATCTGTCTGAATCTCTGCTAGCGCTTACTGTCACTCCAGAAGAGTGATTGCATCTGAAGCAAAAACTGTTACCTGTTGCAAATAAAGCTTTGAGGCAACTAGAAAAAGCAATGATTCACTTGACCAGCTACTCAATGTAATTCATATCACATGTATTTGTGTGTAATAATAATGAATAAAATTGCTTTTCAGTGGAGTAGCATTTCAGCTCTTCAGCAACAAGAAGTATCGCACGGGGTTTTTCAATGTAAAACAAGTAACTGGAGCTTGTTATTGAAAGATATTTCTTGGAGTATTAATATCTGGTATTGTTGCATAAGCAAAGATGCTTTTACATTAAAGAAAGGTTATCCAAGAGCTCCCAATTGCCCTCCCTCCCCCTTTTTGAATTCAATCCCAAATCTTGTTGTTTTTTTTTCTTTCCCTGATGTGTTATCACAATGTATTGTGGAAAGAAGACCACGGGCTTGTTCTGTAATTTGCAGCTCTGCACCAAGATCATGGTGTGATATGGGGTATGATCTTCTATTATTTTTAAAAGCCTCAAGTTATTAAGGCTAATGTGGCCTGGCATGTCTGTGGTGACAAGTCATTCCTCATTTTGAAAAGCAAGAGATGCTGCATAGGACAGGGCTATGGGGAAGCTGGCCATGATAAAAGCATTTTTAAGCCATGTTTTCATTACTTGGGGTTAAAGCCTACTATTGACCTTTATAAATGATTAGCTGAAAGGTATGGCCTGAACAGTTTTATATTACTTTTAATGTATGTATTCAGTCCTTGGGAAGCAGTAGGTTGCAACTGAAACATTTGTCTTCTGTTGACTGGAGAAGCATGGTAAATACTATATTTTCTGCTGGATTTTTTTGTCTTCTCCTGCTTTCTGCCCTCTTGCCAACAGTAGTCTCTAATTGAGTCTGACAAGGAGCATAGGCATAATATAGGTTACTCCCTTAAAATGGGGCTTTGCAATCAGATAACTGGCTTCTTTCAGCAGATGCATGGCTGCAGTGAGGTATGTGTGTGGGGTTGTGGTAATAAAAGCTATATGGTTATGACGGACTAGTTTTCTACAACCTGTTCCTAAGACTGTCTCAATTCATCTCTCATCTTGCAAAATACTAGAGAACCCAGCAGATGAGAGTGGGGCTTCTGTGGTCAGAAGCTCTTTCCCTCCACTTAGAAGGAAAACTTCAGAAGCTGAATGATATAAACCCAGATTTAATGGCTGAAGTTCAGAAAGTTTGAGAAGCCCATGAAGTAGGGGTGAAACTAATTCAAGAGTACGCTGCAGCAGCCTACCATCAAAGTTTGAGCCTCTAATGTATAACATGTGTTCCT
This sequence comes from Columba livia, assembly GCF_036013475.1. NCBI lineage: Eukaryota > Metazoa > Chordata > Aves > Columbiformes > Columbidae > Columba > Columba livia. The sequence goes on along the minus strand of NC_088602.1, from coordinate 136,002,035 downwards.
GCTTTCATTTGCCTACTTTACAAGAGCTAATACATGGTATTTTCAGGGTTGACAAGGGGGCTTTTCTCCCTCTAGGCTATTAGCTACAGTAACGGCTTATTAAGAAAGTCAGACTCTCTCCCAGCTGGGGTAAAAAGTGGCCCTAGAGGGGAGGGGGAGGATGAGGAGAAAATGGAACATTTTGTTTAAACAACTTAACAATACAATGCCAGAGGAAATGAATCAGATGAGAGTGATTTCTGCAAGCATGTATGTTTTGCTTTATGAAAACAGAGAGGTTTAAATCTTGGCCTCCCAAGAGTCAATAGGGCCCATGTTTAACTTAGAATGGCAATATGGGGTCCTGGTTTGGTTGCTAAGGGTGGAGGAAGGTATTTCCAGAAGAACAAAAGGTAGTTATTTAGGTTTCTGTCTAGTATATCCGCTTGAAGAGTACTGCCCAGGATTATTTTGTTTTTAGGAGAAGGAGGGTGGAAAAAGTAACCTTCTTCATTATCCCACTTCTGGGAAAACAAAACAAACCAACACTGCTCTCTTAATGCCACCTTCAGCAGAAAATGAGGTCATCTGTACCTGATACAGCATGGTGTCATCTTGTCATTGGCACTTGATACAGCTCCCTGGTTCCTTCCTGCTGTGGGGTCAGCCCAGCTCTGGGAAGTGTTAACGTTGCTCTGAGCTGTGCCAGACTGAGGAGCCCTAAAGGACCATCTGTCAGTCAGGGACTTTAGAAGACTGTAAATAAATCCCTACTTTTCTGGGACTTGCCCTTTGTGATGAGGTATGAGGAGGTTACCTTCCTATCCATTTCCTACATTAGTGGGATCCTCTGCCACTCATCTGGAGAAGACAGAATAGGAGGATATGCTCACTGCCCCACACCCAGTGTGGCTTGGAGCAGTCTTTCTATGTATGTATAGTCTGCAGATTATTAATATCTGTTTGTGGGCAGATTGTTCATGTGGTTTTGTCTGTATGTGTTTTGAAACCATCTTGGCCCTTTTCTAAGGGCGGTTTCCAGGAACAATCCCTCTGTGGGCTTTGAATGACTGATTCATGACTGTTATCCTTAGAGTAAAACTGCTGGTTGAGAGGGGAGTTTAATCTTGGCCTTTTGCAATATGACTGACAGCTGTTTCACATCTCTGGTGCTTTTTCACAGCACCTTAAGTATATGCTGATGCTGAACTGGAAATATTGCTATCTGTCCTCTCCATTAGTGCATATGAATAATTGACCATCTGAAGATATTTTGAGACATCAGCCCTTTTATAATTTTTCTTTTTTCCTCTACTCTACCAACTTTGCTGTTCCCTTAGTTCCAAGCATGCTGGTACTTTCCAGTGGGTTTTCTGTGTATCTCAGGTTGTCCTGTTCATCTATCTGTAAGTAGTGGTAGCAGTCAGTGGGTAGAATTCAGTTTTGAACTTCCACAACCTGTGTCCTACCTACCTTTCTGCCTGCAGTACTTAATGTTTCCTGACTGCAAGCCTTTGAAAACCACAGTTAAGTGTTTTGAAGCAAGTCTTTGATCTCTTCTTTTGCATGTTTGGAATGAGCAATATTTGCCTTGCTGCAGTACTAACTGTGTCCAGTTAGGATGGGCTGTCCATACATAACATGCAAGTAGAACAAGAGGAAAGATGTTTCTTTTTGGATATTCTACATGATCTTGTTATTCAGGTCAGAATGCAAATTCTTGGGTTTTTTAATCTCAATCTTATGTGATGTGTCAGCCTGACAGGGGCTACCCTACATGGGGATGATGAGCTGTGACCAAGGGTGGTGCCAGCACAGGCCACGCAAGGCCCTCTTTCCCCAGAGCCTAGGGCTGCGGTACCTGGTGACAATGGGAGGCTCCATTGATGGATGTACATGAGGTCTGGGATATGTCCAGTAGAGTCCAGTCAGGAACAGTAGTAGACCTGACCAGAGGTGGAGCTGCCTGGAGTGTTGCTACAAGAATTATCCAGGAAACAGAGTCAGAAACAAGACTGGCAATAAGGCTACCTACAGCGTAGGTCTGGGGCTTTTTGGGAAGCCCAGGCTGCAAGGCAGGATGAGGCTGGGCACAAGGATGCCAGCACCACAGGTCCAGCAAGGACTGAAGCCCTCGGGCTGAGCTGCAGTGGGGCCCGTGGGCAGGAGATGAGTGTGTGTGGTCCCAGGTGAGTCCACTAAGGTCACAGGTACCCAGAACCCTGTTAATACAGTGCAGAGTTGATGGGCTTGTTATTTCTATAAAAAAAGAAGTAACTAGTCAACATGCTGTCATAAAGCATAGTTTGTCGTTCCCTTCTTTAAGAGAAAGCATGGTTATAATTTACTTCCTAATCAGCAGCCCGCTTTCTGAAAAGTGACACCAAAAATGTATTGGTCAAAAACCAGTGAAAACAACATGGCAATGGAGTCTGTGTGTATGAGAAACAAAGCAGAAAGATAATGTGAGTAATTAGCTGATATTTTTATAGGAGGACTAAAAATGTGTTCCTTCTGACAAGTTTTCATAATTCTTGTGGCCCAGTGAAATGATCCAATCATGCTAATGACTGAATGTATCTTGCCCTTCCAAAATATGCAAATTTGGCCAAGTCTGAGAAGGTCCAAGAGGGGCGTTATATTATTCTAAGCCGTGTCTCTTGTCCTATTCTTGTCATGTTCTCATGGAGTTATCTTCAATTCCCTACGCTAATGGTTGATTAGCAAAATACCAACTCTGCTATCAAATAAGTAATGCCTCTGAAAGTTAATAGATGATACACCTTCATTTGAAATGTTATTTCCCGTCAAAAGAACCTTAGTGAGAAAATAGAAGCGAGAGTACCTGACAAACAAATAACAATGTTAAGTCTTTTTAAATGCTGCTTGAAAGAATCTGTATATTCTTCTGGTTTTAGCTTAGCAAAAATATAAGGAATTGAAATAGGGCTTCCATGCCTTTAAGGAGCAACTCTCATCTGTCTGTGTATGAAGAGGGGTTCTACTGCCTAGAGTTAGACCACAATATGAAGTCTTAAGCCCAGGCTTACCAGACTCTCTTGGAATAGGGAGGAGGAGAAGAGGTTGCAAACATCTAAGCCCTTGCTGTAACCTGTCCCACAACAGAACTCGAGAGATGTATGGTCAAGAATAGGAAAAGACTTACATTAAAAATACTTGTTAAACAGTGGGCTTGAATCTTCTTTGAAAAATCATGCTGGATGTGAATCAAAGCTAAGGTTACTTCCTGCTGTCCGTTTTATTGTTTGAGCCATGATCAGAAATGCTGAAACGCTATGAAGAGGTTGCTCAGCCATATTTCTAGTTCAACCAGAGTTAGGAAGTACTGAAAATCTCCTTGGGTTATTCTGAAGCTCCTAGCCCCAAATTGGAGATACAAGTCTGCATGAGGTTAGTTATTTTAAACTTATAGTACATCAGTCTTGGAGGATCCATGTACTCCTTCTGAGAGACCATAAAAGATAATTATCAACAGGCTTAAGTACCCTAAACAGATTTGCATTACCATTGGAAAAAGTACAAGGATCCATAAATGCAAAATAAGTCTCAAATGAGTGCTTGAAATAACTCTGGGCTTGTCTACAAGGAACTCATCATTTCTCTGAAGTTTATCCTCAGTCATAACTTACATATGGCAGACAGCAGTAGAACTTAAACCCTTGTTTCTTGTCATGCACCCCTGAGCTGATTCTCTGGTGAGTAGAAGTTGTAGCCTTTCCCTCAGTCAGGTGCTGATTTCACTTTTTTCCTCTGCCTGGGTCCTGAGCTTAATATTTCTGCTACTCTACAAAACCTGTTTGCAGTTAGCCAGTAAGTTCAAACTCTATTGGAGGTGAGGGGACTCCGTGTGTATGCACACATACCCATCCACATGTGTGCATATGTTAATAAGCTGCTTAAGCTTAATTTCCTAGGGAAACAAAGCTAACAACCCCTCAAAAAATCAGAGTAAAACTTAATGCATTTTTGGAACAGCTGTAGAAACAGATATTGAATGATAAATTAAGCAGCCTATGATGCCCTGCACACAGTTACCATATATTAGAAACCTATATGCCATAAATGCATAATAGTATCTGACCTTTTCACAGACTAATGAATCCTTCTGATTTGCAGGATTGTTTATTAGAGGATGGATGAGTGGGAGGGAATAGATCAGAACTCTCTTTTGCTAATAGCACTGAAACTGTTTTTTGCCCTGTCAGATTATGATTTGTGTGCCTGCTCAAAGCTTTCATCCAGTTGTTTGGAGTTTTTGTTGTGTGGGTTCTATTTTATTTTATTTTATTTTTTTCTATTATCCTAACTTAAATGTCTCTGTGCAATGTACATGCAAGACTAAGAACTGCAATGACCATAATTACCCAGTCTTATTACAGGCTCTGACTTTAATGTGCATTTAATGTCCAAACTTGCCATTGTGTGGGGTAATGTTGTTTGGAAACGACTTATATGTGTTTTTTTTTTGCCAACAGATCCATACAACTAGGAGGATTTAAACACTTCTTTTTTTCTATGTATGAATGTGTATGTAGACGAAAAAAACCATATTTGGCTCATTTATATAGAATTTTCTGTTAAACTATTTATAGTTTAGTAATTATTAGTTTTTTTCCAAGAGGATGGTTGGTGCTTCTGTTTTTTAGTAAAGTGTTACTGGTGGGATGATAGCCTTTTTTTTTTTTTTCCTACTAAAGGCATAAACCTTTATTGCTTTTATGAAAAATTCAATGGAAAGCTTCTTGAGTTCCAGAGGATGGACTGTGGCCTGAGCTGCAAATACCAGCCAATCTGTCAATAAATAGCTATTTCAAATCCTTTTAGGTAATAATTTATCTAAATCTCTTGTTGTTGTTGTTTGTTTGAGTGGGTTTTTTGTTGTCGTTTTTTGGTTTTTGGTTTTGTTTTGTTTGTTTCCAACATGAAACCATAGCAGATACCAAAACCTCAAAAACTATGGTTAATGAGACTTTTATTCTTTGGCCAGCTCTACAAGCTGTGTATATTTGAGACATGCATATAGCATCTAATAATTATTGCTTTAGTTCATCTCCTAGCTAGTTATAGCTCTACCTTTAGTATAAAACGTGGCCAAAGACTGTGTTTTACTTCTGGCTGCTGCAGCTATGGGAAATTTACAGTGGACTGTCTAGTGCTGAATTTAATTGGTACAAAAAAGCTCTAGTCCAGTTTCTCTTCCCACTATATAATCTTACTATTTGAATGGCAATTTCAAAGGTGCTGCAAGATGAATTTAATCTGATCTGCTGTTATGTATATTCAGGTGAGATGAACTGCATGCTACGGCACTTAGTTCTCTATTAACCATGAAGGGGAAGCCCAGGGTGCAAAGCTCTGGCACAAGTAAAATGAATTCCACCCTGGGGAATAGCTTTCAAGGCTTATGCTCCCAAGTTTCTCAGATAAAATCCCCTTTGCTATTTTATTCAGGGGAAGCAGCCTTGGCTCTCTTTGCAAGGACTCTGATGTGCGTCAGTGGGGAAATTTGAGGAGGCAAATGACCACAGTTCATCAACAACTCTTATTTTACATCATGTTTCCTATCAGCGGGTGTGCTCCCCCTGATGAGCAGCAAATGTGTACTTAATATTACATTAGCTATTAACTCCCAAAGTCAACAGTTTCCCTGGTAAGATCAGAACACTTCAAACTTTACTCTGTATTCAAAAAAAAGAAAAAGGAATATTTCTTCAGTGTAAAAGAACCCTTATTAAAATATTTACAGATACTTTTATGATGTTATATTGCTTTCCTAAAACACTGATCAACTGTGATGAATACATTTGTATGTGTGTCATCATTCTTCACCCTTTTAGCCACCAATTCTTCTTTCAAGGTGAAGGAGTGTTTCTACTTTTCTAGGGTCCAGAGAAGGTCCAGGCTTTTACTGCTCTGTTATCAGCATGAATTGGAGCCTGAAAACCTAAAACAAACATATGAGGGCTGGTGGGGTGCTGTTGTCACCTTGCAGTAGGGTGAAGGGTATTGTCTTTTGAACGTGCCCTCTACAAGGTTCTTAGGGACATGGTTCAGTACTAGGGCTAGGTTAGGTTATGGTTGGACTCAATGGTCCTGAGGGTCTCTTCCAGCTGAGATGATTCTATGATTCTGCCTGTGGCACACAGAGAGAAGAGGCTTCTCGGTGCTTTCTAGAGCTGTCAGTCTGCCCCTCTGCTCAGGAGGAGAAAACGAAAACCTCCTTTTGTGTGTTGCTCTTTTCTTCATTCCCTCTTTGACAGCATAAGAGATTTGCAGTAGTAGCTCTTTTAGGGCTGTTGACTGTTAGTTTTGTAACACCCAAATTCCTGTTTCTTTGGATTTGTACTTCTATGGTTATGAAGTTCAGCAGAGTAGAGGCAGTTTAACTCTTGAGCTGAGTTAATGATGCTGATGTCTCTGCAGTGGTAACAAGAGCTTGCTGTGGAAATGACAGTGCACTTACAGTAGGGAGCAAAGGACCTGATCCAAAGCCCACTTTGACTGACAGAAGATTCTCTGTTGACCTCCCTGTAAAGTGAATTAGGCTCCCAAGTAAACAGCAGCTCCCCCACAGCAGCACTCAGCTGTTTTAATGCTGCAGAATGGATAAGTTACAAGCACAGAGTGTTTCACCACATTCCAGGATAGCAGCAAATTCTTATATCCCTGCAGGAATGGAGCGTGTGACTACTGAGTGTGTGTTGTGAGGAACTGCAGAGATGACAAGTTGTCAAATGGATGTTTGCTGCCTAAATAGCAGGAAAATGGTGAGCATGAGAAAAATGAATGTGTACATTTGTGACTTGGGATTGTGCAAGCATTGAGTGAGCAGTAGTGACGGTGCTCTGAGATCCCAGAGCAGTGCAGTGCACTGTTTGTCTTGATCTGGGTGTGCAACATAAGTGGTGGATTGTGACCCCTCAGGCAGATGTTTAGAGGTCTGCTATAAACTTGTCAGGAGCTCAGGTGCTTTAATGGAGAGGGAGGAGAAGGGAGGTGGCCCTGATAGTACTGGTGAACCCAAGCTAGTATGTCCCCAATGATGGGTCTGGAACCTCTGCTGGGTTCTGCAATGATTCAAAGAACTTCTCGGTTGTTTGTGTGCAGGTACAGCTGCTGTGGGGCTGTAGTGTTCCTGGTCCTATGTGGTGTGTCACTGACCTCTTGTTTTTTACAGTGTGACAGTTTGATGCTATACTGTAAAAGAGATATTTGAGGAGTCTTGGGCTTCTTTTTGACCTGGGTTATTTGTCAGTTTGGAAACAGTAAACAATTAAGCGCAGGGGTAAGAATCAGTATCTGTGCTTGTGGGGAGGGAGAAGGGAAAAAGCACAAATTTCTTCAGCCAGCTTTATGCCACTGAATCATGTGGCTGCTCTTCTAGAGGTCTGCAGTAGTTCATTTCTCTCAAGGTAAAAGGGGTGAGAACAGGCCTTAATTACTGGTTGCAAATTGTTAAACTGGCCTGAGAATTGCTATGGTAGGAGCTCAGCATCTATGGGGCTGGGAGAGGGTCAACTTTTGCATTTAGTGTTTGCAGCTTGTTCTTCTTTCTCCCATCCCAGCCAGAGCCAGGCTGCTGAGTCAGAGATGGGTTGCGCTGTCTGAAAGACAGAAATTTCGGTCAACACTACTTGTTTGTTTGACATCGCAGGCAGGAACAGACTCTTGTTTTTTTGGAAACAGACCTGATGAGAAACTAATGGTCCATGGAAAGATCATTTAGCTAGATAAAATTGGAAATTATATACCATATTAAGTAATGTAAGAATATAAGAATGCTTCCCAGGACACTTATGCATTTGAGTGAAAGGAAATCACAGAATGACTAAATCTGTCTCGAGAGAAAAGGGGGATATTTCTAAGAACTTGGTAATCTGATCCTGTAATTACATTAGTAAAGTAGTACAGGAATGTTGTGTGTTAAGGTCTTTAAATTAAATGATGATTATACAATTCAGAGATATTCATAAGGATGTTACTGATAGGCCAGTTGAACTACTGACCCATTAGGCTTTCTAATAGATACTCGTTCATATTTCCATAAATTAGTTAGTTGGTGGTTAGGACTAAGGCACTAGAAAGTATGCTGTTTCTAAAACTAGTAATATATTAATAGGGTGAAAGGAAAAATGGCTCTACTTCTGTCTGCAATTACTTTACACCGGAGTTATTCCTCCTCCTTAAATAAATAAATAAAATTACTCTTGCCTTGTTGATGTGAAGGGGGTCAGGCTGTAGATTTAGGTCTGTAGTATCTCTGTGGGTAGTATATTTATAGTAAAGACCGCAGAGCAGCAAATACTGTTTTGTAATTGCTGGCATGAGGGTGCAGCCCATAACTAACTCTTCACTAAAGGGAGAGCTAGCTAAGCAATAAATGATGCTTTGTCTCTCTATGATAACATTCTTTTCTGGCTCACTTGTATTTTGGAAGCTGCAGGCTGGCAAACTGAGACTTGTCTGCGATCAAATGGTAAATACCGTGTAGTTGCTGAGGCCTGCATTGAGAACGTCCTTCCACTTATGCATTTTAATTCGCCTCTGTGAGAGTGTCCTAAAACAGGCCTGAGTAAAAGGAATGATGGGAGAAGGTGGACTGAAACACGAACATGCTTGCACTGTTCATGGGTGTGATAGCTTCTGCAATTTAAAGCAGTACTGAAGCTGTTCTTCCTTTTTATGAGGATTTTCAGATCACTTTTCAGCCCACCCTAGAAATGCTGTCATTTGGGGTTTCCCCTTAGAGTCCTTATTCACCTTCTCAGTATGTGTTCCTGGTTGCACCACTGAACTAGTGCATCTGTGGGTTTAACGCTGATGAAACATGGTCTGCTGACAGCTGTGAAGACGCATGTTAAATTTACCACCAGGCATAAGTTCCGGAGGCCTCCTCTCTGCTTCGGCTCAGTGCTGACCTGTGGGGTGGCCTCCCTTGAGACCAGACTGCTGCTGACTCTCGTTTAATCCTTGGCCTTGCAGGGGCCACTAGCAAAGCCACTAATGGGTACCACTTGTAAAAGCTTGTTTTGATATATATCAACAAGCCCCAGTGCAGCTGTGGGTGGTAAGAGCTTGCTGCTACTGAGCGGAGCTGTGTTTGTGTCTTTGCTTCAGTGTGGAAGCCGGCAGCACAAATCCCCTGAGCATCCAGGCTCCCCAGAGGGATGGCTGGGCCACAGCAACAGAACCAAATAACTAAAATGGAAAGGCAAGAGAACACTGAGTTTTCTGCAGGCATCTAAAGAGACTTGCCCAGAGAACAGGAGCTCTGCTGCTGTGTATCTTCTGCTGAGATAACTTTGGGGCTGCCTTCAGACCATTTCTCAAGTCTCAAAAGAAAGATGCGGGGAACAGCAGCACCAGAAAAGGGTTTGTGAGGCAGGTATACTTAATGTCTCACCTATGTGTCTGAAGTAAGGAAAGCATTTGAAGTAGAAAAGGGGTAGGGGTGGGACTGTAAGAAAATGTGAAATAAAGTGAGGTTAAAGAAATCCATCCTTGAAATGGTGATTTAAACATCCTTGTGTCTGTCTTTGACTCAAGAAGTATGAAGTCCCCCTTAGTCCAGCAGCAACAATCTTCTGGGATTTTCCTCAAGTAGCTTCTCAGCTGGTTTGACTTCTTCCTATCCTAGTAGTGTTCCTGGCAGCAAGAAATATTGCACATGGCTGTTTCCAAAGTTGATACAGCTCCTGAAGCCCATAGATTTCTGTATCCAGAGGAAGTGGCTATAAGCACACCAGACCTGTTTTAAATATAACAATGTGGGAACTTGTTTTGTGTTGGTTTGAGGTGTTATTTTTGCACAGGATGTAGTTGTCTGAAAACCTGCACTGTGCTCTGGCATTATGGCAGTAAATGAAGTTTTCTGTAGTTTAAAGAGGAAGGCACCTGGATGTCAGATTCCCATGGGAGACAGAGCGAAAGGACAGAACTTTGGAGTAAAAACACCTATTAGGAGCTTTGAATGGAACAATCTTAAAGGTATGGGGAAAGAAAACGAAACTTGCATTTGACTTTCGCTTCCATAGTATTATTTTGTGGAGGACTTAAGAGCAAGATGAAGAGGCTTTAACACTTGGGCAGTTTTCTTTTTCTGTAGTCAATTTGCTCCATTCAGCAAAATTCTTTCTTTTCACACACCTCACTTAACAGAGGTCAAGTAAAGAAAGAAGTGCAGAAATCATTGAAAAGCACTCCACTGAGGAATAACAAGTCATTTTTTCCCCCTGTTGCCAAGACAGAGCTAAGTAATTATTTGTTAGAGCTAGGAATAAACATATAAGCATTAAGGAAAGGAATCATATGCTTGTTTTTTTTTTTTTTTTTTTCATTCCTGCCTGCTATGCTTCTACTATCTCTAGGCAATGGTGAAAACAAGAAAAAGTAGCAAAGTCATGTTCTTGTATTCCACCATCCAGACACATGGCTGAAGACTCAATCCTGGCAGCAGCTGACAGCTTTTCCCCTTTGCTTCTGCTTTCTTTGTACCTGATAGTCAGAAAATCTAAGAATGTAGCTATTGCTTGTCTTTTATCTCCTGATTGTTGTTAGTTTGCCTCTGTCTTATTCATGATGAGGCTCCTGCCACTATCAGTTCAGGAGTGACTGAGGTAAGATGAGCTGCAATTTTTTGCTTGCTCTGCCAAAGCAGGTCAGCATGCATTCAGCAGGTCATCTTGGTTGAAAACACTTGTTTGCTGAAACACATCCTTTGTGTTTAATGGTGTTTTTGTAAGAATTTCTGATCATGGAGAGATGGGGAGAGAGAGTACATGGCCCATAAACTTCTCCAGAGATGCTAGAGAAATGCTTAATGATTCATGTGAAATTAAATGTTGGAACTCTGTCCTGTTGTTGCCAAGTAGCAGATGGTTAGCAAAGGCTAAAGCAAGAGGGCATGTCAGCCTTTCCCTTGAATACCTTCCTTCTTTCTGGCAAGCTCTTGCTTTGGGCCTTCCTGAGGCAGAAGTTGTTTCTGGGTCAATGCGTTCAAAAGCCACTGATGGACTGATTATTTGCCAGCTTCTCCAAATATTCTTTAAAATCAGTTACAGGGAATATTTTGTATCTCTCTTCTGTTTATGATTCTGTAGAAATAACAGTCCTGGTTTGGAGAGGTGTTGAAGCCCAGCGTTACTTAGAATTAGGGGATGATCTCATGCGACTTTTCCCTCCAGTACAGCATCTCATTCTGATCTTGTGTTATGCTTGTCCAAGTGTCAAGCTAGAAAGACTTATAATAGTGTTTATCTTAGTTAAGGCTGGTATAGGAGAAAGGACTTAAGCTCATGCTGTTTTAAGTGAGCTAACTGTCCTTGAGGAAATAAATGCAACACTTCCATGACCAGCATTTCTCGGTTGTGATGGATTTCCTGTAACTATCTGGAGCAATGGTCTGCTGATCTTGGGCCATGGCCTGTGCGAGCGGCCCGTTCCAGCTGCTTTGGTGGGAAATGGCAGAGACCCTATGGGTGGCACTGGTTGAATAAATGGCCTCAGGGAAAGCTCTCCTCTGCTCTCTGGTAGCTGGAGGTTGTCTCAGCACTGAGATGAGAGGGTGTGCACCTTCTATATTTAACAGGATGTTTATTTTGCTTTATCTCCTGGTGTAAAGGATCTCAGGCTGGGTAAGGTTGCCATAGTAGCTCCTGTGCCACTCACATTTCTAGGATGTCAGCATCAGGGATGTAGCTGGTGAAAAATCCAGAATCACCTCGCCTTGTTATTGTGATTTTCAGCACCTTCAGGCTTGTTTTGGGTCTGTCGGTTGCCCTGACTTTTTGTAGGGACAGATATAGAGCTCAGCTAGACCCTATAATCAAAAGACATAAATCCAGAAGACAAGAAGTATATATATTTTAATGCTGAATGTTCCTCGACTGAATTGGAGAATTGGGCTTTTTCAAATCAAATCTATAGTTTTCCATTTTAAATTGTCAAAACCCATCATTAAAGGTGAACTGTCACCCCTGGTTTGAAAGCAATTTAGTTGGATGAGTATTTTCACTTCTCAAAGAGTCCGAGTATTTGTTTTTATACACAGAAGTATTAATTTTCATAATTACTGTGCTAAGTCAATTGTACTAGGTACAGCTGTACTAAGTGCAATTCTGGTAAGGAGGATTAAATTTGATTTGCAGGGTTAAACTCAGTCAGTACTGGATGGAAACAGAACCCTGGTGTTCCTCTTCATTTTGCCCTGTTTTAATATGGTTGCTTTTAACTCTAAATTTGTAAACATGTTGTCTAGCTAACGTGGGTAACATTCCTTTTACACAATGAGTTTACATCATGCAAAGCAACTAAAGGTAACATGTAACAGGCTATGCCATGGCTGAGACCATTCTAATGTTGGAAGACTAAAGAGTCTTAATGGCACTGTGCATCTTGTATACAGTAAAAGATCTTCCCAATGTAGGGAGGGACTTTTTTTTGTTGTTGTTTTTGAGCAGCAGTATAAACCAACCATATTACTATAATTTAGTGTTTTTTCCCCAGACTACAAACCCTACCCCCACCATGATAAATCCAGGAGACTATCACTTAAAATATTGTTTATTAGTTTCTCGAATCAGTCTGTAACAGCATTCTTCTGCTCATAAAGTTGAGTAATTGACTCCTTTTAGACAGAAAGGATCTTAAATTTTGACCAGGATGCATGACTGGAAAAGGCTTTAGTAAATTAAAATCTGTAAGGAGAAGCAATGCTTTATTTTTAATGGAGGTAAAATTGTTCTGTAAATGCCCTTTCTCATGCCTTAATTTTGAGCTTTGCAATACTTTATTTGGTATGACACTGAAGAATAATCATACCTTTCACTTTCCCCATGTTTTTTAAATGAAAGGGTGAAGGTGGTGTGTAAGCACGACAGCCATCATGGCCATCTTTGAGGGAAGTAACAGCACATGGTCCTGTTGTTCAAATCACTAATCCAAGGCACAGCCTCTTGCATGCACTGTAGCAACCAGAAAATCATGGTGTGTCCCAAGTTGGAAGGGACCCAGAAGGATCATTGAGTCCAACTGCTGTCCCTTCACAGGACAACCCCACAGTTCACACCATGTGTCTGAGGGCCTTGTCCAGTCTCTTCTTGAACACTGTCAGGCTTGGGGCCATGACACCTCCCTGGGGAGCCTGTTCCAGTGCTCCACCACCCTCTGGGGGAAGAACCTTTTCCTAATGTCCAACCTAAACCTCCCCTGGCACATCTTCCTGCCATTCCCTTGTTTCTGTCACTGGTCACCAGAGAGAAGAGATCAGCACCTGCCCCTCCTCCTCCCCTTGTGAGGAAGCTGTAGCTGCCATGAGGTCTCCCCTCAGTCTCTGCCAGGCTGAACAAACCCAGTGACTTTAGTTGCTCCTCATACGGCTTCCCTTCCAAACCCTTCACCAACTTTGTAGCCCTCTAATACATATATATATATATATATTTTTTTTTTTTTTTTTTTTTCAATACTGTTGCACCCAGTGCTGCAGGTGAGGCCGCAACAGTGCAGAGCAGAGTGGGACAATCACCTCCCTCGCCCGGCTGGCAATGCCCGGATTCTCAGAAGTGCTGAAAAATCATGGAGAAGGGTCTTGCTCTGATGTCAGCCAGCTATTTAAGCACCCCAGGATGAATCCCATCAGGCCCCATCGACTCGTAGTGATCTAGCTGGAGTAGCAAATCCCATACAAGTTCTAAGGATTGATTGGGAGTTTGTCATACTCTAGCCCAGGGTATTAAATATTTGTGGTTCTTATTTTATCCTACCTCTGTGATAATATAGTCCCCAAATCAATATAATTGCCATTGAAAATATTTCTAACCTTTAGGGAAAAAAATATTTGAAGAACGTACAACCTTTTTTGTTTGTGAGGGAAAAGATGACCTTCCCAAACAGCATCTAGTGCTACTCCTTCTCCACCTCCTACAAGTAGGTCCTGAGCAAATGCTCTTTTGACTGGATGCTATATCCCATGATGTATTTTAGTTCACTTAAAGCTTCATTTATGATTTTAATACAAGTCTAGAGCTTATAAGGACTGAGAGTACCTTGGCATTTGTTTTAGTGTGCTTGCTATTCAGACAAGGACTGGCCATTTCTTGTCTTTCTGAAGATCCCAATCTCAGCTGTTCCTCTCCCACACATGGAGTTGGAAGTGAGAATCAAGAGGACAAAAGGTGGTGTTAAGCTGCCTTCTATGGTCCCTGTGTCTGGAGATAGCCAGGAGCTTGCTTGGCTCACAGCATTTCAGGGTTGGCTTCCATTCTGCTTTCTGTGTGCCTGTGGGTTTAAATCATAGTGTAATATATTTAACCACAGTCCTCTGCTTGTCCCTTCGTCACCCCTTTTCTCCACCCTACCTGTTTTCTGGTGAGTAGAAGAGAAAACCATTGTGGTGGGACTGTAGGAGGGTTGACAACAGGGCCCAGTGTTATCTGTACCTCCAAAGCAGCAGTATGGAGAAGCTGAATATAATCTGATCCTGGATTTGTTTCTGGAGCTGTCAGACTGGCATTCATCAGACCTTTGAAGGTACTCTGAAACCCTAGCTATGGCTCTAGCTCTGTGATGACATGGCTGTTGTTTTCCAGGCAGAGTGTTTTTTGTGTTGTTTTGTTTGGTGTCTTGTGTTTTGTGGTGGTGGTGGTGTTTTCTTGGTTTTCTGAAACTTTGGATTCAAGCACTGTAAAATCTGAAGAATTCAACATCCAAGGGTTATTGCCACCTGGTTTTGTCAGTGGATGCTCTGATTTTTTGAGGTCAGGTATTTTCAAATTTAGACAAACCCAACATCTGTAGTTTTCCAGGTGATGCTAATACTTGCTCTACCATTTCTTGGGGCAGCATCCAATTACAGTAAATAGCATGGGGAGAAAACTGACTGATATAACTAGGCAGATGTGTTGCCTCAAAATGAGCTAATGGGCTAGCATTCATGTAATCTGCCTCTTGATGATGAAACTATCATAAAAGCTAACCAAACTGGGCAATGTTATAAAATGGACTGAGGAAGGTTAGTTAGGGCCACCTAGTAGTTTATCAGAGCATCTCTGTCACAAGAAAAAGCTTATACCATGAAAACATTTGTGGGGCAGCTGGAACTGTTCAAATAGTATTTGAATATATTCTTTGATTTTGTGTCTCCATTTGAGTGCCTCTATTTTTGGGTGCTGACGGGGTGATATTCTGCATGTCACTTAATAAGGAAGGGCTTGCAAGTCCCGCTTGCTTCCACGTGGGGCTTCAAGTCTTCTCAGCACATCGTGTCCAAGTCACCTCAGACTCCTTACCCAAGAAATGAGACTCTTGGTTTGATATCTATGTGGTTCTCAGCTGTGTCTTAAACTCAGGTTTTCAAGGTTTGGGTGGTTTATAGGTCTGAAAGTAGAAACCTGCTCAGGCCTAAAGATTACTGAGCTGTAACCTCTAACCAATTAGGAGGCATAGTTAAAGGCTGGCCTATTGAGTTCCCTTAATACACTGTTCATAAGTCCAAAATTTACTTCATTCATCATAATTTCACACTTTGAATAACAAATTAAGTTATTAACTAGCAGCATGCTAATAAGATTATTTACTTGTATACATACGTAAAAAAAGAAAAGCTAGCAGAACTAAGTTGAGCTTTTCTTTTAGCGCATTGAGTGGTACATGGCTCAAATATTATAGTTTTGGTTAGATCTATAAAAAGTAATTTTCTAGTTATCTATGTAACCACACACATAGTTTGATGAAAAAAGTGCTGCTGACTTGAATTGAAAAATGCATTCTTCTTAGGTTCCCATTTACCTCTCAAGTATTTGCTTGGGACTAGTCCTCTCTCACCTGGCACTTGGGGTTCTGATCTGCCCCTGCAAACTTCCCCTGGATGGCTTTTGTTTGTATGGAACAAATCCCTTAGCTGCTATGAAGCTTATCTTGCTTACTTTTATTCTCCCCTACCATCTTTGCCCTTTATTTCCCTTGGTATTGTCTTTAATCTAGAACAAATCTTTGAGTCTGGCAGTTGTAGTTGCTCTTTGTATACAGAGGAAAATTATTAAACCCTTCATAAATAATACTCTTTGTGTTGCTTTACTAATTGTATAGCTTACTAATCTGCTCAAGTCTTGCATTGATGGCAAAACACATTGGAAGAAATGAAAGTGAAATAAATGTTACATGTGCAAAAGTTTCATGTATTATAAGGGAAATATAGTAGTAATACTGTTTCATTAGAAGCTCAATTAGGAAAATTAAGCTGCTGAAGGAAAAGGTTTCTGATAAAACCCACTGCAGTGTTAAGGGAAATCCAAACAAATGTGTGCACACATGTTACTCCTTAAATGCTTTCCAGGCTTGTTTTTTAATGAGATTTTTGTCTCTCACACTCACTGCTAATATAAAGAAATCTAGAGCTACTTCTTCCCATCATGTTGTGTGTTTGAAATTTGTCGGCTGAGGTGTGGCTCGTCATATAATCAATGTTGGCATTTGGTTTCCACTCTGATAATTATAGAGCTTGCTTTGCTTGACAAGTCCCTCATGTATGTATGTTTGTTTATTTATTGCAGTTTTACAAGCTACAAATGGGATTACATGCTGACCAAGTCATGCTGGAACAAGTACAAGAGGAGAGCCAGTGCTTGAATTAGCAAGTTGCTGGTCTGACAGCTGCATTTATGGCACTGAGATTGATATAAAAATAATAGACGCTGTTTGAGCCTTGGAAGCAGGTTAAACCACTATCTGATTTTTATACAGTTGAGGTTTTGTATGGGCATGTTTTCTTCTGCATGCTGAACATAATTCATTGTGTGACTAACATTGTAATGCTATCTACTTGAATATATTATGAAAAGATAACCTGGTGTTCTAAGTCGTACATGTTTTTGGAAAGCTTCCAAATGCAACATTGCCATAACTGTCTTGCATTGCTGTACCTAGAATAATTCAGAGGAGAGTTGGGAAACTACTGTGGATTTGTGTTGTTTTTTTTTTTTTTTTTTTTTTTTTTTTCCTTTTAAAAGGAGTTGAAGTCTGATACAGTTTCACTCTTTAAAGGGAGATTATTGAGCAGTTATTGAAAATGGGGGAGTTGCTCAACCTTCTAATGGCTGGAGGAGGGCAAAGGCTTTTGTTGTAGGCAATAAAATATCCTCTGTGCTTGATGACTACTGCTTTGATAAATTTCATTCTGGTAGATTTCACACAGTAATGGTATAATACATTTGTCTGGTACAATATAAACCTATTCGAACAGTGTGGCTAAATTCTCAGTAATTGATTATGGATGCTTATGGTTTTTGTACTTCTCAACATGAATATGAGCTACAAAATGTATGAAGCATGGTTGTGTTGCATTAAGTGGCAGTAGTTGTCCCCCCTCCTCCAAAAAAAGACTGGCTTTGGTCAGATTAGTGCGTGGGTGGAGTGTGATGTATATGGATTCCTTTATCAATAGAATGGTGAATAAGGACAAAATACTGCCAAGTTTACAGATGCTTTATTTTTTTGTAGCCCTGTGCTTAAGGATCCGTCATTAAGTGCAAATTAACGATGGGCCTCTGCTCCAAGTGCAAGACCTGGGGTCAGGGTGCTTGGTGTGAGGCTGTGGGGTGAGCAGGAGCAGCTCCCCCAAGCCTTCTGTTCTCCATGGCTGGCTAGTTTGCATGTGTCCACCCATCAGTGTCCTCTCTGCTGGCCTCTGTGCTTCTGGAGGTCTGCCTCGGTACCTGATCAAGGCCACAGCATGGCTGTGTGGAAGACTGTACGATGGAAGAAGATGCATCTCAGCACGACTCAAAACTGAGGCTCTCATCTCATGTGATCAGTAATGCTATCTGTGTCTACAGCAGGCTGATGTTTTAAAAAAATAGACCACAGGATAATTTGCTGCAAACTGCAGCTTGGTTGTCCTCAAACTGTTTGTAACTTGGTAGTGTCAGCTGGAAGAAGAAATCTAGTCTCAAGGCTAGGCTCATAAAACAGAGGGAGGAGGAAGCAGCGCTGTTCCCTCTCTTATCTGAGAGCCCTGTGGTTGCAGCATTCACCTAGCATGTTGCATGTGTGGAGGAAATTCCATTCATCTTGGTGAGGGGGGTTTTAACCCTCTCTCCTGCCCCTCAGCCACTCTAAAGCATTTTGGGATGAGCTGTTCTGTGCTTTTTGCTTAAAATGTAGGTGCCCTGTTTCTGGGTGAGGATATAGCAAGCAGTTGTGGATATTTTGTCTTGCTAAGTCTCTGGAGACAGAGTACTCTATAGGCAGTTAGTGTTAAGTGCTTTAATATTAAGTTTTCTGTGTACAGTGGAAGAGCCAAAGGCTGTTCTTCATCTGTTCAGCAATCTAGACTCTTGCTATTCCCTCAGCTTGTTTGGCTTGTGTCAAACATCCATGCAGGCTCCAAAACAGCTATATTTTCAAGATTTTTTTGAAAAGCAGCACATACCTTAGGTGCTTCAAGTTAGGTTGTGCAAAACCTGCCTTTTGTTTAAAAGTGGGTTAAAGCACTTTAATGAGTATAATATAAAGGATACCTTTTATCTTGGTCTGGACAACATCAAAGGCATCCTCCAATTACAGTAGTGTCTGTGGAACAAATGAAGTGCTCTTTGTCTCTTTGGAAGCAATAATGCAACTGAAAAACAGTTTTTGAGCCTATTGGACTGAAGTTTTATCCCTTTGTTACAAGTCAAGTAATACATATGGTACTGAATCCCACAAGAATACTGCTATGCTGCACATACTGTATTTCTGTACGGTCAGTTAGAAATGAAGAGGCTGCACTTTAAACATCTTTATTTTAAATCAAGATATGTCTGGCAACCCAGAAAAAAATGTGGTCACATAAACAGCAAAAAGACTGGTAACAATTGCCTCAAACTTGGTACAAGCTTATTGCATCTGTTTGTTAAATTAAAAAAAAAAAAATCCTCCCTCATTAAAAATATCTTAAATATTCCCAGCACCTATAAATATTTGGTATTTTAAAATGACGTTTTCAGTATGAATATGTTTGCAAAATCAGAGGCTTTCAACTGTGTCTGGTTATAGGCATAGTCCTATAGCAGTTAGCTGCTGTGTCTCCAGGTTGCGCTCACAGTTCATTAGAAGTCGAACCCTGAATGCCCATCAAGTCTGATGTTGCTGTGCTTGCTGCATACCTGGAAGATGAGACCTCTGATACTGTGCTTGGCTTTTTACTGATAAAATACTTATATGTTCCTGCTAGAGTAGACCAGAGTGAAGAAGAAAATCTGAGATCCCTCCAACCTGAGGGCATTGCCAAGGCATATGCAGCTGCTTCCCAAATTCCTAATAGCAACTACAAACAATAAAAGGCAGATACCTGGGCCCGGGTGGTGCAGTAGCTTTTAGAAAGTTTGGTTTGCTAGTCCAAGGCTGATGTAGAGGCCATTGGAAAAACATCAGTGTCAAAGCACTAATTTCCACTAGTTTTCTGTGTGGGGCCTTCAACTAAAGGAATGAACACTAAACAGTAAAAACCAGTAATCTTTGCAAATGCATGTATGTGGTGTCATCAGAGATAGCTCTGCTTTTCCTTTTGCTAGAGAACCTCTTATTTTCCTGCAGGCAGAGCAATACTTTGACTTGGGAGCTGGTCAGTGCTTGATGCAGAAGGGTAATCCTGTGGTTGCTGCATAGTGAAGTCCTCTTCTCTCCCGCGAGCTGTCAATTGCTGGCCACTGTTGCAGAGCTGGGACCTTTGTGGGCAGCCTGGAGCAGGAAGGAGAGCTGCTCCTCCACACTGAAGCTGTCTCTGTGTTGCTTGTGCAGAAGTTATGGGAACTCCTGGTCCAGCTTTGGTCGGGCAAAGCACAGCAGGCTGGCTACAGAACCATCTTCCCTTTCTTGCCAAAGCCCCTGACAGTAGGTCTGTGGCCTGTTCACAGCTCTTCCCTTGATGCTTGTGCTGCTGTGAAGCAAGTCTCTTGTGCATGTGAACAGATGCAGAAGCATTTTCATGTGGAAGGCACAGAAAAATCTCTGTTTCAAAGATTTCAAACTCAGACCCTTAGAAGTACTTCTCCAGAAAACACTGTACTGCTGTTAGAAACATCCCTCAGGCTGAGGGTTTATACTAAGAGAATGGCACCCCTCTTGTCATCTCTGAATCCAAATAGATTACAGGGAACCCTGTCCTTGCCATACAAATCTCTGCCCCTGTGAGGGATCCAGCTGCAAGGTGAGGAAGCAGGTACTGAAAAATCCATCTCAGCCTTGACCTGAACCATATGGGGGCTGATGAGTTTTGGGTTAGACAAATGAGGGACACCTTGCTGGCATATGTTAACACTGCAAAACTGGAGTGTTGAGAAACAGCTGCAAAAAGGAATCATCGGAGTGTGTGGAGAAGGGCTTTAGGGACACTGACTCAGGTAATGTCTAAGACAAAATAAATGAATCTTGGAGGAAGTACTGACAACTTCTATGGTGATTAGAGGGTTTTTAGCTAAATGGTATTGTGAATAAGAGTAAGGTCATAAAAAGATGAAGGTGAGATTTGCCCAGGTATTCTCAAAAGTTATCTTTGAGTCTTGTGGCTGCATCTTAATATGTGATTCAGTGGATGGTCCAACCTCATGGTTCAGATTCTCTTCAAATAATGTTTTCAACTCCAAAAAGTAATAGAGATGACTAAATTGTTTTAAACTAAAATACATTTGAGTTTGTTTTAATATATAATTGAATTGGGCAAGACAGTTTTATGAAGCAGTATTTAGAGCAGAATTGTCCAAACAATCAAGTAATGAATAAAACACCAAAGGAAAGTACGTTGTAAGTCAAGATATAAAAGGATTATTTTTGAGGTATAATAAAGTCTTGTCATAGGCAAAGGACTATGCTAGATTAGGACCGTAACCTGAACAGCAAATTAACCTGTGTTGGCAAAGGTGTTACCATACTTGATGACACAGTAAATGTCATGTCATGGTATGCTATATCACTTATGTCAGTTTTCTGCAAAAAAATGGTGTAGACATCACAGAAGGTCACTTGATATGTGATGAGAAAACTCATCAGCTCTTCAGAATGGATTTCTCCCATCCTTAAGGTGGTGGTTGTCCTGGAGAAGTCAATATGGCAAACAGTAGATTTTATACAATCCTGGCAAAAATGTAAGGCTTTCTACAGCAGTATACATTTTGTACGGGTTACTATAAATACTGAAATAATAATCTGTGTGTTTGTAGCTGTGACTTCTTTTTTCTTTTTTAAATGACATTTCATCTTCTCACTTAAGGAGCATGCAGTCTCAATAAAACTCCTGATGGGATTTTGATTTGCTGAATTCTGGGAAATACATAAGCAGTCTTTCTCAGGGTATCCTGTTACTCTTATCAGTCAGAAGAGGGCTGGCCATTTAATGAGTAAAAGCGGGTTTTAAGACTGAAATCCCTGCTTCATTTCAGAGCTTTGTTTCTATTGTAGCTGAGGTAGTTTGCCTTTACAAAATGCTAAGCTACAAAGGTGCTGCTAAAGCTTCTCCGAGTGTATTTGAGGTGCTTTAAGGTTTATTTACACTCAATTTTTTATTTTAAAGTTCAAAGCCGAGCAGTCTTTACAACTACCATAAACTTTATTTTGGGATATGAACACTTGGTAGATTTTTCACTGTGCTCATCGAAGGGGCCTGATGTGTGTGTGAGAGATACGTGCTTCTCTGCCGTTGCCAGCTAGGAGCAAATCTGGGGTGGGGAAATATACAGAGCATGAAAAACGTTTCACACACTGACAGCTTCACATGAGTATGGAATTGATATTTAATATGAACCTTCAGCAATTGTTCTGTGAATTATGTGTGTGTGCTTTCCTTCTACTGTTCTTTTGTGGCATACATTTCTGGGTGCCTAATTTGCATCCTCTTATAAAGCATGCACGCACTTCATATGGCAGTGGAGTCACTCTGAGAGCAAAAGTGCCAGCAGTCCCTGGGAGGCTCTGCCACAGGCTCATGCAGCCACCAAGTTTGCATTTCAGGTGAACAGACCCACAGCTCAACAGAGGTGCAGGAGCAATGCTTGGTCTGTGGTAGTGCCAGGGCTCACAGCGGCAGATGGCAGAAGCAGTAGCACCCTTAAAGAAGCTCCTCTTCAAGAGTGCCTAAGGCTTTCCCAAGGGTGAGACCTGAATGGCTAAACAAATCCTTTTCTGCTTTGAGGACCATCCTGGAGACATCAGCCAGACAGGCAGCTCCCAGCCAGTTCAGTCAACAGGGGTTTGGTTTGTAGGCAGTGCGACTCTGTGAAATGCATAGATGAGCCAGTTGGCAAGAATGGGGCCACAGTTATTGCTAATGTGCTTGTGATGATAGCCTGGATGCAATTAAGTTATTAAGAGGTGATTTGCAAATGTTTTGTTCAATTTAGCACACCGTAACTTAGCTGTCACCACTGCGCACTCCTTGGCTTGGCGAGGTGGGTTGCTATCCAGTCTTATCTGACTTCTTATGAATGCTAAGCTGTCTTCAAAAATTAATACTAGCATGCCATAAGTATATCTGCTTCTTAATTATTGTTATAAGCAAGATATACCTGCCCTGTCAAATGCCTTTGTAGGGATGCTATTGCTTTCTTCCTTCCCAAGGCTGTGGTATTATATATTCATAACGACAAAGCAGAAGCAAATCTCAGATGTGTATGCTGTCCTGTATCTTAACGGGACTGCATCCTGTTTCTGCTACACCAAATAGAGCATCATTTAAGACTAGTCTTTAAGAACTAGACACATGCAGTGGTAAGAAAACCTGCAACATAAAATTGTACGCAACTGGCAGAACAAGTGAAACGCAGAGCACTCGTCCTACATGTCATGAAATGACAAATGCAATCATCTTTAGGACTAAACAAGAAGGTAAATGTCACAGAGAAATGCAATGACTGCATTTTGTTGTGGATTTTTTCCAGCAGCAAAAGATATTAAAAAATATTTCAGGTATTTAGCCTGATTTCTAACTGACATAAGGTACAAATATCATAACAAATGCATACTGGTTACTAGAATTTTTGTGTTATTATTTGCTTCTAAATTGTGGTTAGAAACTGAAGTCTTCAGCTGCAGCTACAGTGAGTGGTAGAAACAAGATATCCTTGGTGTGAAATACTGCATTGTGCCAAGTGATGTAGGATAGACCTCATACTATTGCTTGGATGGTAGTGAAAGACAATACATCTATCTTATGCGTATATATAAATCTTACTGGTGAGGAACTAAATTTTCTAGTGGCCTGACTTTGCCATGTGAAAATTCAACAGCCCACCTTCTCCTTGTAGTTTGTATGCCCTACTGGCAGACACAAATGCTTGGATGGAAAATTGGAGCCTCTTTGAATTAAAAAAATAATAATTCAGGAAGAAATCAGGCTACAGTCTCAGGAATACTTTTCTTTTTTGTCTTGACAGAGGCTGTAGGTGTAACCTTGACTTTCTTCATCTGCTACAATGCTGAGCTGAGCTAACTTGTCACAGATCAAGACCGATAAGCTTCTCTGTTTCTCTTCTGACAAGAGAGATGGGAGGACAGCTCAGCGTAGCTTGGTTACACCCTGCTTCTTGATCAGACCATGTGGTAAAATTCCAGTCTAGCCCTTTACAGAGAGAAGTAACACTTCATCTCTTTTGCAGGTGGATGGGAAAAAGGAAAGACAAATCACTTTACTGCTAAACTGCAAGCAAGGCAGTGGGGACAAGGTGGGAGTTTTCATTTGTCTTTTTGAGCAATGGCAAGAATAAAGCAGGAAGCCAGTAGCTTCTTCCATCCTACTCTTTCAACATGAAATTGCTTGCATTTCCCATACATCTACTTTGAGTGATGTCTTGGTGACCTGTTCAGTGCTGGAGTGCTTAATTTTCAAATGAAGGACTGCTCCATGGGTGTTCCTCTTGTGTGGCTCTGTCAACAACCAGAATGTAACAGCTAGTGTTGCAGCTGTGACTTTTTTTTTCCTTAGTGGACCAGTGTCACTGTGATTTATATTTCTGCTTGACTAAGGGATTTGGATTTTAAAATAATCTCATCAGAAGCATCTCAGCCAAATACATTGCATTTGTCTGTCTTTGGTTATCGGAGACTAGCTTTACAGTGGCAGATTTGCCAGAGCAGTTGCTCTTGGGTAAGTGGTGATCATGAGACCACACTGTATGCAGGCTCCCACTGCTTTCTGTTCATGTTGTATGTTGGAAGGCAAATTTTAGGAAAGGTGAAAAGAGTGATGAGAGCTGCTAGGAATTTTTTAATCAAGATTTTTTGGCAAAACGCAGGGTTCTGTCAAGAAACGTTTTTGTTCACAACATATTATTTTGATGGTGCTGACATAATTTCCACTTCCAGAACCTGATTACTATAAAGTGTTCAATTGACTGAAAAAACTTGCTAATTTTCTGATTAATTGGAAGTGTGTGTATGCATGTATGTGCAGATGTATGCATGTGTGCATGAAAGCTGCATTTCCCAGTTATCTGTAATGAATGCAATGCTTGGTTTTGTTGTGTGGCATCCTTCTTAGTGACACTGGTACTCCCCCTGTTCTATAAAGAAAGCTGTACTCCTGAAGAGGATGCGTGATGAAATACAGGCTTATGCTTCTAGGATACTGATCAAATATCTAACTTGAATGGCAAGCTGATTCTGGCAGTCTAACTTTGTGTAATTCAGTGGCACTGCTTGTTGCTGAGAAAGAGGACTTAAAATAAGAGAGGGGAGATCAACATTAGTTGAAAAGTAATATTTGAGATCCTGTTGTAGTTTTTCATATGATTTCTGAGTTCAGTGTCTGCCAAACATTGTAAAGTGGCTTTCATTGATTCATAAAGAAGCACCTTCTACTCAGAAACACTGACCAAGTAGGACCTCAGGAACTCCAAAACAGAGCCTTCTGCTTGCAAGGGAAGTATTTACCTGGAGTTAGGATGAGTGTGACTACTACAGCCCTTTCTCTAGGGCTTGGGTCTGTTAACTGCAGAGTTCTCTAGTCCTTCTTGAAATGTGCTGTTCTCACCTTTTTTCATGCTGAGTAAGGGTAAGGTGTTTCAATCGGACGGAGGTTTGCTACTGCAAGTCTGGCACAACAATTACAGAATTAAACTCTCTCTAACATACATAAGCTCAGAGAAGTTATTCTGTCTTTGGGTTGAATAATTGCTCACTTTAAATGCTATATGTGCATTTGCACATGTCTGTATACATATGGAGTTGGGGAGGAAGAATGGGCACTCAAGAGATGTTATGATTCAACGGAAGCCTTAATCTTGCATTATAAATATGGATCGTGACTTCAGTAGCCTGAGGACATAATTTATTCATCTTCTGCTTGAATACCTAGTTTTAATCATAGACTTGCCTGAAAGTCCTTGTGAAAGATGAGCACTGACATTTAAAGTACTTGTGACGTATAAATTTTCTGTGTACAGATACAGCGGGCTCTTGCAACAAAGTGGTCAAGGACCAGAGGATTGAGTTGAAACAAAGCCAGTCAGTCTTTCCTAAAGAGGACAACTTATTTTCATGCATTAGCAAATGCCTATAGGTAGAGCAAGGCTATATTTAGCATAAATGTCAAATCATTCAATTGAAAGGATAAAATTTCTTGAAACATCAATGTGGGTGCTGGGGAGTGGGCTGGCAGCAGACGTGGATTCTGTTCGCAGTGCTGGTGCTGGCTTTGGGCAGGCTGCTTAATCTCTTGCCACCCAGCTGCTCTTTGCTTGTATCTGTGCAGTCTGGTGTGCTTCCCCAAAGAGCAAGCGCATGGTTGTGTAACTGCACAATGGAGTCACGAGGCAGCTCTGCCCAGCCTGCTGCCCTCATCTCAACAGAGAAATGCATGAAGCTCAGCAGCAACTCACCTTATCCTATATGTGCTTGTTGTGTTCTTAGTTCTGTTAGCCATGGTGGTGTAATATGTGGGTGAAATATGTGTAAAGAAGAGTTGTTCAAATGGCATCCCATCCCCATTGCTAGAGAGGTAGAACAACCACACCACAACATGTTATTATCCAAAGTATACCACAATGAGGACTTGATTATATTATTAGCCTTTAGGCTGCCACAGAATGGTTTGGGTTGGAAGGGACCTCTCGAGATCATCTAGTCCAACCCACCTGTCAAAGCAGGTTCACCTGGAACCGTTCACACAGGAATGTGTCCAAGCAGGTTTTGAATGTCTCCAGAGAAGGAGACTCCACAACCTCTCTGGGCAACCATTTCCAGTGCTCTGTTACCCTCAAAGTAAAGAAGTTTCTCCTCATATTCAGACAGAACCTCCTATGCTTCTGTCTGTGCCCGCTGCTCCTCATCCTAGCCCTGGGCACCACTGAAAAGTCTCTGGTTCTATCCTCTTGACACCCACCCTTGAGATATTTATAAGTATAAATAAGTTCCCTTTACAGCCTTCTCCAGGCTGAGTAGATCCAGCTCTCTCAGTCTTTCCTAAGAAAGATGCTCCAGATGCATCATCTTTGTAGCCCGCCACTGAACTCCTGTCAGTAATTCCTTGTCTTTCTTAAACTGGATGCAGTACTCCAGATGGGACCTTACCAGGGCAGACTACATGGGGGAGGATAACCTGCCTTGACCTGCTGGTCACACTCTAACGTACTGCAGGATACCATTGGCCTTCTTAGCCACAAGGGCACACTGCTGACTTATGATCAACCTGTTATCCACCAGGACTCCCAGGTTCTTCTCTGCAATGCTGCTTTCCAGCAGGTTCACCCCTAACCTGTACTGGTACATGGGATTATTCCTCTCCAGGTCTCACTGTCCAGGTCTCACTGAATTGCAGCACAGCCTTCTGGTGTGTCAACCCTTCCACCTAGTTTGATATCATCAGCAAACTTGCTGAGAGTGCACTCAGTCTCTTCATCCTGGTCATTGATGAATGGGTGGAACAAGACTGGACCCAGTACTGATCCCTGGGGAACACCACTAACTACAGGCCTCCAACTGGACTCTGCACCATTGGTCACAACCCTCTGAGGTCTGCCATCCAGCCAGTTCTCAATCCATCTCACGCGTCCAACCCACACTTCCTGAGCTTGCCTATGAGGATGTTGTGGGACACAGTGTCAAAAGCCTTGCTGAAGTCAAGGTAGACAGCATCCGCTGCTCTCCCCTCATCTACCCAGTCAGTCATGCCATCATAGAAGGCCATCAGGTTGGTCAAGCATGATTTCCCATTGATCAATCCGCACTGACTACTCCTGATAACTTTTTTTTCCCCGCATGCTTGGAGATGACATCCAGAATGAGCTGTTCTATCACCTTTCCAGGGATGGAGGTGAGCTCTGTAGTTTCCTGAGCTGTCCTTCTTGCCCTTTTTGAAGACTGGAGTGATGCTGGCTTTCTTCTAGTCCCCAGACACCTCTCCTGTTCTCAAAGGCCTTCCAAAGATGATGGAGAGCGGCTTAGTAATAACATCTACCGGCTCCCTCAGCACTTGTGGGTGCATCACATTGGGGCCAATGGATTTGTGGGTGTCCAGTTTGCATAAACAATCTCTAACCTGATCCCCCTCAACCAAGGGGAAGTCTTCCTTTCACCAGACTTTCTCTCTTACTTGCAGGGTCTGGGATTCCTGAGGGCGGGTCTTGGCAGTAAAGACAGAAATGAAGAAGGCATTCAGTAACTCTGCCTTCTCTGTATCATCTGTCACCAGGGCACCAACGTCACTCAGCAATGGACCTACATTTTCCCTGATCTTCCTTTTGCTGCTGATGTACTTGAAGAAGCTCTTCTTGTTTTCTTTGACATCCCTGGCCAGATTTAACTCCAAGTGGAACTTGGCCTTCCTGACTGCATCCCTGCATACTCTAACAACTTCCATGTATTCCTCCCAGGTGGTCTGTCTCTTTTTCCATTATTACATAAACATCCTTTTTCCAGCTGAGTTTTGGCAGAAGCTCCTTACTCATCCATGCTGGCCTCCTGCTCCCTTTACTTGATTTATTGCTCATAAGAATGCATCAATCTTGAGCTTGGATGCTTAGGTAGAAGCCATTCAAACAGTTTAATTAATATTTATAGAGTTCTGTGCAGCACTAAGATGACCATAAAATTGACAGAAGAATAAAAGAGTTTGCAGATAGGCAAGTCTGGGTATTTTTACAATACTATCCCTCCCCACCACTAAAAAACCCTCCCCACTGTCCCAAACCCCTGCCTTATTTATGCATTTCACCTTGCTGAATCTTTTAGTTTAAAAATCACATTGTCCCATAGCAGCACACAAAATATGAAACATTAATTTTGTATCAAGAAGCCTGGCTTTTTCAGAAATAGAACATGTACAAATTAATCAACTATGTTCCAGGCCACACACCTTTCTTTCCACTAAATCCTTTGTGATAGGCAGCTACAGGTGTCTTACCATGTAAAATAAGTTATTATCTTCCCCTTGCACTTTGGAATTTAATGGTCTAATTTTTGTTTCTAG
Organism: Columba livia; assembly: GCF_036013475.1. Classification (NCBI taxonomy): domain Eukaryota; kingdom Metazoa; phylum Chordata; class Aves; order Columbiformes; family Columbidae; genus Columba; species Columba livia. Next base: position 135,973,606 of record NC_088602.1, on the reverse strand, counting down.
ACAAATCCTTTTCCCCAATCAAGAAAGGATGTTTCTGTAATACTGTGACAGCAAAATACCAGATATAACTTGCCATGATCTTAGATGATGTCTTATAGACATCAGGCTACATCCTGTAGGTGATCAAACGATGTCTTGTAGACACTTATTCAGCACATGAGTCATTTTACTATGTAACCCAACCCATGGTGTTGCACTGAAATGGAACACCTGAGTGGCTGTTTGTGGGACCAGGTGAGTACTTGCCTCTTCATTGATGGTTTTGTGCTCCTTACCGAGATGAGGCTTTGACACTCCACCTGCCGTGGTATGTAAGAACTCCAAATTCTCCTTCTCCAGAAAGAAAGAGGAGATTGTGTGGGGTGCAGTGCCTTTTAGTACCTCAGCTCAGGAGTAAACATATTTTTTCTTTTGCTTTTGGCTGCAGAAAGCCCTGTGAGAGGCTAGGCTCTTTTAGGCAGATCAATGCTGAGGTGTAAGGGAGAAGATCAACATAACGAGCAAGAGGTCAAATAAACTAAATGGACCTTTTTATATCCAGAGGCTTTTATCTGGAAGATATGGATTTTGTTATCTAATATATTACCTGTACCTTTTCCTGTGCTGTGAGAGACACATCACATGCTACAGTAGCATGTTATTTCACGTATTTTGTTTACACAGTCTGCATCTTACATATTTGCCCTGTGTTTCAATGGCAAATTATAAATGTTAAGGGTCTTCTCTGGGTTACTCTTTGAATTTGTTCAGAGCTAACTAGAGACTTTATCATGAAGAAGCTCATAAAAGCTACAGCATAACCACTCAGAAATGTTACTTAAGCAAAGACTGAAACTACTGAGGAACAATTAGACATTTCCTTGAGGGAACAGGCATACTACTAAGGGATGAAATTTGATGAGACAAATGACCTTTACTTGTTTCCAAAAAAAAAAAAGTCTTAGCCTTTTGTTTATTTTTTTCCCCTATAACTTATGGAGTGAGAAAACATGACAATAAATCTGTGCTTGTGAGACATCTAGTAAATGATTGCTTCAGCACTTGAGTGCTTAGAAGAAGCAATAACGTGAGACTGTGTTTGGATACACAGACTGACACAACTACAATCCCAAAGGAACTGTCCTGCTGAGGTGCCCTATACCAGGGCATCCAAAGGCCAATAAACTGCTCATGAGCCTGGAGTGATGCAGTGAGCACGGACCATGTTCAACATCCCAACACGCTGCAGGGCAGGGTGGGTGTGTGGTGCCAAGCTGAGCCCACTGTCCTCCAGCAGGGCCTGGAAGCTGTTCTGCCAGTGAATGGAAACCAGGGTACCAACAGACTGGGGCACTTTTTGCTTTATTTCAGTATTCTCTTCTTACACACTGTGCTGAGTCCTGTAGACTGGAAGAACTGGTGTAGCTGCTGCAGAAATGCATTCAGGCAGACTCCTATAAAAAGAAATTGTTGTTCTAGCAGGAGGGGTTTCAGAGGCTACTATGTCCTTTGTATGTTTGATTTTATTAAAACCTCTAGTTTAATATATTTCAATAAACATTATTAAAATAGTTGAGCTACAAGGGAAAACAGAAGCTACTGTTAGAGAAGCCAATGATACAGATTTTGATTTCTTGTGGTTTTTACCACTAAACATATTTCTATTCTTGCCCCATAAAGCAGATGCTGAAGCTATAGCTAAAATTTGGACAGCTTCCCCCTGCACTGTGGATAGAGCACCTTTTCCTTAGCACAGAGTTTCTTCTACAGTTTTCTAGTCTTCATGTGTTGTGTACCTTGATAGGCAAGGACTAGTTTGGAGGCAGTTCCTCTATTAGCTCACCTTTACTGAGCATCTATAGATCAGAAGTAAGAAAGAGCCATGTTTAGGCAAAATACAGAGCAAACAGGAAAGTGTTGTTGTGTTGTGGTTTTTGTTGTTGTGTTTAGTTTTTGTGTGTGTTTGTTTTTTGTGGTGTTTGTTTGTTTTTAAATTTATCCTGCGGCAGAACCTTTATCCATACCAAAAAATAGTACTTTGGGTAAATGAGAGTTGAAGAGGACAGTGATGCCTAGTTGTTGGAGGAGTAGTGGGATATCTGAGGTATAATCTCAGTTCTTTCCCTGGCCCATGCCTTGGCAACCATACCTGGGGTAGTTTGTGAAATGGGGAGGAAAGGTCTCAATTTTATGCACTTCAGGATCTACAGATAATAAATACTTCATAATAGGAAAATGGTATTGTTAGAGGTTGCCTGAAGTTTGGGCAGATGCCAGCTGAATTGTTAATACAAAGATCTCTTTCTCCAGACATGCTGACAGCTGGGTGTGTGTTTGGTATTACAGATATGCCCTTACTTGAGGGGTAGGGAGTTCCTATAGACAGAATCGGTATTAACTGTCAGTGTGTTGACTGACACCTTGGCTCAAAGGAAGATGAAAGATACTGCACTGCAGAGTGCAAAAAAGAGGTAGTGAATGTTTTGGAGGGTTTCTCTTTGAGCCTATAGAGCTGATTAAGCTAACCTGACTGGAGAGTATGCACTAGGACAGGTCATAAAACGTGTTGTGTTACCAAAACCAATTATATGTCTGATCATGCCAGGATTTTTCCTGTTGTGGCCAGCTGCTAGTCTTTGAGGAAGTAAGTCAGCATTATGCTGAAAGCGGTCATCCGCTGTCGGCTTGTGAAATCGAGAGAGTTACTATCAGAGATGTTATCCAAAATAGCATCACCAGTTTGATATGAAACTCAGCTTGCTTTTATGCTGTGCTATGTTATGTTAATCTCAGTAATATCTTTTTGTGTTGCTGCTCCCACTACTGCTTTCTGTTAGTAACCAGGCTATCTTCTGCACAGTTGTGTTGTTTGTATAGCACCATGGGGATGTCTTTGATAAGGACTGAGCCCAGAGCAGGTTATGAGGGATTTTCTATAGATGATTTTTGTGGAGGCTGTTTCAAGCTCTCAGTCCCTGTTCCTGTACCTGTGCTACAGAATCTTGCCAGGAGGCCACAAAAGAAAAGTGCTCTTAACTGAAACAAGTGGTTTCAGCTGAAATGTTAAACCTTGATGCTTTGGAAAGGTAGGACAGTACACCCAAGCAGTCAGCTCTCACCTTGTGCTCCTTTGCAGGTGGGTTTGTGCCCAGCACATTTGTGGAGCTGTCTCCTCTGTGTAAGCCACATTCTGTGCAGTAGCTTGGCTTGATCTTTATCCTAACCAGCAGCACCTGGTGCATTGGGTCAGGCTTAGAAGGTGTAAGTGACCTGGAAGCAAAGGAGCCTTGTTTTCCTTTTTTTCAGTCTAGTATGTTGGCACTTTGTTATTACCTGTATGCCTACCTTGTCACCTGGGATGCTGCACATTGGAAGAAAAGGGGCTTCAGAGAGCTGTTAGAAGCTAGAAAAAGAATAAATTTTAATAATTCATTCTTAGTAGTAAAAGCCACTTTTTAATTGAAGCAACTTAAAATAATGTTACTTAATTTTCATTTGCCTCTATCATATATATCTGGCTTAAAGCATCCTCTCCTACCGTTGCCAGGACAGAATAGTGACCCATGAGTGGATGGAGCACAGTTGAGTGCTCTCCCCAGGCTTCTCTGAAATGAGAGATTCTGACTACATCCCTGCAGATGTCAGAGCACCTTTTAGTTAAGAGTACTCTTTATTCAGTGGATAAATGAGTAGAAAGTATATGGAGATCAACTGCTACATATTGATGGATACATGCCAGCTCTTGAGCAGGTGTCTGTAGGTTAATTTTTTTTCTTCATTAGTTGCTGAGATATTATAGAGTCTCAAATGGAAACAGTGCCCCTCAAACCAGGTGAGGAAGTGTTGGAGAGTTTAATATTTGGACCTGGTTCTGAATTTTGCAACTGAACCTGAAAGACAGGAGCATTCATCTTACATGGGATTATCTGCCAGCATCGTGCAGTGGTTTGTGTGTGGCACCAGTTGCCATTTCTCACTTTGCCTAAAGTGAGCTTTGTTGAGCAGTGTAAGAAGAGAGCTCCCCATGCACTAGTTGTGACGTGTCTTAGACGTATATATATCTCTAGCAGTAGAGTTCTGATTTTCTGATCTTTTTTTTTTTTTTTTTGATTCTCTCGAAAATAAATGTATGTCAGGAATTGAATGACTTTGAGAGACTTCAGCATAACTTTTTTATGCACGTCGCTGGAAAAGAAAAGGTCTTGAAGTTTTTACTCAAACATTTTAATGCTTCAGTCTCCTAAACTGAAAATGCTTCCCCTCTATATCCATTTTCCCTTTTTCTTCCCCTTGCCAGATGCCACAAAAGTACATGCTCAGAGCGATAGGTACTTTTGGGGACAGCAAACAGGTGTTCTAATTAGACTTAGCCCTGAGCTCAAACATCACATCCAAGCATTCTCAGTGGGGGTAGAATAGAGGGTTCAAGTTTGGATCTAACTTTGAAATTCAGCCCCTGTATTAATGAAATAATTCTAATTCTTTCAAGCTTTCAGCTTAATTTTGGTCTCCGGTCTTGCTCAAAGGAGGAATTTTCAGATTGCCAAAGGCCGTGGAGTGCTTCTGCCAACTTCTGAGACATGGACAGTAGACTGCTTCCTGGAATGTGGGCAGCTTGCATAGAAATGTGCCGGTGTGGGAGTGCGGTATCTCTGGAGTTGCTCGTGGTCTCCCTTGTCTCCCTGTGATGTGCTGTTTGCAACTTCTGGTGTTTTGTAATTGAGGTCTTTGTTTTTCAGAAGTGGTTACCTAGGGTTTTGTAGTCTTGTGAAGCACTGGGAAAGAGTATTATATGAGCTTCCAGGACTTCCTAATTTTCATTTGTGTTGACTAGAAGGCTAAATATATACAGCTAAAGAGATTATGAGCGCTTTGATATAAATTGCTGAGAGATCTGCTGTCCTTTTTGTTTGTTCATTACTGATGAGATCCCACAAGCACACTCCAGGTTTCTAACCTAGTTCTCAGGAGGTTCATGCTGATGCTGCACTGTCTTCACCTTGATCTCCCTGGGTCTCAGTATTCATAAAAGCCCCTGAGTAATTACTCCTTACATCAAAAGCTGTTGTAGGAAGGATTGCACACAAGAGCATGTGATATGCTATGATAATACCATGATGGGCAGAGGTGTTTGCATACCTAGCGCAGATGATCAGACATAGATATGGGGCCTCATTCCTTTCTTTGTTAGGACTTGATCCACAGGCTTTTGAAATCCTTCTGAATTTGCCTTAATGCAACTCAGTCAGAGCAGAGTGCTTGGAATGAAGGAAAAAATAAAAGCTGTTGCATTTGGGGATGAGCAGGAGAGGATGATGGTGAAATATACCCCTTTTAGTCTTCCTATAGCTCTTATTACCATAATTGTCACCAGTTAAACCACCTGTTCCACTGCAATGAACAGCTGCAGCTACCAGGTAGGTGACCCTGCTCCTGGCCAGACAAAATTGCCAATTCAATTATCTGATGTAACTCCTGCAACTTTTCTGAAGTTTTGAGAAGAATCAAATTCGTAGAATAGTTTGGCTTGGAAGGGACCTTCAAAGCTCATCTAGTCCAATCTCCTTGCAATGAGCAGGGACTTCTTCAACTAGATTAGGTTGCTCAGAGCCCTGTCCAGCCTGGCCTTGAATTTCGTCAGGGATGGGGCATCTACCACCTCTCTGGGCAACGTGTGCCAGTATTTCACCACCCTCATTGTAAATAATTTCTTCCTCATGCCTAGCCTGAATCTCCACTCTTTTAGTTTAAAACCATTATGTTTTGTTCTGTCATTACTGGCTGTGCTAAAAAGTCTGTCCCCATCTTTCTTATAGGCCCCTTTTAACTACTGAAAGGCCACAATAAGGTCTCCCTGAAGCCTCCTCTTCTCCAGGCTGAACAACCCCAACTCTCTCAGCCTGTCCTCACAGCAGAGCTGTTCCAGCCCTCTGATCACTTTTGTGGCCTCCTCTGGTCCCTCTCCAAAAGGGCCATGTCTCTTCTGGGTGAGGGCTTCAGAGGTGGATGCAGTACTCCAGAAGCTGTATGTTTTGTCATTTCTGCGTGTTTTATATCATTTTTTTGTCTCTGAGAGGAATTAAAAATTAAGTGATAATATTCTGTCTGTGTATGCACGTGTATTACATGTATGTGCTTTATAATAGCTTGGTTTCCTTGAGAATATATGGCTTGGAAATCTGCACTACATATCTACTCCCCTCCCTGGCCCATTAATGGATTTCAGTAAAATATTAAGAGAACTAAATGTTTCAAAGGTAGTTGTGTTGCTTTTTTCTTCCACTTACATTGCAGCCTACTCATTCCTATCCTTTAGTTTCATTGCTTCTATATTTAGTTTACAGATCTATCCTGGATCATGCTGATGAAACTGATGTAGGAATTTGGTCACTTAGGTGACAGCTATGCCTATATTTAGAAAATTCTTCTAATGACCCTGATGCCCCATTGAACACCATTTTCCTTACAGTGATTCTTTTTTAAAGAGTAGAATATTAATGAACATCAGGAATTGATATCCATACTGCAATTAAAATAATTGCTTAATTAAGAGAAGGATAATTTAATGCTTAGTAATAACGTTTGAAACCATGCAATGCAAAATAAGGTTTCTTAGCATCTCATGGGTATAGGTCTAGACCAAGCTCTAGACCTGAATATATGTTAAGCATTTTTTTTTTTCCTAAAACTTATTATCAAATAAACTAAGGGTCAAAGAAAGTTTGTGAACCATATACCAAGTTTTAAGAGTACTAGACTTGGTTGTGTATAGCCACTAAGTAAAATCTTCCAGTCTTTGTCAACTTTATATTCTCATTCAAAATTAAAGGAAAATTGAAGATGAATGAGATCTGGATCTGTTGCACATTGCTCTACAAGAATTCAGCAGTGATGCATTTTGTTTTTTCTTTTTAATAAGTCAGAAAACTTTTGACGCTTTGGCCATTGTGCCATGGATTTTTTTCAACAAGTACTATATGAAATCTTCTTAGCTGCACATTCTCCTTGATGTAACTAAATACAGGGCATTTCAAAAAGGTGGACCCAATTTGAAATCACTATATCTCTGCAACCACAAACTGCCCGTGAATGAAACTCTTACCACTTGAAAGAGAGGGGCATAGAGTTTCAAATGATTGCTGCTTGATGCCTCTCCCAGTGCACAAACAGCCCTTGCCTCACAACTGCTTTGAGATTGGGTCCATCTCTTTGAAACACCCTGTTGAACAAAAATTGCAATAGAAGCACAATATCAGAGCAGCATGTTGTCAGGCTCTTTTTTCTATTTCATGATATTTTGTCCTACTTAGTCATATGCTGTCATTTACTTATTGCCACGTATGTGTAAATTACTGTGGAGCAGTTGCATTGATGGCTATGATTTGCTGCTTGCCCCAAACATAAGCATTGACATCACGTGAGGTCTTTAGCTTGCCAGTACTGAAGAGTGAACATCTCTTTTACTTGGGGTGTGATGGCACTGTCAGCCCTAGTTGTTATCTTGAAGGGGACCCTTCCTTTGGCATTTGCCACACCTTTCTCATTGAGCTACTTTCAGGCAGATAACTTTGGGAAACTATGTAAACTCAAACATACTAGGGCTTCCTTTTTATGCAACGAGGGCTTGAAGAGGGTGTGGTGTAATTTTTGGCAAGATTATAGAATTTTATAGTAAAATCATAAGTCTACAAGATATTAAAGATTTCACTAATGATTTTTGATAACATATTGGTTCAAAAAGAACTTAGAAAAATGAAGCTCTTGTCTACCAAAAACAAAGATGAAGGTGACCATAAGCATGTTGGATAAATGGTAATCTTTAGGATTCTTTTCAATTTTTTACTATTCTCTGCATCCCTTTGAAGACTAAAGGGGAGAGTGGTTAAGGACACATGGTTAAAATACCAGAATTGTTTTTGATTATTCAGTAGGTGGCAGCTTTGCCTGAAGCCAGCGTTGAACCGGTGCCACAGCATGATATCACTTTTTGGCTAAGGTCTGGCATTTTGAAATTAGCTGTGATTGCTTGGATTAACTTTATAGAGATTCAAATGGGTTCAGTATTCTTTTACATGGACCATTTTTAGCTGACCTTTAAGGAATCCCTTCATCAAGTCTGTTCTTATCATACAGTTGATTAGTTACACTTAACTGTGAAACTACACAAGCAAACAATCCCATTTTAAAAAATGGAAAAGGAAGGATAGGAGGGAGGAAATAAAGAGCAAAAAGAAGAAAGGCAGAACTGAAAAGCTCTCCAAATCTAGCATTTTCCCCACAGTGCATTTTGGTTCTTAAAGGAAAAACAAGGATTCAGACCCGAGAGGGACTCAACTTCACAATGACAGAGGCAGAGTAGGAGTTGATCTGAGCATCCTTCTCAGTTAGGCACCGCAACTCCAGCAGCAGCTGGAAAGGAGTGCTCTAGTTAGTGCCCAGAGAGCCCATTGAGAGGAGTAGTGAGGATCATAGAGTCATAGAATAGTTTGGGTTGGAAAGGACCTTTAAAGGTCGTCTAGTCCAAGCCCCCTGCAATGAGCAGGAACGTCTTCAACTAGATCAGGTTGCTCAGAGCCCTGTCTGGCCTGGGCTTGAATGTTTCCAGAGTTGGGCATCTACCACCTCTCTGGGCAACCTGTGACAGTATTTCACCAATCTCAGCGTAAAAAATTTCTTCCTCATGTCTAGTCTGAGGATGGATATCTGAGGAAAGCTGCCTGGTTTCACCTTGCCTGAGGAACAATCAAAATACTGGCCTATCCCTCAGCCTCTACTTTTATTTCCACCATGGCTCCCATGGGTCTATGCCTGTCCCTGCTTATTGCCTTGTTAGTGATCCCTTAGCTTGCTTTGTAATTTGAATGTCACGCCTTGGCCACTATTTCTTCTGGTTTTAAAAATGCTGAGCAATGTGGACTGTTTTGGTATGGTATCCCCTTTCTGTTTCATAACTCCCTGACTTCCAGCTTCCATCACTCTGACTTCCATCACTCTCTATAACTACCTGAAGGGAAGTTATAGCCAGGCAGGGATTGGTCTCTTCTCCCAGGCAGTTAGCAATAGGACAAGGGGGCATGGGCTTAAACTCTGCCAGGGGAAATTTAGGCTGGATATTAGAAAGAAATTCTTTACAGAGAGAGTGGTCAGGCATTGGAATGGCCTGCCCAGGGAGGTAGTGGACTCGCCGTCCCTAGAGGTTTTTAAACTGAGATTGGACATGGCACTTAGTGCCATGATCTAGTAAACGGACTAGAGTTGGACCAAGGGTTGGACTCGATGATCTCTGAGGTCTTTTCCAACCCAGTCAATTCTGTGATTCTGTGATTCTGTGAAAAGGAGTTTCCCCTCACTGATTTGAGCTAATATAATAAACACAAGTGATTGAATCATCCTGAAAGAGCATTGTTGGATTTTTTTTTGATGAATCCTTTTAATTGTTTTATTTGAAAACTGTGATTTTTGAACATTAAAAATTAATTAAGGGAGAGAAGGGGAACATCTTTATGCACAATATGCCTTTATCAGATTATCTGATATTTGAGGAGGAGAAGCAGAAAACATATGGAGCCATGCAAAATGATGTTTTCTTCATAGAAACATTCTCAAGTGGAGACCATAAAGAAAATACAGCAGAAACTTCAATAAATTAAGGAACTTATGACATAGCACAAAGCCTTTCTAAGTGTTTGACTGTCTTCTGGGGTAGAGAAATACGAATAGCCGGAATCCTGCCTGGCATAAATCAGCCCTCATCTACTGAAGAAGCTATTTTCCATGGAGCAGGGGAAAGAATCTGTAACGTGTAGTCTGTATCCCTATTTAGTCTTTCTGAGTTTTTTCCAAAGATGTGACTGTAAAACACATGTAGACCAACCAGCTCTAGAAGTTGAACAGAATTGATGATCTCAGTCTTCAAATATTCTCAGTGGCCAGAAGCCCCTTCAGTCAAAGACTTGCTTTAAATTTCATATTTTGAATTTACAATGTTTTCATTGCCTGCATATTTACAATAAATGGATTGAACTAAACCCCTTCCCCAGCATTTGTTTTTGTTATTTGACAGTCTGCTGAGTAATACTCTTTGCATGTGTTTTTACTTTATGGAACAGATTTTCCCCATGGATTTTTACACTTTTTGGACAGAGATTTAATTCTGAGACAGCTGGTGTGATTATAGATCAGTTCTTTTAGTTAATCTGAAAGAGAAGTAAGTTGTACTTCCAGTTATAGAATTACATATGGTTTAGTTCAGTGGGGGGAAAAAATATGTAAAGTTTCATATAACCCTGGCTGGCTAATATTTAACAATACTTATTATCGAATGCCTGGCAGCATAGGTGTTTCTGCATTACGTGACTCGGACTTGTTGTTCCCTTTGGTGGGAACTATGAAATTATGTTCCATAGCAGGTTACCTCTAAAGGATGAACTATGGTTCAAGTTTGCAAGTGGTGAGATTAAGACATGGGTATTTGTCAGAAAGGAAACAATCATATTTAGTTCACATAACAGTGGGATGGCTTTTGTTTTCTAGGATTAAATGGGATGTCTGTCATCATCCTCCCAACAAAAATATTTATGGGGGTTTTTAATACTTTTCTAATTAGAAGCCAGCTGGACCATTCAAAGATCAAGTTTCTTCTTCCTTATACACCTCTAGTCTCTCTCTCTCTCTCTCTCTCTCTCTCTCTCTCTCTTTTTTTTTTTTTTTTAATGGAGAAAAAGAGGCAGGTTTTATTTCTTGTTTTAAGGTGGTAGTATTTCAAAACTTCATATGAAGTTCTATCCAAAAAGCCTCTTCACATAGTAGTTTGCTTTGGATTGGTTTTAAATATTATCTACTAACACAAACTGTTCTTTGAAGGGTTGTAACTGAAATCTTGTGGTGACTCTTGTGAAGCAGGTCTGACAGTTCCTTGCCTTTGGGAAACAGAAAATCTTTGTTTAATTTTTTTTTAGCTCCACAGCTTCCTCTTTTCCACCACCTGTTTATCTTTCTCTTGTGACCAAAAAAAGGAAAAAAAAAAAAAAGACTTAAAATATCGTATTTGTCACTGTCAGATGAACTTGAGTTAAAAAATGAGAGGAAGGGAAATAGAATGCAGTTTTAAGGCATTGTTTTATTTTCTGGTTACCCACGGCAGGCTTGCTCCTTGTGTGAAACTGGAGCAATTCCCCTTAGAAGTCTGTCTGACACATGATGCACTCTGTTGCGCAGGCAGTGATGTGGTTCTCTGCTTGGGACATCTAACCTGTCCTGAATGCAAAAATCTACTACTGGGGCTAAGGCGAGGAAGGCTCTTCTTAGCCCAAGTGAGACACTTATCCAGCGTGCCTTGGGTGCAGAGTGTCTGACTGTTCGCCAAACACCTGCTGCTGTGAAACGCTGGAAGTGTTGCATGGTTGTCATGTCCCCAGTAACTGGGGTGGCTTATTGCCCTTCAGGCTGGCAGAACCACAGCTGCTGATTGTGGAGGCAGGAGCTTGTGACCCAGGGAGAGTGTCCAGCTGAGCTCCACAGGGCAGGAGGTTGGTCCTGGCACCCAGCTGGGGCTTCCTTTTAGAGCTGCAAAAATTCATACTTTTTTTAAGGTACAACTCAAGAAAGGAGCTCCCCAGGATGAAGATACAGTGTTAGAATTGGCTGGTTGCAGAGCAGAATCTGTTTCTTTTTTTTTCTTTTTTTTAATACAGCAGTCAGATATAAATTATGTATTGTTATTAAACAGTAATCAAATTATTCCAATGCAATTTAATTTTTTAATTAAATAATTTAAAAGCATATTTTTTTAAAAAATCACACTGCTTTAATAAAATGCTACTTTCTGCTCCTATTTTATCAAGAACTTCATTCACAATGTTGAATATTTTATGGTGCCAGGGGCATCTTATTATCTCCTCTGATATTGCCAACCCGATAAAATGAAAAAAGTCTCCACTGTAATTTCTTCACACAGTAGGATGGGAAACTATCTGGTAATTTGTTAAATAGGAACATATTGCTTTGAAAATGCAAATGAATAGAATTACATTAACATTAGAAAATATAGTAATGTTATATCAAATAACAGCCAAGGAATTATCTGATGTATTACATTTGCATTTAATTCAATTACTTATGAATCTTCTTGCCTTACTAGTGCATTTTGATACTGATCTCTGCTCTGATGTGTGGGTGCGTGCTGTGTCACTGCAGTCCAGTGTAGCTGAAACCCCTTGAATTCGCCTTGTAACAGCAGTGGGTCTTGGTTTAGCTGCCGAACCAGTTGAGTTGTGTGCGCTCATGAATGTTGGCCTCAGTTAAATCCTATATTGTTCTTCATATGCTCTTCAAATATATGACTACTCAGGGAGGCAGTCGTGGCCCCAAGCCTGACAGTGTTCAAGAAAAGACTGGACAACAACCTCAGACACATGGTGTGAACTGTGTGGTTGTCACATGCAGGAACAGGAGTTGGACTCGGTGATCCTTGTGGGTCCCTTCTGACTCAGGACATCCTGTGATTCTATGACTAATCTCTGTGCATGTAAATATGGATAGCGGAGGTTTATGTACGGTTTGCTCATATGGACTATACCAGTAGTGGCCAGCTCATTAAACAGCACAGAGGTGTCACGGTGCTGGTTGAGTGGCACTGCCTGCTTTCCTGAGGTACATATTTTCTTGTATTTGGAGGAATTAGCAGAGGTAGGGTTTCCTCTGCTTTCTGGGGTTCTCCTGGGCGAGGTAGCTGTGAATACCTGCCTCAGAATCAGGGTACCAGCTGGGTGACAGGTTCCCATTTGATGTGCGAATTGTTTTGCACTAGGCAGCAACCTGCAGGCTGCAGCACGTGGTGGCCAGGATAGCGTTGATCACCCAGGCAAAGGTGCTGTGATCACCTCAGCCATTCTCATGGCTCCTATTGATGTCTTAGAGTCCGCTACAGTCATGCAGTAATAAAACAGCACTTCACTCTTACCGGGTGAGCAGTTTGAATATAAAGCTGTGAGTAGAGTTAAAATAGGCAGAAAATTCTGCTTAGGTTGCAGCAGGAGTTTCATTGCTGTGATACTTCTGAGGTACCCTTGTGGAAGGTGGGAAGACGTTTGCTTTCTGGCATTGTTGACCATAGAGCTTTTCTTTCAGAGAAAAAGTCGTCTAAAAAATGTATACAGATTGCATGGTTCGTGACCATCTAGTCCTTTCAAAAATAAAGTCCATGGATGACACCTTTTACATGGAGATTGCTATGAAAGGGTTAAATGTTTGAAATGAGCTACTGCATTGTAACTCCAAAAATACCATCATTACGTCCTATTTTAAGTGTTAGGAAATAAGGCTGCTATCTCAGATGTTGCGGTTGCCAATTTCCTGATGCTTGCTGTTTCCAGCCACTCAAGCCTTCATCTTGTCATCTGCTTCTGGTTACTTGGACCTTCTTCTTGAAAAACACTACCAAATGAATAGTTGTTGCTGCCTCCAGTAGTGCTGGGATATTTTTGTGTAGGTCCTGCCTTAAAAATTGAAGAAGACATGAAAATTTCCCTTACTGTGCTATGATGGTATGTCCTGAATAGCAGCTGACACAAATAAAGGTCATTAATAGTAAGTCTAATGAAAAATTTTGAGTAAGTTTCACTCAGTTTATTCCATCCATACCAGCTCAGTAGCTTTTCTGTGGCAGTGTTGTTTTTTTTTTTTTTTTTATTTCAGACTTATCCCAGGACACTTTTCTTCCAATGTCTTTCTTCCTTGTTGAACAGCCATACTTTCTAGTGAATCCAGGCTATGCATTTCAGAATTGTTAAAAATATTTATTCATATGGGTCTAGCTCAACAATGAGATTTTTTTAGTCTGGGATGGAAGAATTGTTTAAAAAGCAAAAATGTTTCATTTAGAAGGATTCTTTAAAAATGAAACATTTTTATGTGATATTTTTTTTTTAATTAAAATTGGACAAAAAGTTTTGGACATGAAAACTAAATGCAAGTTTTGATTTCAGACTGAACAAAATATTTTTGTCAACAGTGAAGACTTTTCCCTCTTTGATTCTTTTATTGAGCCACTCTCTTTTCCCCCATCCTTTCTTTTGCTTATTTCTACTCCAAGCTGAATTTTGCTTCTCCTTTAATATGAAGTGTGTATAAAGCTGACTTAGAGTACTTCTTGATGTTCAGTGTAACTCATTCATGTGCTTCCATCTGTTTTACACCACTCAAACAATGTGAAACAGCAAATGTGTTGTTGCAGTGAATCTTGTGCATGCAACTCTATAGAATAACAAACAAGACCTCAGCAAAGGAATCCATCTAGGCTTCTCATCTTACAAAACACCATAGTGGTAATGAAAGAACATTTTTCCAAGGATGTGGCAGAGAGAAAGCCATATCCCGAATGGAAATGTTTCTTTTGACAGGGAGAAGAAGCTTTCTACTTGCCACTCACCAAAAGGCAGTGTTTCAGGGGATGTGATAGATGAAGCCTCTTGGAGATAAATCTTCCACTTCTACCTGGCAGGCATCTGCTGCCCGGGGGGTAACTGAATGGAAAGTGGGAACACAGCAAGGCAAAAGGTGCTGGAGACCAGCAAAACATTCCTTCCAGCAAAGCAGAAAAGAGACAATACACCCCTCCAGCTGCTTCTTTTTTGTGTTTTGTTGTTGTTTCCTCCTATAAGCTCTTCTCCTTCCAGTCTTATTGGGGACTTTATATTGGTCTTTTCCTCAATATATGTATGTCAGAAGCCCAGGGTGCTTGGGTTGGAAAATGGACTTCATGATATGATCAAATACTTACATCTTTTTAGCACCATCTCTCTCTGGGGTCTAACAGTTCATCTGATTCACAAGGAAGAGAATGCCTGTGAAATTTAGCCTGTGAGTAGTAGCAGTTCTGGCTTTAATTCATCTCCTGGCAGCTCAGATTCAGCCAGTGTTTCATTTTTACTGCTTTCATGTAGAATAACTTGTCTCTCTTCTGATTTCTGAGCTGACTGATGTGTTGAATATGACAGTAAAATTATGTTTTAAAGAAGGTGATGGGAAAACATGGCTGCAAATCCCAGAGAGTATTTGAAGAGATGAGGGTATCACTCCACTGTTAGAAATGAAAGAACTTAAAGCTGATCATCTGTGTAATAATAATTAGCATGACCTTCATCAAACAAGTTATTGTGATGGCAACCAGACTTTACATTGAGTGTAATTTAGTTTAAAGAAGTAGCATTAGGCACCACTTTTGCTGCTGCTTTATTAGCAGGAGAGAAACCAACAGCTTCAAATGGTTCATTTTGGGAAAGGATTCAATAAATGTGAAACCATTCCAAACATCTCTTCAATCTACAAATAAGGCTGGATCAGACATTGATAGCCAGGAATACAATTCTCCAGAGCAGGAGAGGATGCAGGAATAGAAGTCAAACAGTTCTGAGCACTGATTTGAGCCCTGGTATACGCTCAGTCAAGTTTCTGCATGGATTTAATGATAAATGCTGAGCCATTTGTTTTAAAGATAATATCCTTTTAGACTAGTATGTGTCTCTTATTTCCTTTTCTTCCTTGGGTGGTTGTGGTTGGTGTTTTTACAGTTTGGTGTGGTTTTGTGTGGTGGTTTGTTTGGGTTTTGTTTGTTTGTTTTTCAATTTGGAGATAAAATTACAGTGATACACAGCCTTATGGTCCAGATAATAGTGTAATGTGTATTTTGCTGCTAGTAAAGCTAGAGCAGTAACAATGGTGGCAAAATTCAGCATTATGTCTCAGTAAGCTAATGTGTAATGAAAGCGTGCCTGAGTTTGCTAAATTGTCCTTTTGCCTGCCCTGGACCTTTGCTACCTGATGGCATCTCTGCCGAGGACCCCTGGCTAACCAGAAGGCCTGGTCTTGAATTCAGTGTTGTTCAGCACAGGCCTGGCCTTATGGTTCCCATAACACCTGTTGCCATTCTGACTAACTTCCAAAAGCTGTTTGCAAATACCTATAATGTTGTCTCCAGAGAAACTCTCCATTTTATCTGGGATGATGGAAAAGGAAAAGTTAAAGAAAAAAAAGTTAAAGGAAAAGTTAAGAGTCGATTTTCAGCTCCTTGCTTCTGGGTTTTATTTAGAAGTGCCCAAAGGAGATAGGGGGGCTCATGGCTGCTGTCACATCTGTGTATTGAAAAATCCTCATCCTCATACAGTGAGGTCTCCTATTTAAAATACTTGTCTCCAAGATGATTCATTCCTTGAGTTGTAAAGACTGTGACACTGTGAGAGACAGCCAGCCTGATGGACTGATAAAAGATGCATGTTTGGCACATTCTCACGGATTCCAACAAAGATTTCATTTCCTTAAATAACACCCAGCTTAAATAGCAGCAATATTGTCGTCACCAGGGCCAGACAGTTTTATATCTGCTCTTTATAGAGTGGGTCTCCACATCTGTGAAGCAGATTGTTTCCAAAGAGCACCTGTCCTTTGTAGGTAGTCCCATGGCCCCAGCTACCATTTTATCTGAGCCCTGAGCTGCCCTGGATGAATATAACCCCACGCTGTCCCTCTGGGGTAGGAAGTGAAGTTCCTGCTGTTTTACAGATGAGGCTGAGAACTGGCTACACTGCAGAATAAAGATGTGATGTGCTACAGTGGTGACTGTACCACGCTCGCAGGGTTAAGAATGGCTGGTGCTGGCAGGCAGCACACAGCCCCTGTGTGGGTAGATGGTGTGTATTAAAGGCTACACCAGCTGTGTGAGACCGTCTGTGTCTGCTGCTGTCACCACTACAGCTACGCGGGGGAGCCTGAGTAAGCAGGCACCAACATAAGCTGTCATTCTGCTCTTCGGATACAGCCAAAGTGACGTATGCACCCAAGGTCACAAAGAGAATCAGCGCTGGGGAAGTGAATTGGGCTGGGGAATTGGTAATAACGCTTGAACCTCTGAACTATTCTCAGAAAAGCACAGTTTTCTCTCTGTTGGGAGAATTACTAAATGTTGTGCTAGCATCAGAAGCTGAATCTGTAGGAAGCCCTCACAGTGGGAGTAAGCTGCTGAAAGCTGGTTCCACAGAGTTGTTGTGGTGTGATTGGGTACGATTTTGTATTGATGGTTGGATTTTGTTCATGTGAATGCTGTGTCAAAGTGGTGCTGTTTCAGTAAAATTACCATGGTTAAAATGAGCTGAGTTAAATCCCATGTACAGTTCATATGCAGCCAAAGTATTGGGGATCATGATGCTCAGGAGCAGCACTGCTTCTTGTCTGGACGTGGTGGAAGATGTGTGTGGGTGGCTTCTGGAGGGGTCCTCAGGTACTGTAAGGAAGGGAAGCGATGACTGGAGAAACCAATGTGCAACTATTCCAAAACACTAATGAAGTAATTTGGGGTGAATGAGCCCTTTAAAATTAAGCACAGACAGTGTAGAAGGTGCTGTACAAAGTGTCATTCTGTTTCTGTCTAAGTGCATGGGCATTAGACCTCCTAGAAATACAGACGAATTTAGCCATTGGGCTAATTCTCAAGGCTTTCGCTGGGATAGTTGGAATAAGCGATTATCCCCTCTCCTTTAATGCAAAGCATTTTTATCTAGGCTGCGGGACATGTGATTTTCCTGTTCATGGAGCACAAAGCAGACACCTCACTTGAAGAAAAGTGCTTAGTCTGGGTGAGAACTGCTCTTTGTGTGCACGCATGTGATTTATTTATAATAGGTAATTCTTGCTATCCAGATGATCTCTCCCAGATTCCTTTCAGCCAGAGCCAAGGTAGTCTCTGTCAGTTGTGTAAGGTCTGGTGAGTGTGGCACATAAGCAGCAGCCTCTAATTTTCATCCCCATCAGAAAATGAGATGAGCTACTCCACTTACCCTATGAAATAATAGGGTTGTGTTTGGAAAGGCTGCTGCCCAGCTGGATAGACAAAGTGCTGTGCACCCTGCAAAGGTGGCAGCTTGAACAAAATCATGGTGCTTGAGCAGAGCCATTTACAAAGGGCATACTGCCAGGCAGGTCCCAGAAAGGAGGGAGCCCCACTTTCAAATCAGCTTTCTCCCCTTTCATGTTATTCTGGCTTTGTGCTCATCTTCAAAGGGGAAATGGGCAGGAATTTCAGGAGGTCCCAGGCTACAAGAGGTAGTTGTGCACAGACACAGTCCTGCATGGCTGTTTGCTGAGCGGGTTTGGTTTACAGCTTATTATCTACTATATTTCAAGCGTATGTTTAGTAAAATTGTGGTTTTCTACAAACAGAGGAGAACTATAAACCTGAATATAAAGGCCCCCTGAAAATTAAGACTGAAAATGAGATTCTAAATTGAGATTATTATACCATTTCTGCATTCCCTCAGGGATAATATAACTGCATAATAGTATGCCTTTTTTACAAACTAAGCATGCTAAATTTATCTTTAAATTTTAGTTGAGGACTTTATCATCCTGGTATCTGTATAGACATTGCTACCTCTGTCAAAGCAAACGCAAATGTTAGAACTTTACTACCTAGTTTTATTCATGCTGTCCATAGCAATATAAGTGACAGACCAAGCCTGAGAAACAGTTTGGAGTGGGTCTAATTGGAGGGGAGAGGGTAGGGGCGGACACCCGACACCCTGCCTAGTATATTCTTTGTTATGATGGCCTCAAAGGGCTGTGCCAATTGCTCGTGCTCCACTTCCCCTCATGTGGGCAACTGGACCTGAGAATAAACATCTCTGTAACCCTAAACCTGCTTTGTCTTTGCACAGGCATTATGATTTATATCTTCATGGTCATATCTCATTTCTCAAATAACTACTGGTCTTGTGCATTATACATTCTTAGATACATATACCTGTATTCTGGCAAATAACAAGGAAGAAAAATAGTACTAATGATTATTATTTTTTACAGCATTTACTATGTATAGTTTGCAAAAAGCTGTAAAAGGAGGGCCTGCATCACTTTACTAAGAGGAGGTGAGAAGAAGTTAGTGATTGGGACTAAGGGTGTTAGTGGGACCTTCAACCAGCAACCATGGTTACCTTGTTTTTAAACAGAGTTTATCATCCTTGCCCAGAAAACGCATCCAGAAAGGCATTGTACTGTAAGAAATATGACATTACATTCTCCTCAAATTTCAACACGCTATTTGTATATGTGCAGAATCAGAAAGAAGACAGATTTTAGGGGACTGTAAAAAAATCTAGTGTGCACATCTTATATTCCTGTACTGTTATGACAAAGCAAAGCAAATGTTCTCCAAATGGCTCTGAGGCATGCCTATTTCCCTGCCCTCCTGAGCTGCATCAAGCTGCTGTTTAGACTTCACCAGAGAGGAGAAGGAGTATGGATATTACAGCTTTACTTCTAAATAAGTCTGTTCCATGTAAAATCTTGAATTCCACAGTGGGGTTGCTCAGGTTGAGAGGGCTCTCTCCTTCCCTGCCCTCAAGTCAAGGGCACCGGTTTTATGCAAGAAGAGGGGAGGAAGACAGGAAGAATATTTAACTATAATCTGCCTCTGGCAAGTCATGTTCTATTTAAAACTTCAGTGCACCCAAATGGCCAAGCCTAGCAGGCCATGCGATCTGAAAGCAGAACTGGTTCAGCAGATGTACAAGCATACCAGGCTGGCCTCTGCAGCTCCATCAGACCCTAGAGCCCCCTGCGTCTCTCTCCACCTCCCTCTCTCCCACATCAGATCCTCTGGTCTCCATGACCTCTGCAGATGCATACTCTCTGATGTGCATATGAAGCATGTGCATTTTAACACAATAAGCTGGTGTCAGGCTCTGTGTTGCTGCAGTTCATGGATTGGCTGTAACTTTCTCTTGCTGTTATTTGTTTCCTGCTATCTTGACTCCTTTTCACTTCTTTTCCACTTGTTTCAAGCCAAAGGTGATTGCATGTTTGTTGTCTGTCCCCTGTAACACCTTCCTTGTGCTTTATCTCCCAAAGAAGTAATGAGAAAAAGATCTGTACCGATAAGTATGTAGGATTTGCACTTGATTTTCCCTGCCCTTGAAGCAGGAATTAGGCAAGGGGTAACTCTCTTTCTGTTCCACCAAAGCTGATATTTAGAGGTCCTATCCTTTTTTTCTGTTCCTGAAAAGAAGGTGGAGGTAGAGAAGAGGATTTGTGCATTAACATTTTCTTTTGTGTGTCATTTGGGAGAATGGTCTGAGTCTGAGGACAGTTTTCCAGTCCTGCCCTGGGGTCTCCCATGATGCCATGCTTGACAGGTTGGTGGGAGGCAGCAGTTTCCTGTGGACTCCTGTGCTGTCCAGCCCAGGGACAGAGAGCTGTATCACCGTCAGTCCCAAAACTGATCTTCTGTGCAAACAGAAAAACGGTGACAACAATGGACTTTCCCTAAGGATGTTTGTGTTATTTGCAATTATGCTTAGAAGCACTAATATGTTTATTCTGTGTGATAATGTATGGAACGACCCTTTTATTTTTTTTTGCTTTGTAAGACTCTACACTGTCAGAACTGTAAACCCCTTATGTTCTGTGCTCTCTTGTTACATCAGCTACCCTTTAAAATACCGCTTAATCCATTTCTGTTGTCAATGAATACCATTACCCCTTTTTGTCCAAAGCCTGTTGTCCTGTTAGTCTAAGTTGTCTTGGTTTTTTTCCATTATGAAGAGAAGTTGATAGTCAAGATCTCCTTCATAAATTAACAAAGGTGGATAAAAAGCATAAACTGTCTTTCACTGAAGCAAACAGGTGACTGTTTCTGCAAAGATGGACCTGGATTTCCAAAGAAAGTACTGGATAATGTCAGAACTGCTGACAAGGAATACATCTGGGTTTGTAATTTGTGCCAGAGCCCTGCTGCCCAGCAGAGTCTAAGAGGAGCTGTGCTCTCAGATGCCCTGTGCTGCCCCTGCAAACCTGTGAGTGAAGGAAGGAGATTCCAGCGAGCCCACCCATCTCTCCTGGCAGCCACCACCAACCTGTTAGTGTAATGGTGTGCTCAGGTAGCTCTCCACCAGTCCTTGCCTGCTAGCTGATGTCTGCTCAGGGCTCAGCTGGGCTGGTCCCTGTGCAGGAGGGGCAGAGCATGGATCACTGAGCAAAGTGATGCTCGGCCCCATTGAGGCATCTCAGGGTAGCCCTTGAGGAAGCGTAGCTGGCTGCCCTCTGCTCCACCAGCAGCCTGGCAGGAGTGGGTGCTCGCCCTTGTGAATGCATTAGAGTTTTTGTGCTGCAGGGAGAGCAGAAGGGTGCAGTCCTTGTGCTTGCACAGAAGATTCCATCTGAATATGAGGAGAAACCTCTTTACTCTGGGGGTGCCAGAGCACTGGAACAGGCTGCCCAGAGAGGTTGTGGAGTCTCCTTCTCGGGAGACATTAAAACCCGCGTGGACACATTCCTGTGCGATCTGCTGTGGGTGAACCTGCTTTAGCAGTTGGGTTGGACTAGATGATCCCCAGAGGTCCTTTCCAGCCACAACTCTTGCATGATTCTGTGATTCTTCTGCCCTTCTACTGCTGTATTTGCACAGCTGTGCTTTCCTGGCCCTGACCATCACACAGCACCTGTAGTTTTGCCCCTCGGTCTTCTTCTCAGTAAGAAAGGACTGTAAGGTAGCATGGAGGCTGTTGGTCTCTTCTCCAAAGTGTCAAGTGGTAGGAAGAGAGGAAATGGCCTCAAGTTGTGCCGGAGGAGGTTTAGATTGGATGCTAGGAAAAATTTCCTCATGGAAAGGGTTGTCACGCACTGGAACAGGCTGCCCAGGGAAGTGGTGGAGTCACCATCCCTGGAGGTATTTAAAAGACACATAGATGAGGTTCTTGAGGGTGTGGTTTAGTGCTAGAATTAGGTTATGGTTGGACTCAATGATCCTGAGTGTCTCTTCCATCCCAAATGATTCTATAATTCTATAATGTGCATAAGGCTTTGGGCTAACAGCAGCCTGTTTTGGAATTGAATTCTTCCTCTGAGTCTAGCCTCATGCCTTGAGCCCACATGAGCATGCAGCTGCCTTTCACCCTGACCAGCACGCCCTAGAGCTGCATGTTCAGCCATGGTCTCTGTTACTACCCAGCTTGCAGCCAGAGGCTATAAGAACTCTCCTCCATCACAGAAGTCTGGTAGATGTCCTGCACTTGGGAGGCATGATGGTGGTGGGTTTTGTTTTGCTTTTTTTAAAAAACAGTTATAAATCTCTGTCTCACTAATAAGTGTAATTGCTTGGAATATGAAGTCTCCCACGGTCTAATTTTCTCTCAGTCTGCATCCCATGAAAAACAGACAAAGCTTTGTGAAGTAGGTACTATGGCCTGACTTAAAATCCAACGTTCTTCTGTAGCTAAGTTTTCCACTGTAAATGAACACATGAGCATATCCCAATTAGCTATTGATATGTATCATGCAGGTTTCACCATTTTTCCTTTGAGAATTTTGATTTGGCAAGAACAAGAAATGTCACGTGCCAGAAATGTCTGCAACAGCTACTTTAAACAGCGTCCCTTAGCTTTTGGCATGCCTACCTCATCCTATTTGCTTCTTTAATATGTGTAGATATATGCTCGTGTACCAGAGGTATGACTGGGCATGCGAAGCATCCATTATAATCAGTTTGTGATTTTTCTCTGTTCATGGTAGTCCCTCTGAGTGTGCCATGCACTAGTTAAACTATCATAGTTCCTACTGTCAGGAAATGTTTCCATTTATCCTCTTTACATAAACACAGCAATTGCCCTTTGTTTATGCATACATTAAAATCAGCTCTCTTTTTTCTTTTTTTTTTCTTTTTTTCTTTTTTTCTTTTTTTCTTTTTTTTTCTTTTTTTTCTTTTTTCTTTTTTCTTTTTTTCTTTTTTTTCTTTTTTTTCTTTTTTCTTTTTTTCTTTTTTCTTTTTTTTTCTTTTTTCTTTTTTTTTTTTTTCTTTTTTCTTTTTTCTTTTTTCTTTTTCCTTTTTTCCTTTTTTCTTTTTTTCTTCAGTGATATTAGTTCTGCTGAGCCTGATCCTGGAATATGTTAGAGTGTCTTTAATCTTACATGTGTTTTACTGAACATTGAGAGTGATTAACCTCTTGAAAAAGCTATTTAGAACATCAGGGATAATCACGCTGGTAAAACAGGACTATAAATATGCCTTTAAAATCCTTGACTGGATCCCTAGCTGAACTTTGCACTAAGTGTCATGCTAAATGAATTCAGTATTGCTTCTTGGCTTGGCTTTTCTAAAGAGAGGTTTAACGGTCAGATGGCACTGTTCTTTCCCAAAATATGTGCTTAAACTTACACCTTCCATTTGTTCAAGAAAGGTAGCCCTCCTGAGTTATGTGTAACCACACCTCTATTATTTAGGAACCAAAATGCTGTATGCTACATCTAGACTCTACTAAAAGAACATCCAAGTTAAGCATTAAAAATGTAGGAAATGGCAGATTTATGGTTAATTCAGCTGCTTTTATACCTATGTTGAGATGGCCTCTCTAATTACTGGATCACGCAAAGATTCTTTAAAGCCTTTTCACTACATATATTTATTTTATGATTTGTCTCCTCTCATACGAGACTGTGCATTTACTTGCTGTGAAGTGATGCAGTAGGCAGGTGAAGTGTAGGGAAAGATCTCTATTAAACATGACGGTTGGCTGTGTGCTGAGGCGCACGCACATGCCCAGGCATTGCAGAGTGAGCATTCCCTGCCCAAACCATACCCTACCCTCAACAAACATTTCTTTGCCTAGTTTTGGGCACCAGAGTATGTGGTGTACGCTCACTCAGGAGTCACTAAGGGTTAATACTATTATCATACTGCTGTAGGTTTTGAAAGTATTTCAAGCAAGATGGGCTCAGTTCTGTATTATTCATTTCTGTTAGCAATTTTAAGAGATAACTGCTATGTCTAGAGACAACGCCCTCAGACACGTGGTGTGAACTGCGGACTTGTCATATGTATGGACAGGAGTTGGACTTGATCCTTGAGAGCCCCTTCCAACTCAGGACATGCTATGATTTTATGATTGTCTCAAGGACTATGCCAACTGAAGGTTAAAGGTTCCCACACCAAGCACTCCAAATGTAGGAAATGGAAACATGAGGGCTGCCTGTGGATCCTGGCCTTTTCAGGATGCATTCCTATTTTCAGACAGTGAGTCAAACCATATCCAGAGTTCTGCTTGTAGCCAGTAATCTGTGACTTGAGTACAGCTTAATAACACCTTTCCCCCCTCTTTACCCCTTGTTTGTCCCCTCCCCTTTTCTGTAATAAGTTAAAAAATATTTCTCAGAGCTCAGAGCAATGAACAAAGTTAATCCAGTAATTGTGGTAGTTTATGAGTTGATGATTGATAGCAGAAGACATAATTATTCTTTTTCAACCTTAGCTGGCTCACTGTGATCAAATACGATTATATGTTAAGTTGGGTTATTGTTAAATGAATCGTATGCTGACCACAGTGCATCAACCGGATAACACCATCATCCTTGGTGGCATTGCATTAGGAATTAAATGAGCTCCTTATCTTGATTATCAAAGACCTTAATTCTACAAACACTTGTGAACATTTTAAAATTTACCGGCAGAATAAATCCATGTCTGAGAACTGCAGCAATCCAAGATGCGAAGATTTCAGTAGTCTTCAGTCCTTACAGATATCTGCCTTTACAGTTTTTATCCTGGGTTATGTTTGTGTCGGTCATCTTTGTACTTCTATTTGGTTTTAGCCCAACCTTTTTTTCAACTTAAACTGCCTTCAGACAAAGCCTATGAATTATATGACCTTTGTTTGCCAATACAAGAGAGGCTGTAAGTTAATTAATCAGCTTATTTTTTTACAGTAGGCTCTGGTCTAGGTCTATAACATCATTAGAAAAAGGAGTCCAAGTTGTAGGAATCCTGTGTGTGTCCTTGCACAACTGCTGGCCTACACACCATTGCTACTTATACACAATTGCTTTCTTGATATCACACCTACTTACTGATTTATATACAGTGTATATTGGGGTGTGTGTGTGCATATTTACATAACTGTATGTTTTCAAAGGCTGTCCCCTTTAATTGATATTTGATTCACACCATCAAAATGAGTCTAGAAAATGTGGTGCAACAGGGAAATAGTTAGCCAAGGATTTTCACCAGGGATCTAGTTATCTTTTGATGTAAATACAATAAAAACCACAATAGTAGAAGTTACTCTAATTTGCCTTTGTAAGGGCAAAGAAAGCTAGTGGGAGGAAACCAAACTAAAAGTTCTCTGGGGCATAGGGCTTAAAAAACCTGAAGAGCATCCCTCAGCCCCATAAAAAAGTGGCAAATGCACAAATCTGCATGAATCCTCCACACTGCCCTGAGAACAGAAACCATGACCCTGTAAGGCAGGTTGCCAGGCAGAGGTGTTCTAGTTTTTGAGGCAGAAGTAGAAGAGCAAGAAGAGTGCTGTGGGGAACCCTAGCCATAGGAGTCACCCCTAGAAAGTGGATGTAGCCCTGGGTGGGAAAAAAGTTCTGTGAAATGTCTACCAACGGCCTCTATAGGCAAGATCCCTTGGGAGGAGGAAAAATGTGGTAGGTGGTACCTCAAGGACAGCCTGAGGAGCTGGGAGACCAGGATAGAGGCAAAAAGATGACCCACTTCTCCTGCAGTCAACCAGTCTGCAGTTTCTGTTCTCAGCCTCAAAGCTAATGCTAACATCCACAGACTCTCCTCTGAAATATAATACCCGGTAGTGTTGTTGTGTCCTGCACAGCTCAGGCACCTCTGATTCTGTGGATGGCTATACTGCAGAACACCTCCTGGAGCAGAATAGATAAATTCATGCTGCTTCCACTCAACTATACACATTTTCTTGTAGAAGAACAAGTAAGTGTGTTTTGACAACCAACTCTGTGGTTGGGCTGACTTGTCTCCTTTCCCTTTACCCCATGGAGAGGTTTAATGTGCGTTTGTGTTTAAAAAACATGTATCGTTTGTTTACTGTCAACTGGAGGCCCTACTGTGCTTCTAAAGTGCTATTTCAGATACTGTTTTATTTGGTAATGAATTGCTTTGGTTGTGATACATGTTCCTGTGCAAGACACTCAGAAAGAAGGAAGGGTCAAGCTGTTGTATTCAAAGGTGTTAATATAATCTTAAATGTTCTCATAATCTCATTAAAGAGCAATTTTCCAAAGATTTGTATGTAGATTGCTGCAGTGTGTGGTTCCCCAGGGTAACTCAGCAATGATGGAAGTACGAGTCCTCTTTTCAGCCTCAGGCTTTTCTGCTCCCAGCCATGTTGTGGTGCATGTGCTTCCAGGTGCTGCTGAACCAGCAGCATCTCAGTCCTGCTCCTGATTCACAAAGAAGTGTTAATTCCTTGCCCTTTTCATCCCTGGTACCATGCAAAGCAAACTTTGACATAACGTTGATGCTGTTGCCACAGTGGCACACAAACACATTGTAGGGTGTGACATCTGGTCTTCAGCCTTCCTGCTGCACATCCCACCACCACCCTGCCACAGATGGAGGTCTGAGCAATGTCCTCTTGACACGTGGTGCTTTTGGGCAGAGGTCAATGAGAAGCTGGAGCTGGAACAATATCCTCAGGATGAGTCTGGGTATGAGGGCAGGAAGGTTAACTGGGGTCTGAGGAATACGTTTGTGAAGTCTGCAAGTGACTCAGGCCACCAGCTCATCATAAATAACAACAGTCTGAACCAGGGTGTTCTAGAAAATGTGTCATTCCAACTCAGGCTTTTTAAAGACCTGGTTATGAGTGCACAGTGAGCCTTGGGAGAAGGTGACACTTACAATTGTGGTAGGGGTAAGCTGGGCTCCCTGGGATGACACTGGACATCAACACTGTTTGGCAACTGAGTCCCTTAAGAAAGAAGTAAAGCCTGTTCTTGTCCAGGCATGACTATATTGTGTCTGAGTAGTGTGAATGCATGAAAGATAAGCTTGCATTTGCTCTTAGGAACCTACTTCAAAGACTCTAAATGCTTGCAGAGCCAGGCAAAGTCTTGAATGTATAAACAGGAATTTTAATACCATAACCAGTGTGTTTCGCAACATCTCAGCCCCTTACATAGATGGCTCTCTGTATTTGGTCCTCCTGAAAGCTTCCTAAATGCCCTTACAAAAGCAAAGGCTGAAAGCCTGGAAGCTGTGGTTTTGTTTTACTTTATGTAGGTGTGGGTTGCGGCTATAGCATGTGTGTATCAGGATTAAAACAGTGCATTTGTTGGTGGGCTTCTCTGGATCCCCTGGTTCCCTTTGTCTCATGCCCTGGGAACAGCAGGTGAGCTTGGGGCTTCAGGGCTGATTTTTACATACTCTGTAGAGCAGCTGTAGATCTGGTGCTGTGAAGCAAACTTATTCCACTCTGGGATGCAAATGGATCTCATTTTTATTTTGGAAAGAATACTCCCAAGAGTTTCCCAGTTTACGTAAATACTTCACCCCCTGTGCTGGCAGGGGGACTCAGTTTAGTTATTTGTGGAGCTGAAGAAGTTTTTGATGTTGGCATCTGTACTATAAAAATAGGTCAACAAACTACCTTCTGCTGCGGTTTTTGAGCTGACTTGAGATTGCTTTTACTGATGATGACTAGATAAAGAACTTGCTGTTCTCTAGCAATATACTTTCATTAAGATAGCACTTTTTCTCTTCCTGTTCTTACCACTTGATCTGTGATAAAAATTTAGGGATCACATCTACTATAATCCACATGGGGTAATACAAGAAATAACATGCTCTTATAATGAAAAGCTAAAAGGGATTTTCATCTGAGAATAGTGCTGTACTGTCTTTTCTTTTGTGCAGCAGGGTATGCCACTGTTGCATATGAACTATCTGAAGCAGAAGAACCATGTTGATTCTATTGTTATCTATTAACACAACAGATCTTTCCAAATACATCTCCTTCCAATGCAAATTGCAGTATTAGGAGCTCAGGCAGGGAACTGTGGGATGACTCTGCAGCAGAACATCTGTAGGAAGCTGTTGTATGTTTTTTATTTTCATAGGCACTTAAAAGATGGAGATGTCCTTTCTATTTATCGTTGTTGTTTGTATTGCATTGTTGAAATAGAATTATCTGTAGCAAGCATAACAATTTGTGCTGTGCTAGCACCTTGGCTAGACCAGTTATAGACCAAGGTCCTTTCATACCAGGGGCTGCACAAGAAACATGCATGAGAAAGTCTGCAAGTCTTTGCTTTCTTAAAAGCGTTAGGTGCCTATGCCCTAAACTTCTGTTAAAACTATTGCATTGGAGAGCAAGTGAATTGGCACATTTATTTAACTTATCCTATATATATAGTACAGTTATTTTTAACACTAGTTTTCTTTAACTTTTGAGTTCGGCGTTCCAGGTTTAATGCATAGTCATCAGAAAGGCAAAAGATCCTATAACCCTTGAGTCTGCAAATGCTAATGCATGTGTCCAGTTTATTTTCACCAGACTTCTCATAAGTACAGACTACCTTCCCAACAAATTATTGATTTTTGGGGAGTGTTTCCCCAACTTCTACTGTCCCTGGTTCAGTTATCTTAAACACATAATTGAGTTTAACTGTTTTGGGTTTTGTGTTTTTTTTCAAATACAGACTTGTGTCAGCCAGCTCTTCCATAAGGAGGAAGGGACAATCTGCTGATACAGATAAGCAAAGCTAGCTCAGCCTTTGCCACATTATGTAAATAGCAGATTTGTGGAGTTGCCTGAAGGAAGATTATTTGTATTTAATTGGCTAATATCTAACATCTGTATTCCAGAAAGAGCTGCTCTGAATTGTACTGAAGTCGATGGAGGGGCATTCATGCATCTTTTTAACGTCTGATCCAGACTCCAGCATTGCTGAACTTGGATTCCCAGCAGCAAACATTGCTGACAGTTTTATGCTTTCATCCTCCTCTGATCCTTTAACGGTTGGTTCGGCAATCAAATTTAGCCAGTGTGGGGGATCACATAAAGTGAATTTAAAAGCAGGATTTGTGCAGTTTCCATATGTGCTGGAAAAAATCAATTCTAAATTTGCTTATATGTTTCTGACCTCACCTCTCTCGCTTTCCAAACATTTTGATGTTCTCCAGTCAAGGATGAAAACTCACCCATTGACACCTGAAGTAATTGCAACACAAATGGAAGCATCCTAGTTCTACAAATCAAGCTCTCATACCATTCAGTTCACAAGTAGCCATACTCCAAGATTTGTCTGAGTTGAGAACAATTGGATAAATAGATTCAAGGAGATACATTAAAATATCCAGTTGCAGTCATTATGTAATTGAAAATAAAAGTTACACTTACTGGAAAATTTATTTGTCCTTGTTTTTCAGGCAACATTTACAGTCTGTGTGATAATTTTCTGTTCTGTTTATTTTACTGTGGATAGAACACAACAGAAGTTTGAATTAATTTACTGTCCTCTAAAATGAGATTCAATATTTAGAAATATTGTGTGGGCGTGTGTATGTATAAGAGGTTTTTATATATACGTACATACATGCACACACATAATTCTTTGTGTTTTCCTATAAGCTTTGAGAGGAGATGCTTTCTACTGCTGCTGGTTTTGTTTTACCTCAAGGACAATAGCACTGACATTTTCGCTTACTGCTCTGCATTGTATTCCTCTGTCTTTCTGTTTTGTGTGGATAGCTGAAAGTTTTAAAACCTTGCACAGATCCTATTAATGTAGAAAAAACATATAGGAGACTATTAAAAAATAATTACTTAGATGAAATCAATAGAGGCTAACAACTTAACATGCACTGCTTGTTGCACATAGCAATTTATCACAGCCATCAATCAGGCCAGCTCAGTCAAGCTGCTGGAAAAAAATCCCTAATTTTTTGTTGTTGTTTCAACTGGATTGATGGTTTTCAGTTACCAGGGGAAAAAAAAAAGTGCTTCTTTAGGCTGAGGACAGAAAAAAGTGCATAATTAACAAAAAGAACTGAATATAAGTGGACTAGCATGGCTTGATGGATACCTTAAATTTGTGGATTTAACAATTGATTTAATTTTGTTAGACTTTTTCTGTGGTGCATGCTTTGTTATTAATAGTTAATGGCACATACAGGCCTAAGACAAATAGGCTTGCAATGGACCAGTTGGTCTGATTTTGAATTGTTGGCTTCCTCATGCAATATTTATGTTTTATGTGCACCAACAAATGTGTACGTAAAAGGGATGTATAGGAATACTCAGTGGTTTCTGTTTTCACTGATACATGCCAAGATATCCTTTCCCAGTTTGTAAGTTGTCTCCCTGT
This sequence comes from Columba livia, assembly GCF_036013475.1. Taxonomy (NCBI): domain Eukaryota; kingdom Metazoa; phylum Chordata; class Aves; order Columbiformes; family Columbidae; genus Columba; species Columba livia. The sequence goes on along the minus strand of NC_088602.1, from coordinate 135,943,468 downwards.
TGTGAGTGGCAGGAAAGTGGCTGAATTGTCCAGGATACCACTCCATGATAGCAGGAGGAAGGGGAAAACTATCTTTTGAAACAGTAAGGATGGCTAAGTAGCAATTTCATCTACAAAATGTGGGTTTGTCACACTCCCAGGCCTGCTATTTGTACTTGACTATTAGGTTTTGAATTGGTAGCATGGATTCCTGTACTGATGTTTTTAAAGCATTTTTAAAGCTGAAGGATAACGCAGGCATCCAGATAGTAACACTGTATGTATCTATTATTTAACTTATGCATTGTGGTAGTTAATACAGGTTGGTCGACCAGGTAGACCGGAGCTGGCAGTCCAGGTACTACAGATTGTTTCTTGTAAATAGTCTGATCAGAGAGACAAAGCCTGGGTAGCATGGAAGATCAGGTTTAGTGTAGCGTATGTCAGTGTCCTTTTTTGTGCCCCTTTAAACCCTTCCTTGGTTGCACACACACAAAAATCCCCATTAAACTAGCTCCTATTTTTTCTCTGATAGCACCACTCAGATAATAAGTGTGAATGACAGTTTGTTAATGATTGTTTTCTGGAAAGGCTCCTTGCCAATGTCATGCCATTTCAGTGATCTGTTATGAGTTGTTAGTCAGTTGTGACTCACAGTTTTCTAAGTCTGCTCATGCTGATACACCATGAAGCACTTCTGGAAATAAAAGTGACTCATACTCAGTTGAGTAGGTCCCAGTGAGGCTATGAAAGGAAGATTAATTTATTTGCAGTATTTTTAAAGTGCTGTGAGTTTCTTTAGGCCTAACGAAAAGACCTGTACCCTGTAACACAGCCCATGTCTTCCTAGAAATGTTTCTTCAGACTTGCATGCAGTTGCTCCTATGGAGATAGGATTGTCACATCCTGACCTCTATAACACTAGGCCATCTCTTCTGCCTCATCTCAGTGTATTGTAGGAGGGGTTTATGAAGAAATCCTGTGTTTTGATAGATGTATTTGAGCTGGACATGTCAGCTGCTGGAACAGATTTCATTAAAGCAGGGATTTTAAGTATTGAAGGAACTATGGTAGGAAAAAACTCAACATGAGCAGTGATAAACACTTTTTAATACTTCTAGGGTTTTATCCAAGCTCCACAGAGTTCAATGGAGGTTGCATTGGTTGCAGTATATGCTGGCTCAAACCCATTTTTCATACTTGGGTTAGAGTTCTTCTTCGTAGTCCCGCTGATGAGAGACAGGCTGGTTCCTGACTGCGTGGAGTGTTATCTCTGTCCCTGCAGGAGCAGCCTGGGTGTTCCTGCTTATGCAGGGGAGAAACAAAAGGTCTGTAGCAATTGCCACCTTCTGCGTTACACCCAACAGCTGGATGCCTTTCATCTGTGAGGTTTGTTTTTGTAAATATACGTGAATCTACAGATGTACAACGTGTATAAACTGTGTAACCCTTAAGGAAAGTACACTTGCATTCACATCACCAGTGAGAACTGGCTGAGCACTTAAGTCCACCACAACAAAACTGCTCATTCTCTGGGCCACTAGTTGTGCTTCCTTTTGTATTTCTGTGTACTCAGTTTAGTGGAAGAGTTATTTTGGCTGATTGCAAAAAGGCACTTAAAAGGAGTAAACACTCTCATTTATGTGCTTGTGTTGTGAGAGTATCTTGGAGCTTGGCTCATTAGCCAAGATCTGAAGCTGGACAACACCAAAATAAAGTCTGGTCTGTGCCTCAAGGATCTCCTCACAATAGCAGTAGTTCAAATAATAGTATGGATTGATTTAAATACGGTGGAAAATAACTTTGTGATATGAAGGAGAGCAACATGGTAAAAAATCCCCTTGATTCCCTGAATTCAACTTGAATAAATCTCATAGCTTGCAGAACCACTGATGCTATCTCTGAATTTAGTCCAGTTGCAGCCAGCAAATAATGATTCCAAAAAATCTTGTGGGAGAACAAATTTCTAATCTAGGCCCCTGTTTGCTTTGCAGTTGGGCCAGCCTCCATCAGAGATGTCACACAAAACCATTCACCCACAGCCTGTGTTCAGAAAGCAGCACTCCCACAGCTTTCCAGTGAGCAGGGGATAAACAAGAGATAATCGCTGAAGCGCTAACACTGACAACAGCAGGTACAGCTTATTAAATAGAACTCTGTGGCATCCAGAGTTAGCACCTAAAAAGTAGCAAACCCAAGTGTGCATTAAGCAAGGTGTGAAGCCTGCCTTTGTCAGATGTCTGAACATGTGAACCTTATCTTGGTTATGTCATGGATACAATCAGTCTTTGTCCCTGATTTGTGTATTGTTTATGAGACAAAGAGGTTGGAAAGTGGAATAATGTTGGTCTCTTTGGTTGGCATAATAAAAGCAATATATTTGCTAAGAGCCTAGATGATTTTTATTAGTGTATTTAGTAAAGTAAGAAAAAAATATTGGGGAAGAAAACAAAAACAAAGAAGGTTAGCCAGTATTCAAAACAGAAAGTTCCAATTCTGTGCTCCCAAAGAGAATGACTTCTGTTATTTCTGGATATCCTACTGATTTGCTGTCAGTCGGGAAAGGTTGTACAAAAGCAACAGAGCAACATAACAGGTCTATTAGTAAAGATGAGGATGGTAGATGACAGTACAAATGTGGCTGTGCAAGAAACCTGGTAGCACTGGCACAGAACACGATCCTCTAGCGTCTCTTTCCAAAGCCTCATCTGACCCCTGTGCCTCCTGGACCTTGCTGCCCAAACTGTAACTGCACAGAGAAAAACTTCAGGTCTATTCCTTTGATTCTACCAAGCACAACGGTTTCATGTGTTTAGATTCACAGAAAGCACCTGAGAGTACCAACAATAAAATGCTGCTAGCGGAGAGTATTTTGTAAAAGATACTTAAATCCTGTTCTTTCTTTAGGCTCCACAAGTACATACTGTGGGAACAGTGTACTATCCTTGGGCAAAAAGTAATTTGTTTTCTAGGAAACTCCTCCCAAATACTTTTTAGAACTTTCTAATATCATTATTAGCTTCTGAGGAAACGCAAATCACCCTGTCAAGCATTCCTTGCGCAGATGATTCAGGTCCCTGGAGATGACTTGGTTTCATTTTTGTTCTTTCTGTGTATTTGGTGCTCATAGAACAGAGAATTTAATGTGACTTCCTAGCACAAGAACCCTTGTGGACATACGCCAGTCCTTGTTTCATTCTGGACCTGATCTGCGGTCATTTCAGTATTGGACTCTCCCCACATACAGAGCAACTGTTACTTATGCAGAGACTATAGATCCTGTGCTAGCAGAGAAGAGGTGGTGACCAGAATGTACTTTGCTTGGGAATCTTATGAAAATGTAAACTAGAATGACCTCAATCCACTTTGCTGCCACCATGATTTAAGAACTGACCACCTGTACTTCAAAGAATAGCATGCAATTTATGTTTGTGAGGGCCAGGGCTATGAGGAAATGAATTTTCATGTCACGTATCCAAGACCAGAGTTTAAATATCTCATTTGTAAAATACTCAAAATGTTGAGCACTGAGCAGCTGCTGTGTGCCAAATCAGATTTTAACGTTATCCTGTAACTCGTACTGAAGAGAGGGGAAGGGACAGTTGAAGTGTGAGTGCAGCCTTAACTTTAGCACTTTCTGATAATACTGTGCTTAGTCATGCAATCTAGTGTCCTGAGCAAGCCTTTGTGGTTTTCTTGTTATTTTATAAATTCACTGTATATACAAACTTATCACACATATTAATCCTGTATTTTAAAAAATTAAGGAAATAAGGAGCTAATGGTAAAAAAATGAAAATAGAAGAGTATTTCGATTTTAGCAACCTGTAGATTAGACACTTTGAAACAAAGCCTTGGGTTTGGATCAGGTTATTTTTCTTTGAAGGCAAAGTTGATTTCTGTTTATGAATAATGTTTTTTATAATGAAAGTTGGTACTCAAGGAAGAGCAAATAATTTCCTTTTCTTTGGCTGCACCTAGACAGTGTTGCAGATGTATATAATTGTAGCTATGAATTTCACAGATAAAGCTGTTTAAGATATAATCAGCTCGAGATGAACTATTTGCTGAAGTGCAAGGTATGTAATTGATGCAATTTTATCCAGATAAAAATGTAATCAAAAAGCCATTTGTTTATAATTTCAAACTTTCCTTAGAAAGTAATTAATCTATGTAATTTAGTATTTAGTTAAGCTCATTAGTGTGTTTGCTTTTATATGAAGAAGAACAGTGAAGAAAACCCACCAATAAAAGCACAGCCCCCAAGCCTTAGCTGTTATAATTCCTCTCTCATATTTGGAAGCCCCAGGTCAGGGTAGTTTTAAATGGCATCCCTTTGCCTTCATCTTTCTGTTACATTATTCTCAAAAGACGAATAACTATGAGATTGGTTTTGCTTTGATAGGAGGCATACAGTATCTTCCTTTGTGTCCTGGAGGTTGGCTTTGAGGCAGAATATAAATCTGAGGATTTCCTTTTGTGATGCTGGTAATGATCTTTTTTTCCAGTTAGTTATGTTTACCGTAATCCTTAAAGGCTGGTAGTAGCACTTTGCCAATACAATATTCCCAGACGCTGCACTTCAGCGTATTGTAACACCAAGTTCTACACTGCCCCAGCCAAAAGATTTTTTTCCCTGGGGACACAGCTGTGGGAGGTCTTGCGATCCATATGCACTGAGGAGATCCTGGCAGCTCGTTTCTGTTCTTCATATGTCATCTGGTTTGAGCATGTCAGGTGGCTGGGTGTTATGACAGCATTCGTGTTGGCACACGGACACAGGAGTTTGCTGGAAGTGTGAAGGCTGGTATGAAACATCAGTGGCAACAAAACTGGGGCTGCCAGAGCAGAGTTAAACTATTCTTTTTTTTCCCCACCAGGATTCTGAGGTATTTGTAAGCACTGCAAGCATTTCCAGCTGCTTGCAGATCCTCCTAGCTGAGAGTAAAGCAGCACAGCTGAAGTCCAGGTGTGCTGCCCCATTCAGTACTTCTCTTTGTGGGAGTCAAGTGAAGTCACAGGAGGCAGTACAAAGCACAGCAGTATCTAGCCAGGTAGGGCTGTGGGAAAGTAATTCCAGAAACAGTTGTGGTTAGAAAAAGGATTATAGATGATCTTGAAGTGTTTCGTCAAATTACGTCAGTGGTGCAGAAACTCAGTTATAAAGGAAAAATCCTGTACTCACCCTGTGCTGATGTATTCTACTGACATGTTTTCAGGATTAAATACTCCTCTTTTGAGAACTTTTCCTGTGTGGAATTCCCAGCCTTTCTGAACCTCTAATCTCAAATCATGAGGCCTTCACCTTGGGTGTGAACTCCAGGTATCACAAGACAAATATGGATGACAGTGGTGGAGTCTCATCGAGAAGAACATTTGAGGAAATTACACAAGCCCCGGCACTAACAAAACTTAGTTACATTTAGGCTTTTATGTCTTAGTGCAATAGAGCCTGGCACGTGAGTAGGCAAAACCTCTGTGAATGTTTCTTCTGGGTTGGCAGAGGTTGACCAGCCTTTCTCCTGTGTGTACTCTCCAGTATTTGCTAAGGAACAAGCTAGTGCAGCTGCATTCTTTTCATGGGTGAGAATATTAATAAGACCTCCATCCTTTATCTGGCCAGCTGTTTTTGGGAAAATTGTGGGAACTTAGCTCACTTTTGAAACTAGTAATCCTCTGTCAGATTTCACTGTTTCTGAGCAAAAGCTTTAGAAGTTTTTGGGCAAGGGATATAAGCAGAAGCACATGCAGACAGAGGGAGGAACTGTACAAACCTTGTTCCTGTAGGACTTCAGGTTAACAGGAAAACCACAACAAACAGAATGCACTCATGACCTACATGTGGCCATTGAGACGTGGTGCAGCAGCAGCTTGCCCTTTGGTGTCACTGGAGCTGTGACTCTAACCCACAGCCCAGACACACGGCAGCAGAAGAGAGAGAGGCATTTTGCAGGTTGAAGGCAGCCACCTGGATTTCTGAAGCTTCTGAGAACTAAATCCACTTCAGGCTGACACTGGACTATTCCTGGTTTAAAAGAAAATTTTGGAGAAGATTCTGGTTAGGCTTCTGTTCTAAGCCAGCTAAACCACATCAGTGGGACTTAAACCAGGAACAATTTTAGTCCTACACTAGGTAAAAGCCACAGCATTTTTTTTTTTTTTGCTATCCATTATTTAGATGAGGTTTTGCATAAATGAATGCCAAGCTGAACAGCTTTTATAGCTATTTTGTATCAAGGCTGAAGGGGTAAAATATATCTATTCAAAAAGAAAAGGAAATAAAAAGAAAAAATATATATTGAGTGCTTTTGTTATTAGTCAGGATCCAGGCAACTCCTGGCTGAGGGCAAAGCTAAATTAAATTTTGTAGTAGCACACTGATATATATACACATACACACCTTAGAAGCTATTTTTAACACATGTACATCTACCATACCTCACATCTGACAGCTTTATTTGAATCCAGGCTATTCATTGGGAATAAGCAGCTAATTAATTTATCTCATGAATATCAAACATGCAATTAGTCACAGAGCACTCAGTATTCCAGCCGTTACTCACCAATGTAGTCTCCACACTGCCAACAATGACTCTGGGAAATGAGTCCCATTCAATACCTGACCTGCTGTCAAAAGAAAGACATAAATGGGTTTACCATATGCTGCTTAATATTGTACTTATAATTATTTCTTTCTTCTCAGGTGCATGTGTGTGTGCAGTCACCTAATGGGTTCTCTTCAATCATAACAATGTGAAGGAAGTAAAGAAGTCTTTCGAAGATTAAATAATATTGTAGTCTCAAAGCCATGAGATTAATATTTCTGTCCAAAGACAATTCTAAAGAAACACACGTGTGTATTTCTCTGTGTGCACTGTTGTTAAGACAAGAGGTAATAGACTAGAATTGCAGATAGGAAGATGAAAGATGTTGGATGAAAAGCTTTGAAACAGCGACAATAGTTATGTGTTGATACACAGGCGTGCAAGGGGAGATTGTGTAGTCTCTGGCACTGCTCAGAAGTGATGTGAGAGGCGTCTGCAGAACGACTCAAGTGCTGCTGATCTTGTCCTGGGTAGGAATGATGGGGATGGAAACTCTCAGGCTCCGGTCCAGCATTATGGCTGCATACCTGCTTCTTTAACAACCTCATCAAACTTGGCACCTGTATTGCCTTTCTCAATAGTAGACTCACAGATCAAACAAGCTCATAAACTAAACTATCAGATGACAGTGAGGCACATTTATTTACTGTAAAGCAAACATCATTACTGTTGCCCTTGAGATATTTTGTGATTAAGTACAATTTCCCATACTGGCAAATCCAGTGCCATTTATAGAAAAGCCAGCTTCCACGATTCCATGGCTACCTCCTAAGGCTTAACCTTGAAGAAGAATCTGAGTGTTGAACAACTTTAAACATCAGTAAATGTTATTGTAATTGTAGGGAAGCTTTGCAAGATGGGGTTCAACTCAATTCATTGTAGCACTTTGGCAGTACATAAAGCCTATCAATTAGATAAAAATAGTTTTTGCAAGAGTGGAGCATTAGAAGACATCATGCTGTTATATAGCACTGGAGCATTTGCTCATAAATCTTGCAATTTGTGGTAGAATCTAAACTAATAAAGCATTAAAAAAGAGGGCAAAGATCTTTCAGTACCTTTTCAAACTGATCTTTGAGGACATGGTTTTACATGGGTGATGTGAGGTTTAATAGTGGGTGAGAATCTATCAGAGTGCTTTTGTTTTTATGAAGTTGTACTTCATTGCTTAATGTTGTTTAACCTCTGTGGGTTTTGATAGATTTTTTATAAGTTGCTAATCCAATAGCTCATAAATGGAGCACAAGAACTATTCTTTGAGTTGCAAAATATAGGGCATTGTGTTCTCAGCATCAAGATGCTAGTTTAAATGTTAATGTGGAAATCAGTTCTTCAAATTAATCACTAAATAAAACAGAGGATGAAATACTGGGTTTAGGTGGCTGATTAAAACCTTTGATGAGGGGAAAGAGTTCATTAACAGTCAACATGAAATTCCTCAGCAATCCAGTGGTTTCAAAAAAGCTGTGCACACATGGACATATTGTGGTGTTTTGAAACTCCAAAAGATTTAATGTGCTTCAGTAGTATTACTATATTAATAATGTTAACTTTTTTTTTTTTTTTCTAGTTTTCTCTCCTGATTTGAGGTAACCTTGAGAAGTGTGTTGTAATTCCTCTGTGCTAGTACCAGCTCTAGAGGGCAAGTATGAGAAATGCTTCATCTGTGCCAGCCTCTGGTACGGATACTGCGGAACAAGGGCTGTAAGGGGCAGCTTCATCCCTCTGGGTATCCCCTTCCTCTTCCAAGGCTCACATGTCTAATGGGCAGCAGCACTTGCATTTTGTAGTGAATGCTTTGCTTGTGTTGGTTTACTAGCCATCAGGTCACTACCAGAACACAGGTGGCTGTCTCTTGCCAGGCTGGACACGCGGGCTGTACCCCACACTCGCAGGACCGTGTCACCTCCCACACCGGAGCAAGCGCTGGGCTGCCCAGGGGAGGGTTATGCGCTCTCTGTGAGGGTGGGCTGTGAAGGTGGGACCAGCAGATTACAGCATGGTTTGCGCTCACACATTGTGGGCCTGCTGAGCAGTCTCAATAACATCATTTAGGGAGTTTAGCAGCAACTGTTTTTGTAGCTGTAATAGCTGGTCTTGAAAGTCAAGGCTCATCTCTTGAAGTGTTAAATGTAAACAAATGCCACTCTGCATAAAAAAGCCTTTCCTGTGATCTTTTTTTCTAAATACAAAGATTGAAGGAAATGCTTTATAAAAACAATCCTCTTTAAACCCTTAAGGGACACTAATTACTTTCAATTTCACTGTGTGATGGTCCTTATCCATGGGAAGTATGCTGCATGGACTATAAACCATTTTTATATCATATAGCGTTTAACAGAGCATGCCCAGAGTTAGTTGAGCTGCCTCCCTCGCTCTCTGATCTCTGTTATCCTTCACCATGATTAAACATGCAGCGTTTCACTGCCTAATCGTGAAGGGCATTCGGGAAAGTTAACTGAGCTCTTCTCTCCTGCCTGCCTGAGTGGTTTCTGCCTGTATTTCCTATACCACCTTTGTAACAGAGCATGGCTCTGTTTGGGGAGGTGCAGGCACAGTTCATGTCTTGTTGTTGTCCACACAGCAGACAGCATTGTCCTCACCAACCAGGAGCTGTTGCCCTGGAGCTTGCGTTCCAAATCACTTATAAAGCTGATGGAAGTAGCTTTCCCCTCCTTGGAAGTAGAAGATTAATACCCTCTCTATAAAGAGATGACAATGACTGTTTCCCCGCTTCCTCTCCACTCTCCTCATGAAGCGCTGGAGGTACAGTGCTGCACATTGACATCCACTCTCTACAGAGCAGCAGCTGCAGAGCAAAGCTTGGGAATGTGCTGGCCTAGACCTCATTTGAGATCTGGATCTCATTTAATTCAAGGTCAATGCAGTCATCTCAGCTCTTTTAGGAGGTCAGCCTGTTTGTCATGTTTTCATGTGGTTATGTTCCTGCTCTCTTTGTACCTGATCCTGCTTCTGCCTCATTGAAATAATAGAATCTTTTTGGTTGGAAGAGAACCTCAGGATCACAGAATCCAACCATAACCTAAGCTAATTCTTGCACTAAACTATGTCCCTAAGAATCTCGTACAAACGCCTTTTAAACACCTCCAGGGATGGTGACTCCACCACTTCCCTGGGCAGCCTTTCCCAGTGCCTGACAACCCTTTCTATGAAGAATTTTTTCCTAATATCCAATCTAAACCTCCTCTGGCGCAACTTGAGGCCATTTCCTCTTGTCTTATCACTTGTTACTTGGGAGAAGAGACCAACACCCTCCGTGCTACAACCTCCTTTTAGGTAGTTGTAGACAGCGATTACCTGAAAGGAGGTTGTAAAATCTTGAAAGACGTAGCTCTGCAAGGTCATTGCTGTAGGAAGTGAGTGGATAGGTATTCATAGTTACGTGAATATCTGGGAACAGGTTTATTCAAGCTTAAAATAAAATCAACACTATAACCATTTTCTCTGTTGGCACTAAAGTAGCTACTCACTATGTCTGCATTACTAGAAAGCTGCTACTGGCAGCTCTTGAACACTCAACCATCACATCCTATCAATCTTCAGTGTTTGTTGTTTATGCCCCAGTCTGTTTCTCCTTTTCTGTTTGGAAATCTCTTTAGATATTGCAGATATTACCAGCAATAAATAATCACATGCTTAAGCTGTTTACTACATGCCTTAGTGAGTGTTGAAGTGCATGCTCCTGTAGATATTTCAATCTTCTTATAGGAAGTTTTGGAAATTAGCATAGGGTTTAATTGTGAAACTCTGGCATAGCACATGACAAACCATAGGTGATGGCCATGAAAGTGGCCTGGGCATCTTCCCATTTTCAGGCATCCTTTTTTTTGGTGAAGCATCCCTCTGAATCTTCTGATTGTCTCTGTAGAAGGGATGGACCTGATGCCCGATTAATGATCAATCATTCGTAAAGCCAGGTGAATAATTTTGAAACATCTCATGCTAGTTCTGGTCCTGACCAGAAATCAGTAGACAGAAATATGTATCCAAATATTGCAATTCTGTGTACAAAAAGGGTTTATTGATGTCCTTTTACAAAGAGATGAAGAGTATCAGCTGACTGTGCATTTATCTAAAGCTGCCTGAGGGTCTAAATATCATTGAACCACAACTCCACCCTGAAAACATAATTTCCTTTTTCTTCCAGTCTGATTTAAGTGGCTTAAATGTCTTTTACCTTCTGTTACTGAACCAACATTACACATGTGATTACTTTCATGAAAATACATTAGCAGCACTGATAACACCAGCAAAAAGTGTATGTAGGACTGGGAAAGGTTCACCAGTTATAGTTATGGCTAAGGATGTGAATACTGCTTTGCTTCACAGTGTCAGTGATTAAATGATTGCTATTTAAAAACAAAGATGGATTTCTATTTCATCAATAGAATGACTTAAAAAAAACCCTCCCCAAAATATATAGTAAAATTGAGCCTTCACTGTTCTTCTCATAGAACTCCAACCTCGCTCATAACTTCAGCACAGATTATTATGCCAAAATTTGCAGAGACCTAAAATATTTTTCTCACAGTAATAGCTTCCAGTTGTTCTTCAGCCTAAGTAGGATCTGAAGCTGTGACCGGGAGATGAAAGTCTCTCTATGCCATTTTCAATCCCCTGAGCCATCTAGCCACTTTCTGCATTTATTTTTCAGAAATTATTTTTTTTAAAAAGCAATTGTTTTTGCAAACAGCCCTTTGAATTCCATCCCAGTAGCATTTTAGAGCATTATTGCAAATTATTCAATTTATATGCATAGTCAAGCATACATCATTATTCCCATATTCTACTAAGGCAGAAAGGGACAAAAAAACCCACAACAACTCAGAAAAGAAAGACAAGGAAAAAAAAAAGGGAGAAAACAGACCACTATCCTAGTAAAAAAAAATTCACCAGTCTGAAAACAAACCTAAATGTTCTTCATCAAGGTGAGCTTGCTTAGAAAGTCATTGTAAGGAAAGATTCAAATGACTGCAGTAAAACTCAAAAGAGATACTGTATTATGCACACTAATTACTGCAAGAATTAATGTTTTTGGCTTCAGATGAGAAGATCCAGCATTCTTAAAAATTAATAAAAACAATTATAGAGACTTACACATATACCTGAACATGTTCCAACTTAGCAGCTCATAATTATTCACAGAATAATTGGCTACTCATTTAAATCCTGTGAATTTCAAGGCCTTTTAACTGCATACGTATTATTTTCTCATATACATTGCTTTGCAGTGCATGCTTCTGATGGGAAAGATGCAGTAACACAGGCATGGTTAGCTCCAGAGAAAGTGTAAGGCCTGGCCCTATTCCTCCAGTGTATACCAACTGTTTGACGGGTTCAGTGTTCTTCCCAAATTCTATACCTGATCCTCTGGAAATGTTCGTGTGCACAACCATGACTCCCCATCCTCTTTGTTTGATTTGAATGTACAATGGACCCGAGTCCAGCCAATGGACTGCCTCACTGCTGTCAGAAATGTTGGAGTAATTAAAAATCAGGAACATAGTGCTGAAAAAAGAAGTGAGAAAGTATGCAGTGGTAGAGCTGGATTCCCAGCCTCTTAGACGTTATGATACATTCTCAAAACCTAGGGCAGATTTATCAGCATCAATAAATGTGCAAGTATTAATGGCATCTTTTTTTTTTTTTCAAATATAATCAATGAGGGAAGTGAATCTGTTTTTTCCAGTGTTGTGCCAAATTAACTGTATGGACAAACTCCCTCCATTTCAGCTAAGAAGTAAGTAAAGTTTGACGCTTTTGGCTTGACATATTTGAGCTTGCTGAAACCTGTGAAGAGACAGAGAATAAAACCACAACAGGGGGAGTTTGAGGGGGAATAAGATCTTCAGCTGTGCCCACAGAGCAGCAGTTCCAGCAAGGTGCTCTGCATCAGCTTTCCTGTTCACAGTGTGTTGAGAAACACGGGTTTCTCAGCAGGAATGGAAACCCAGGAGCAGTTCTGCTCCTCTCAGCTATAAGGAAAGGCAGAAATTGTGGTTTCTGAGGTATTCACACTCCTGTTTGTGCCGTCTCTGCTCACAGGTAGTGAATAAGAAGGGTCACACAGTATGGACTTCTGGAGGTGGAAGAGCTGCTGACTACTTGCATCTCCTTAGAAAGACTTGAGCCATTTCTGTTCACTCCTTCAGGTTTTGCTAATGTCCTGTGGTCTGTAAAAGCCTCGTGGAAGAAGCACAGCTAGCTGCCTGATGCTTACCTGGAGTCAGCTATAAATTGCTTTCTCTACACCATGTCCTGGCTTACAGTTTAAGAAGACTCTTTCCTGGGAGGCATTTTTTAAATTACTTTTTGCTGGACTTTTAATTTAGTTTATTTAGAGAAGCTATTAATTACATGTTGGTAAGATCTCAAATGAGGTCTAGGCCAGCTGCTCCAAAGACACAGATGAGTTACCTGATGACAATGGCTCGTGGCTGCTCCTGACCTGGGCTGAATTTGGGTAGTTGCTTTGTTCTGTAATGAGCAATTCCACAAGCCATCCAGTCTCTAAAACAGACTTTTTAAAATTTAAAGTACACTTCTAAGACTTAGCTCACATTGTTTATGGGGTTGATTGCCCTCAAGTTCACCTTGGGCCTAATTGGCTTACTGGCTTAATTAACAAAGTGCTTATTAATGTCTAGTGGCAATTAATTTTCAAGGGATTATTTTATATTAAGATCATGAGTACAGTATTAATGCTGTACAACTGTGATTCTGGAGAACCAACTGGTACAGGGTGTGGGTTTTTTTCTTTTATGTATCCAGCAAAATCTCTTTCTTTGGTCATGTTGTGGTGATTTGCCCTGCAGTAATAATAATTAGCATCTGTATAAAACCAAGAACTGCATACTGAGATTACGGCTATTTTGGAAACAACAGCATGATAGCTTTTACAGGACTTGTATAAATCATGATGGGCTGATGAGAAAATATATTACTTTTGTTGGATAATACAGTATCATATTAACAAAAGGTGCATTTCTGAATGATGATGAGCCTATATTTGGTAAAATCAAGTGCAATGTTTTTTTTCTTACTTGAAGTATCCTGGTTACTTAATCTTCACACTTTTTCTACTTTTTCTCACCCTTGGTGCTTTCACTTTGAAAAAAAAGTGACTAGGATATATGAGAAAGGTGTATAAAATTAGGAAGATGGCAGATGCAAGCTTTGTTTTAGAGTCTCTAGCTAGCAGTTTGCCAGAAGGTGAGAAGAAACATACTGCTCCTTCTCTTGACCTGTTTTTCACATTACTGGATACTGATCGCTGCCAGAGACAGGACCCTCAGTTGGACGGACGTTTGCTTCTAATGTACTGGTTTTATTTTTTTCTGTATTTCTTCATTATCTGCTTGTTCTATAGATTGCCTCGCACATTTGTTGTTTCTGTTTTGTCTGGAAGTGTTTGTATCAGGTTTTATGCCTTTATTCAATTGTTCTTTAACACACTCTTTTTCCCCAACCTTATTATCATTGAATATGCCTTTCTTCAGCTTTCTTGTTTGTACAAGACTTCATTGTATTCAAGTGTAATGTTTTACTTCTGATACCTTCTTTATTCCGCAGTTTACTGTGACAGCTTTTCTCTGGGGGAGGTGGGAGGGAGTTGCTTTAACATTGTTTTTGTTTGTTTTCCCCAGAGTGATGTATGTTTTGGAGTGTGTTAATATGTGGCTTGCCAAAAGGCTTTGAAAGATCTGTATGACCCTCAGCAATGAGCAGGTTCTTCACCTCTGTTTTGCAAGAGTGAAAAAACCCAACATTTTCTCATTTACTGTTTGTGTGGCATTTTAGCAGCTGAATCAGCTGTAGCTGGAGTTGTATCTCAAAGCTTGCAGAATTTGGGAATAGAAATAAGAAGGTGGGAATACACCCCTCCTGAGAGCCACCACCACAACTGAGTCACGTAAGAACCACTCATGTTCTCCAGTAAAGCTTGTGAGAGGTTGACAAGATGCTCAGTCTTTGTGTTGCCCTTCTGCCAACATGAGAGTTTCGTCCATGGTATCTCCTTGGACAAATTCTGTGCGCAAGTCATGGGGGATACTCGTAGATGGCTGCTTCACCATAGCATGTGTACCTCTAGCAAAATTAAAGTGCGGAGCCATATGTTGTTCAATGTTTTGGTGCTAAAACATAGCCCAAAATAACAAGAACAATATCATCAGCAGTTACATGTCAGTGATAAAAAGTGCCACCTGTGAGTTAATGTGAAGTATCTTAATCACCTTTCTACAGCAGGCAAACATTCACTTTTAATTTTGTTTTATAGTTTTGTAATAAAAGCTTAATTTTACTTGTTCCCCTATACAAAGCATGTGCTATAAAATAACCAAAAGCAATCATCCAAGTGTGAATGCAATCGAAAGCTCCACTCAGATTTATTATGCAAATATGAAAGAGAAAGTTTAATATG
Organism: Columba livia; assembly: GCF_036013475.1. Lineage (NCBI taxonomy): Eukaryota > Metazoa > Chordata > Aves > Columbiformes > Columbidae > Columba > Columba livia. The sequence continues at coordinate 135,928,441 of NC_088602.1, read as the reverse complement.
CAGTATATTGCAACGTAAGGCAAATATATTTAGCCAGCATGTAACTGTGTTTAAATTTTATAACTTGACTGGTATTGTGAAATATATCCTGACAATGAGTCACTGAATTTTACATGTCATCCCATTGTTATTAATAACCTCTACTTCTATAATGTCTTATATCCCAACTGGTCTCAGGCATTCAATCATTGTCTGTACTGGGAATAGTTCATCTCTGTAAGGATGTGATGCAGCACTTGTTTCGCATTGCATGGTAACTCTTCAGGACAGGCAGCAGAGAGTAGTAATGTTGCCATGGTTTAAACTGCAGGAGTACCTGAGGCAGTATGTTGTCATTTGGCTCAATACATTGGCAAAACACTACTTCATATAATGTCCTTATCAATTATCAAGTGGTATTTGCATGTAACACAGGTGGAAGCTGTTGCAGTATCGTTGTAGCGGCTGTCCAAGGGGACAAAGCTCTAAAATGTGTGTTGCCTTTGGAGAAGGCTGCCTCATCCCTGTCACTTGGCTCGGGAATGGCACAGGTCTGCTTGTCTGAGCTGTGTGTGCAGGCAGTGGACATCACCATAGCTAACCCTCAGCTTTCCTTCTCCCTGACATGACTGGGTCCAGAACTGCAGGACCAGCCCTGACGACCCAGGCTTGAGCCCTGTTCCTTGGCCTTGCTTCTCCCATGCAGTTCTTGCTTGTTGTCGAAAGAAATCAGACTTGGGGAGCTAGTCAGGGTTTGGAGAGGTAACGTGGGTTTGTCATTCTCCTCATGTGGATTATGATCTGAAGCAAGGCATGTTAATTTTATGCTAATTTGCCCTTGTTGCCTCTGTGTATTGTTGAAAATCATAGCTCCCATGACTGCCTGTGAGAAATACAGACATGCACACGGACAGAATAGAAACCTAATGTTCCAGCAGTTCTGCAGGAAAAATGTCTTGCTGCTGGGTGAATAATTTAAAATGTTTTCCCTCAGCAGTATAAACACAAAAATGGACAGTCTGTTCCTGTAACATGCTTTCATTTTGAGGCTGCATAAGCAATACTCACCACTTAGCTCCTAGGGAATGAAACACATGAGATATAATATATGGTACTATGGCTTCCTTTTATTCAAGTGCCCACATCCAGAAATGATGGAAAAGGGCATGGACAAAATGTCATCTTTATTGCTGAATTAAGCTCTCCAGGACACAGACTGCCCCTTCTCAGCATGAAAAAACACTGGCTTCTGTTTCTACAGAAATAAATCAGGCTACCCATATGCTGAGTGGCAGCAGTACCGCAACAAGCGTTTTGTATCTGTATGTCTGATAAGTGCTAAGGTTGGTTTTCCCTTGGCCTGCAAACAGAGCAGCACATGCACCTAAAAGGTGCTAGGAGATAGTTGCAGTTGTTGGCCAGGACTGTGTAATGTGTTATAGACGAAAAAGGCTTTTGTCTGCCTGCCATGCAGCTGTGAGAAGGTTTAGCAGTGTGCTGACGATTGCGTAGGAAGAAACCGATTACTCCATATCATCCTCTTTCATTGGGTGTTTTCCCTCCCTCTTACACAGTCCTCTTTTTCCTTGCTCAGCTCCTCTCCACAGAGGCCAGTGACCCATGTGGCAGTAGGAGATGACACCCACCGCCTTGCCAGCCAGGTGAGGGGTTGGTTACCCCCACGTAGGTGTTCTCACTAGTCCTCTGCACAGCCACCTCCTGGACACAGAGGGACACTTCCAATGGTTGTTTTTGTTTGTGTGTTTTTTTTTTTTTTTTAATGTTTTGGTTGTTTGTTTGTTTTTTTGTTTGTTTTAGTTGTGTTTTGGTTTGTTTTTTCCCTGGGGCTGTGAAATAGATAATTGAAAAATATCCACTTGCCTTATGTGTAAATGCAGTCATGTGGCCCAGTCACCAGTGTTGGAGGGCTTTGTGACATCCTCTGAATGTCCCTATTCGTGTGATGTATATCAGGGGCAAGTCTCAGGCATATGGGACACAGCACTCCCAGCTGACACCATTGTTGCCCCCTGTGAAATGCAGGCATCTCCTTCATTGGAGACCATGAGGTAAGGTAACCTTGATTGTTCCCTGATGGGATTATTCTGAAGCAGAATAACTAAACTCTACTTTTGTGTATCATTGCCACAATAGTCAGTTCAGAAGAAGAGGATGCGATCCTTGGATACATTGTGCTAATTGAGTCCAAATCTCAGGCAAGAAGTCAGGCAGTCCTAGACAGTCCTCCAGTGTGACCGAATCTATGAGAAGCTGCAGAAGGTGTTGTTGTGTAAACAGTTGTGTCATCTGGACCTAGTCCCAGCTACCTGAGAAACCAGGTTTACTTTTCAGAACAGACACAACTGTTCTGACCATGCCTGTAATTAATGCTATTGCCCTTGGCCTAAAAATCAAGCGGTATATGAAGCGGTACTTTCAGAAGCAAAGCCATATAACATTTGGTTTTCCTTTACTTTGCAGAAGAAGGTTCTGCTGAGGCAATGTCAGGGAGAACCATATTATAACTGGTTCCCTGGGCATGGCTGGTTTTTCTGCGTGGAAGAGAGGTCCTTAGTGCTAGACACAAGGGGTGTGGAGGGGAGTATAAACCCGAAGCCTGTGTTTGGTATGCCAGTTCCAGTTGCCCTGGAGAGGTAAACACGATTATAAGAACTTGAATAGCCTTCTTGATGAAAACTTCTTTGAATGTCATCTTGATATGGAGGACACATGAAAATGGGCTGGTTTGTGGTTTGGCCTCTACTCCCTTTATCTTGTCCTGCCAATAACATGAGAAGCGTAGCTGTTTTGCCTAGTATTTATGTAAATCTACTAGCTGTCACTAGGGAATGAAGAGGAACGTTACAGTGTGAAGAGTATTTGTTGTTGTTTGCTGCCTTTTTTTTTTTTTACAAATACAGTTTTGATCTTTTTCACAAAGTTATATTTGTTTTCTCATTTGAAAGAAGTCTAGTTTTGTTCTTCATTTTAATTTATGTGATTGCTTTCACTTACCCTAGAGAAATTTAACCAGCCTGGCAGTAAGAGACAACTATTTTGACTGGTAGAATAACATAGTACCCAAAGCAGCAATTTGTGCTGCATGAGGACCACAAAGTACTTGACAAATGTTAAAACACTGTACTTCACAGTATTCTGGAGAGAAAGTAATTATTCTCCACATTTTCGAGAGAGCAGGAGCCGAAATTAATTGTTGTATGGATATGTCCCCCTAAGACTAATGTATTTTTATCTGAGAATCACTGAGTTTCAGCAAGTAGTTGTGGTGTGTCGTTAGACTTTACTTTCAGGTTTTAATCTTTACTGGAGCTGAGTATGTGGGTTTTAAGTATAACAGAGCTTTAATCTTGTACATATGTGTTCTTCTGGCTTCACTTGCATGGAGCATTACAAATACGTGTCTGAAGCTGTGTAGCTGGTGAGCAGAAGATCTTGATACAAAACCCAGGCCTTTTGTCTGTACCTTCACTTGTATACTATTCATTTTGTCCTTGCTATGACCTTGCCAGAGTATTGATTTAGACAGGGCTTGTGCACCCTAAGTATTGCACTAATACGTCAGGGCATCCTGGAAGATAGGTGGTTTTTACAAGGCTGATGGATCTCTTTGGTCTGTTACCACTGTCTTGTTTGTTTGAATGGGGCATGCCCCTCAAAGTAGCGTTCCTCCCTTCCCAGATGTGAAGGGGTGAGAAATATGTGTGAGAAAATCCAAATGTGCTCTGAAATATTCTCTTCAACACCACACCCTACCACGTCCCATTTCCTTCTTCTGAGCAAATCTACCTGGCAGGTTTTCAGCTGTCACTGCCAGATTTGTTAAAGATGCTGCAAAGTGCCAAGAATATAATTCTAAAAAATCTTTGTTTGCCAGGGCTGGCACTGCTGCTAATGCTGGGGTTCCTGTCTCCTTCTGATAAAAGCTACTGGTTTATGGAAGTGTTGATTTAGGACCTGTCACAGTATCAGCAATTTGGGTGTGGTGGGATGGGCTGGCAGTGGCCAATAGGATAGGAGAAGATGGATCAGATAGTGTCTTGTACAACATATGAAGTAAGCCCTAGGCAGTGGATAGCAATAGATCAGAAAGAAGAAGAAAAGTACAAGGGTGAAGAGAGGTAGTGGTGAAATACCCCGCAGCACCCTGGATCATTTGGCATGCCTCCAGAGGATCACACATTCTAAAACAAATAAAACTGGAGGTGGCTTCATACTGAGTTGCCTCCATTTCCAGCATCTTAGGAAAAGTGCTTCCTCAGTGCACACTAAGGGCTGTGCTCAGACTTGCAGCTTTCTGTGCTCAGACTCCAAATGTTGAATATTTTGTTTGAGGTTTGATTTACTTCTTGAGGAAGGAGGCTAGAAAAGCTCCTGGTGTGTTGCCTCCAGTTACTAATTTAAATTGAGTTTAGAGCAGAAGAGTATCCAACACTGCTAGTTTGCCTTAAAACTTTCTGCATCTGGCAGTGTCTCCTGGCTGGTGCCAGCACTCTCTTTAAATTGTGAAGAAAGCCTGAGAGACTTTCTGCGTCTGGCACAGGAGCAAGCTGGCAGTCGGATATTCCTGTGTGAACACTGAAGTTACGACAGGGGTAACACCTCTGAGGTTATGGGAAGGCATTTGCTTCCCTATTTTTTTTTAATGACACATTTTCTTGTAGTCCTTCCTCTTCATAGGAGTTACAAATCCATGTGTGCAGGAAGGGCTCTGAATTTGGACTCCAGGAAGCTGTATCTGTGACTGGGAGGTAACTCATTTCTGTCACGTGCCTCCTTTGGACCATTTTGGGCTTGGCTGCACATTCTCATTTAAATCCATGGCACCTTGGAAGAAGTTGGAAAGGAAGGCAAACAACCTTGAGAGTGATGGTAGATTGCTAATGCTGCTATGATAATCTACCCAACATTTGGGACTCTCTCAAGACCTGTCCTGTGGAATATATTGCCAGGAGCATAGCACAGGCTGGGCAATTAAGGGCTGTCCTTCTAGGACCAGGGCCCACAGGATGAGTGTCACTTCTGAGTGACGTTTAAGCACTGTGTGTCTGCGTGCATCAAAAGGTGATTCTTCAGTCAAGCCACCCTGATCAGAGAAGTTTTGCTGAACTAAAGCTCACAGAGAAGCATCTATAAACATCACCCTGCAGCCCGAAAGACAAACCACAGTATCATATCACTCTCCCTAATTGCACAAAGGACAACATTATTAAAAAATGATGCATTTCTATTAGAGAAAAACCACTGAGCAGAGCAAGGCCATGAGGTAGTGAGGCAAAACAGAGCCAACAGACACTTTTTATTGTGAAAAACAATCAGAAATCAGAAAGAAGTTAATTTTTAGAAATTTCAATTTATCATTGTGCAAAAGACATGAGCCTTTTAAATGTTCAGAGAAACAGCAAGAATACCTGTCTTGAAAGTACAGGCATCTGGCACGAGTCAAAGAAAGCCATCATGGCTTAGGAATCTCAGCCAAGCTGTTCTGATTCAATCTAGAGGAATGTGCTGGTTCATTAACTCACAAGCCAGTCCATTAAAGTATATTCCATAGTTTTTAAGTGTTCATCAGTAAAAGGAACGCTATGGGTGAGCTTGTCAATAGATGAGGGGTTTTAGCTTTGCTATTTCTGCTTTGCTGTTTGGATGACTTTGAATTTGTCTTCTCTTAAGGTTCCCTGTTCACATATTGGCATTTGTGACTTTCCACTGCAGATAAGAATGTCAGCTCAGACTCACTGAAAGTTTCTTCATTTATAGGATCAACATAATTTCCTTTCCAAGAACAAAATTTTCTGCCACTGAATTCACATCCTTCGTGACACAAACCCCATTTGGTACCCGATTTTCACTCTCATTGTTAGAATTTCAAGAGTCTAAAATATTTCCTCCTCTGGGCACCTGACTATTTTACACTGCCTTGCTCTTTTTGTCTTCCTTTGCACCTATTGAGAGGCCATGGTTATATCCAAGAACTTGCAGAGAAGTAAAAGATTCTGTTAAAGGCTTCTAACAATTATTTTTCCACTTACTGCATTTATTTCATAGACTGGTTAGTGTCTTTTTTTTTTTTTCAAAATATGTCACTGGATTTTACTTTCCCAATAGCATCTTCATTTTCACAGTCCCCCTCTACCATACAAGTACTATGTAATTTGATTAAAGCACAGTATCATACATTTTCTGGTAGTTTAAGTTTTAAGTAGCAGAATTTTTCTCTCAACATTTTGATGCTAGTGCATGAACTGCTTTTTCCTGCTGTTTCTGTTTTTCAACTTAATTTATGTTTTCCTCAGTATGTCCAAGAGGATTCATTTAATCTGTTCTGCTCACAGTTTACCTTACAAGTAGCTTGTGAATGTCTGATTCTAAATAAATTCTTCAATCATTTTAAAATACATTTTTGAGCTCCATGTTGTGATCTCAATGGGAAATCAACCAGTAAAACAAAGGAACTGAAAGTATATAGTGGTTCCAGAGCGGTTAGTGGTAAAATATCTCTCACCTAATCTAGGCTAACTACATGTTATTTATCCTCTCTTCCTTTACAATTTATGGGACAGCTTCATGACTGAGTAATTTGAACTTCTGATTTTTTTTTATTTTTTTATTTTTTTTTTTTTTAATAAAGAGAAGTAATAGGTTTAGACAAAAATTTTTACCATTTCCCATGAAGGCAATCTGAACAGGTTCTTCTAGGAGAGCTGGCCTAAGCTAGGTGAGATGAATGCTATGTGCTATGGCTATAACATAGTTACATGCATCATTTTTCTTCTAGATACATGTGGTTTACTGGCAGGGGCTGGATGATTCTGCTGGGATTCTTCTAGTGGGAGACAGCTGTGTGTTGAATTTGCTTAGAGCATTCAATGTCTCTCTTCATCAATGCTTACTCCTAATATCAGAAAAAGGTGATGCAGCTTCCCTTAAATGTATTTGACACTCTTTCTGCATCAAAACAGGAGTTCCATCGTGCATTCTTCAACTTTTTACTTGTCCCCGCCCCAGATTCTTAAAAGCATTAGCAGCTGAAAAATCCATGTGTGTTATTGCACTACCCTCCTTATCAGTAGGGCTGAATCTCTGGATCCACACCACGGACTCTGCTGCTCGAGTGAGTAAGAAACAGCAGTAGCGGACTGTCATCTAGTATGTGAGCAGGTGCTGGAGGAGGCACAGGCTGGCAGTGAGTTTCACAGGTAGGTGCCAACAGTTCACACCTTTGCTGGTTCTGTGGTCCTGGTTTCTATTTCAGAGGAAACAGCCTTCAGGAGAGGCTGTATCTCCTCAACTTCAGCAGTGTCTGCTTTTACCAGTGCAGTTCCTTGTCCTCATCTGAATCTTCACATCCTTGGCTGCTTGTTATCAGCCTGTCAGGCTCTCAGGAGCTCTGGCCTTTGGTAAATGGGAATACGTGGAGTAGATGCACCTTTTCAGATTAAACCATAGGGAAGGAGATGAGGCCGTAAAAGCCAGTCCTGTGGTTCCCATCTTGATTCCTACCCGTTTACTACACATCAGCCACCATTTGTATTGTCTGCTCTACTACAGTTCGATCCCATTTCCAGCCTCCATGCCCAAAGATCAGTCATTCCCATCTGAAGAAGCCCAAGCCTTCCTCAGCTCTGTCCTAAATCACTTCTATTGCCACTTCTTCCATCCAAGACTGTGTCTTTTGTCCACCCTGGGAAGCCCACTTCTTCCAGCCTCCGTGTGTCACACAAATGGCACAACAGGTGGAGAGGGATGATCTTGTGGCAGTTCCAGTGTTCCTGGAGGCAAGTGGGCATGGGAGGGCAAGCCCCATTCAGCCACTGCCTCTGAGAGCTGGGGATGGGAAAACCTGGCTGCTGGCCTTAAAATGCTGAGCCTTTCTTGAGCAAGGCTTGAATTCAGTCAGAACCAGCTACTATTTTTTATGAGGGTAGTAAAGAGCAGGTCTTGCACACTTGAACCCAGCCTCTAGAATTTCATCTGCTTGCTGCAGAGCATAAAGGCACTCAAATGTTTGAGAGGAACAGTTATGAGAGCTCTTTTAAAACAGACAAACAGTGTATGTCTTCATAAACCTATATTAAAAAAACTTGTTACAGCTCAAGCTTTCAAAAATAGACATCCTGAAGCACCATCGTGCTTCAGCACTTTAGGTGACTGGCAAGGGCGCCAAAACAAGGCACTGGAAATACACAGCGTTACTATAGGGACTTTTCACCAGCTCAGTCAGCTTCGAGCTTATGTTGTTCTGAAATCCTGCACTTCTGGCTGGGCATGTCCAGCTTTCCTTGCCTCCTGCATCATGTCATGCCCTGCTGAGGGCATCTTGTGAGAGAGGCAGCCAGAGGTGACCTTTGGAAAGCACTGAGCTCTTGGCCCAGCGTCCTCTGGGGAATCGGGGGCCTTCAGGCAGCAGGACTTAATCACAACTTTTACTGCTTCACTAAAATGAAAGATGCTGATAAACTGCCACGAGTCCAGTGGAGGGCCACAAGGGTGGCTGGGAACCAGAGCACCCTACTCCCAGCTCCTGGGGCGCCAACTTGTGGGGCGGGTGGCTATTTGCTGTGGGCGGGTTGGTCATGTATCCACTTCTCCTTTAAACGGGTCCTGGGCTAATGGGGGCGCTCCCGCCAGCAGCTGCTTCTTCCTGAGCAGGCTGCGTGAGGTTCGTATGTGTTAAATGTTAGTGTGTTAAAATGACCCAATCTGTAGAGGGTCCAGGGTAAAATACAAGTTTGATTGTAGCAACACTACTGTTGTGTCGTCACTTTAGTGAGGATTCCTGCAGAATCTGCCCATCCCCACAGCATGGTGCCACCATGTCGTCTGAGGAGAGGCTGAAGGAGGTCTTGGGGGTGGGTTTGGGGTGCCCAACCTAGTGAGGAGATGGCCCCCAGGGACCTGGGGAGAGCCAGCCTGGCCCTGCAGGAAGGTGATGGAGAGGGTGGAGGCTGACGCTTTACGGATGTCTCTAGCAGGAGGATAGAGAGGCAGTGGTTATAGATTGGAAGAGAGAAGGTTCTGACTTGAGATCAGAAGGAAAAAATCAACGTGAAGACAAGGACAGGTTTTCCAGAGGGTGTCTGTCTGTGGAGGTCTCCCAGACTTGACTGGAAGACTCAGAGCAACTTGGTCGTAATTCAGTGTTGACCCTTGGGCAGGAGGTTGGTCTCCTGAGGTGCATTCCGGTCTGACTGATTATGTGTTTCTGTGAACATGCAAAAATATTTAGAATTCAAGGCCAGGAAAGCTGGAGACGAGTGTCTCCACTCCAAGTGTCCAGAAACACTTGTTTGAGAACAAGAGACAACATCCCAGCACAGAGTTAATGTTTTTAATTGCTCTGGTCTGAGAGCCAAGGACACTCTGAGCACTCTTGCCCACAGGTGTGAGACATCGAGGAAGGGGGGCATGGATGGGGCAGAGCTTGACTGACATCCAGGCTGATCAATGAGAGTATTCCATCCCATTGGCATCATCTTTTATATTCTATTTCCATTCTGTATATATATTTACTAATAGTGGAGTAGTATTTTGTTATTTTATTAGACTGTGTTTATCTCAATCCAAGTTTCTCCCTTCCCTTTTGATTCTCTCCCCTATCTAGGTGGGGGGAGGTGTGTGGGGAGGAGGCTGAGTGAGCGGCTGTCCTGGTTGTATTGCTAGCTCAGGTTAAACCATGACAAAGGCTTAAAAAGCAGTCACCATCTGCAATTTAAATAACAATTTCCCAGACTTTTCTCACTTTTCCATTTTTCCTCCTAAAAATTTAAGAAGCTCAAATTGACAGCTGATTTCTTACATTCTGTGGAAGGAGATCCTTAGTACAGTGATACAAGGCTGCACTTGAATTACACCTTCAAAATAAAAAATGACAACCTCATCAGCTTGTTTGATGTGGCATCTGAACTGAAGCTACAGCTTCCATTTCAAATGTTGATAGTGAACTCTTGGAGGGGGAGAAATTTCTGCACTAATAGGTGAAATTCATGTCATTCATGCCACAACGTTAGGAGACATTATGAGATCTGGATGAGATCTGCCAAAAACTGTACACCATCATTTTCTCAATACTCAGCTAGTTTTTAGTGGTGTGCTCTGGAGATTTTTAAATGCTGACTTCATTAGAAAACAAAAGCATATAAATAGATGTTTTCGGTGCAGTCACATTTTTAGCAGAAAGGGTTATTTTAGTTGTCATAAAACATAAATTCCCCTTTTGTGCATTTTTATATTAAAACACTAATGAATTTGTATGCTAAAACAGGCCCTCTTTAAATATGCATAGTATAAATTTGTCAGGCCCCAGAGGGAAGGTCATGTGACCAGCATGTGTCTCATTACCATGTGTGAAATGATAATGAAATTAGCAATGGCTGGACAACAAATTGGAAGCAAGTTTATTGTTACTTGAGGGAAAGCGTTGCTCGAATACTTTGGTGCCTAATGTGTTTTTGCTGAACTTCACAGGCAGAATTGACTGCAGTGAATGTGGCATCCTCCGTGCCATTCCCAAGCACGGGTGCTGTAACAGAAAAGTATCACATCTGTGTTGTGTACCGCTCCACAGCTGAAGCAATGGCTTTGGAGCAGGTGGATTGTTTTAATTATGCAGTGGGTAGGAATCACCCATGCAGGCTGCGGATGGTGCTTTTGGTCGATGGGTACTGCCCTGGTACGAATCTCAGAACATCCAGATTGGTTTAAAAACATCCAAGCTTAAAATACACCAGATTTCTGGGCAGCTTGCAGAAAAGTGCTATAGTACTGCAAGACCCAGAAGCTACAGGAGGCTTCTGAAATCAACTGAGTCATTTTTGCAAATGTGCCATTGCTTGTGCTTACTTAATCCCTCAGCAGCTGGAGATGCACTGATATGTTTAGACAGAATATATGGCATAGGACTCTGTGGCTGGAGCCAAGTTAGATTTTAGATTATCTTGTATGTTGATCAAGTTATTATTTAATGATAATGTGGCCGCATTCTTATTACATTCTCATTGCACTAACATCTTCATCTCAAACCATGGCAGCAAATCTTGATTTGCACGCGTGCATTGGGGCCAGTAAGCATAAATGCTGAAAAACGCTGGGGGACTTTCTTATAGGGGAAAAAAACCAAACCAAAACAAAAGCAAATAAACAACACCACAAACAAACAAAACAAAATCACAAACACACACAACCAAAACTAAGCAAACCCCTACAAAATACAGACTGAGATACTTCGTATTTCAGTCCCGTTGCTACCGTGTGAAAGCAGAGGAAGTGTTGGTATTTGTCAGATGAGACTTAGGCTGTCTTTGAGGGGAATATCTTATGTTATGCACTCTTGTATGCCCAAAGCATCAAAGGTAGTTACCCAGTTTTGCAGCACTGTCATTTAGATTTACTGCTTTCCTGTCCATCATCTTAGCAGCTGTCACTTTAGGGTGTGGTGAAAGCTTGTTGGGAATTTTCAATTGGGATAGTCAGTTAAGTTCATAACAAGGTCTTGTGACTGTCAATCTCCTTTGGAACAAAACACTATCTGTGAGTGCCGTGTTTCTTTTCTTGCAGGGTTTCGAGTTGAGGGAAATACGGATGTAACTGTTCTGGGATGTGTGTGCTGTGAGAGCAGTGTGCTCTGCTCTCCTGCCTGGGCTTGGCTAACCTCGCTTAGCAAAACTGCCTTCTGGAGGAGCGTGATTCAATTATTCAAATTATGAACAAGCTTTCTTAATGCACAAAAGGCAAATTGCACATGTTTTTGTTACAGTTAATTTTTCGGTTGTGATAGAAGGAGTATTAATAACGGTTATAAAGGGGATATCATATTATGTCTATGTAATCCTCTCTTTGTAATAGCAGAGAAAATGTCTGTCATGAAAATACAGTTAACATTTTCCCAGTATTTAAAATATTTGATATGATCATGATGTTGCAAGTATTATTCTCTGACTCTCAAATTACATAGAGACATATTATTCTAACTGGGTTCTTCCCTCAAAATATTCCATTGTCCTGCATATCTTGGACTCCTTCTGGAAAGGAATTATTTTTTCATATCACCTGCGAAGCCAGGAAATATGAAAAAGAAATAGTTTTCAGCCATTTTTTTTCTGCCTAGTGTTACCAGGTGTGGGGAAAATGTATTTTATACTGTTGCTTTTTCATTCTCTTTTGTTCTACATACATACATATCTGTTGAGGGGGTTTTGTTTGTGGTTTTTTTTTTGTTTGTTTGTTTAATAATTGTTCTTTCCAATACAATTTATCTTTCTGATAAGATCTAGCTATCTGCCACTTACAGGCCATGCTGAAAGGTATGGGATAATGGCTGAAGAGCTCAGGTCACGAACAAGATTCTTTGATCTTTGTTCTAGGCAGGCATAAGGCAGGCGCTCTTTCAGAAAGCAGGACGTGACTCTGCAGTTGTATAAAGGGGTTATGATAAGCTGGATGGTGTCGATGGAGTAAGATCAACAGTAATGTCATTAGCAGAGAGGAATGTTTATCTTTTAATGAAACCAATTATCTAGTAATCAGCTTCTTATACATTTATTATCAATTCTTTACGTTTTCTGTATATTTCATGTTAGGAGCTCTTACATTCTCTTTTGAACCTTCTGAATATATGTTCTTGACATGCTGCATCGTGTGTGTGACCAGGGCTGGCTTTTGGGAGTTGGGTGCATGGAAAGCCAGAAAGATTGCTGGAAATACTGATAATACCAGCATGGTGGCCTAGGAAGGCTGCTTTTTCTGAGAGCCTGAACAGTCTTAAAATTGTAACTTGGTACATTTTGCTTGGCATTGAAAAATAAGTATTAAGATATAATGCTTTTTAAAGACTGGCTTTTTTGTTGTTTTTTTTTGTTGTTTTTTTTCCAAATGTCCTCTGGAGGTACCGAGTTGGCCTGTAATGGGTACAGCGTTTCACGAATTGTTCCAGCACAGTTCAGCGAGACCAGAATGTGCAGGTGCTTTAGAGATCTTGAGAGCATTTATTACACTCAACACCTGGGTCTAGAAGACATGATTTATTACCTTGCAACATGCAATATGCTAGTGCTTCCTGGAAAATCCCTGTAAACTAGAAGTTTTTATTTCTTATGACTCTCCAGGCCAGTTTGTTTCCTCAGGTCAAACCATCTTTCAACTGACAGATACTCATCCAAGGTAACTCCCTTCATCAGGACAAGTGTCCTGCTGCTCTGTTAAGCTTACAGGTATGTCTTTTTGCACATGTGGAAGTTTTTTTGATGTGTTGATTTTGCAGTCCTTGTGAAAAACGGTGCTGTGTTGAGCTGTGTTTATAGTCTCTAGTCACAGCTTTCTCTCCATTTGGGGGAATGGTTGTGAAGGAGAACATGGAGCTGGTTTTTAGAGTGTGTGGGTGTGTATGCTGGTGTGAATCTGCCTACGATCTTTTCTGAGGGTCTTGTAAGAAAACACCATGGACATGTATGCCTCATTTTATTGCATATTACTTAGGATGTTATATCATTATTTTCATTGTGTTTGATGCAAAATTCAGTGGGATTCTCTTGCAGCCACTGATGGCCCTTTGCTTATTATCTAAGCAGCTTTAAATTCTCTTTAGAGGAATAGAAATCCCTTTCTGGCTTCTGCATGTTAACTTCAAGTACTAGGAAACTGAAGCTAATTAAGCCTTTGTCAATATTTTAATTTCCTATGGGCAATTTACTGGAGACTGGGACAGTCTATCAGTCAGTAACTATAAAAATGGATCTAACAGCTCCACATAAACTGTAGATCTGTCAGAACTTGAGGTCCAGTAGAGTCATACAGACATGCATCATGTTCCTGATTTGGGCTTGCTATTTATTGAAAACGCTATTAGATAGTACAATGTTAGTTATTGTGGCTCTTTCTACAGACTGGATAGCTAAAGATAGGCTAAACTAAAGACTGAATTGCAGACATGAAGCAGAAGTACTGGGGAGACAATTTACTGCATGTTGAAGTGAGAGCTGTAACAACATGAAGCAGATTTTTTGTGGAACGACCTGCTATTGGGATTGTGTTTGGGTATTACAGAATTAAACCCTGCTTCTTCATATGGTGTTATAGATACGTTTTCCAACAGCGCTTTTGAGCCATCAGTTTAAAACATGTTATCTCATCTAAATTCAGCTATTTTTCTTTTCCAGTAAGTCTTCTCTGTGTTTCCAAGGATGATAACAGAAATCCATCTCAGCTCTGTTTGCCTTGTGTCATTCCTCCACCACTCAGACAGCACTGGAGACGTAATTATTTTCCTTCTAGGGACAAGCAAATTCTAGGAGGTCCGGGGGGGAGGGAACCAACAAACCCCAAACAAAACTAAGTGATAAACTCAGTTAAAAACACACTGTCCTGATCTACTACGTTCCTTTGCTGTGATTGTACCTGCAACATCTCTAGCTTTTTGGCAGCATTCCGCACGGCCTCCATCAACCCTGCCTGCAGTGCTGACCCTGCCCTTTTTATGGCAGCATTTGTGGGGAAGGCCCACCAAGCTGGTACTGGAAATCAACCTCTCCCGGCTCTGCCTCTGGGCAGGCTGGAGATTAGCTTCTTGTGCTGGTAGTTCCCATATTGCTTGTTCAAACTTTACTCCTATCGATGATTGGTTTGACCACATTAAACAGGTCAGCTAAAACCAGGTAGGTGGCCCTAAACTAAAAAGTACAAACACTGAGCTTCCTGATAATTCTTTGTCCAGCTGGTAAAATCTTTATTTTGCCAGACAACCCGTAAAGCTGCAGGCGAAAAATTTTTGAGGCTGTTATAAATAAACACCTGAGTTACGTTTTACCAGCTCTGTTGTCTATTTTTGAAATGTCTCTGTGGGCAAGGATTTCGTCACACTGTGCTCAAATTGAATTTGGTGAAAAATTCAAGAGTACAGCTGTAAGGCACAGTTTCTTTTCAGGATAGGCACGACTGTCTTTGCAGAAGTATACAGGTGCTTCAGCAAAGGGTATAATTTTACCCACAGTATTTGTGGAGATGCTGCTACCTCGGAGGGAAAGACCGGGAATGAAAGTGTGCGATCGGGAGCTCCTGTGAACATCCTTATCCTTGGGGCAGCAAATTGTGTTGCTGTGTGTACCCTTCTATAAATCCTCAATGTAGCTTTTCTTCTCCTGTCTGTCCTTAGGTGAGGGTGGCAGCTCCCCTTTCCTGATTCTTCTCCTTTACCTTTCTCGCAGGGAGTTCCTGTGCAAAATCGCCATATCAGTCCCATGAATAGGTATAGGGCAGCTGCGGAATGGAGGTGGGAGGGGGCAAATGGACACAGCTGGCAATCAGCTCAAGCAGAGGGAAAGGCAGGGGAATTAAGAGGTTTTTAAGTGAGAGAAGGAGAAACTGAAATGAAAAGCATACACTTCTGGCGTATTGTCACCTGCCTAAAGAGTTCTGTAAGAGGGAAGCAATTGCACTTACCACGAGAGAGAGGGAAGATAGATAAAACATTCAGAAATAATTGCAGAGCATTTCACTAGCTGTTGTTCAAATTATGTTATCTTAGCCTTTGCGCTCAATTACCTGATGGCTGCCAAACAATACCCAGAGAGCTAGGTAAAAAATGCAGACCCAGCTGTGGGAGTAATTTAACATCTTACATTTAATAGGAGCGCTTTGTGGGCACATCCCTAGGAGGATGGGGAGATCGCCCCTTTCCCAGCAATCAGCAGGCACTGTGGATGGCATGCAACTGGGTCAGACCCATATGGCTTCCTGGGCCACCAGTGCTGTTGCACAGACATGCTTTGGGCCTGAGCTGCGGGGATTCCTGCTTGAGAGGTGCTTTGAGGTGCAGAATGGAAGGAGAAACACTGGCAAGTCCTGATGCTCTCTCCTGATGACAAGGGGCAGGGAGATAAGCCGTGGTTGACAGGTCACCCCCGGCCCTCTCTTCCCCGAGTAAGCTCCCAGAGTCTGGCAGCTCTGTGTAGTGGTGAATTTCAGCTTGCCATGGCTCTCCTGAAGGCAAAACTCGTGCCTAACTCCACCTCTGGCACTGCAGTAGCTGATCTGGCTTTCAGACAGAGTAGGCACAGAGATAGCACCAGAATCTAGGTGCTCGATATCATTTTTGGTCAGTGCTGCCAGAGGTTTCTACAAACTGAGTTACAGCTCAGCGCAGCATAGATCTTACCAGAGCTCTGTCAGCAGGGATTTGTTTCCATGGCTGTAAGACTTCTAGGCCCTTCCCAGCAGTAGAACTGCTGCCAGTGAGCCTGTCTCTCTTTCTTGCTATTGATATAATTGCTTTGAGAGTGCTGCTTTGTTATTTATTGACCAGATTGAAGATTAGCACTGTGTCAATATGGGAGGGGGAAAGTGGGGGAAAATCAAGACCTTAATTTAAAAAAATACTTCTGGTGAAATCCTGACCCTGCCATAAAAAACAGGTGGTTGAACCATTGACTTCAAAGCAGCTGGTGTTATATCTGTTGCCCAAAACATCAGCTCACCTCTGTTTTTCCTTTGTGCAGACGGCTTCAGTCTACATTCACTCCTCAGCTGACCACGGTGACTATACTAACTTTTATATAAAGTTTTGGACTATACTAACCTCGACCAACTGATTTCTCAGCATACAAACTGTGGGCAGTTTATGGCCAAACTGTGACTCAGCCTACATTTCAGTGCAAGTGAGCAAGGCTCCGGAAGAACATGTCTGATGCAGTAATCTGACTGTTGGTGCTTAGTCATGTGGAAATAGAGGTATTACCTTCCCTTGCATCATGGGAGTCCCAGGGAAACTTTCATTCCCCTGCCCCAGTGAAGCAGCTCATTCCTTGCAGTGTGGGCAGTAATTTCCCAGTGGCAAAAGCACAGACCGACGCAAAATTCCTGCCCCCAGCCCTTTGCTCTAGAGAAAAGGGGGAGGCAAGGGAGGCTTGGTGAGTCAGTTACACGACTGAGTCACAGCACTTCCTGGCCTCCTGCTACCCAGAGACTATGCTCTGCTTAGCCTGGTGCCTTCAGGCACTTTCTAGCCTCAAGAACACACCTTGCGTTTTAATCAGTGATCTGCTTAGTTTGTTTGGTGTTGTGGGTTTCTTCAATAAACAACATGAAAATACTTGGAAGATTGGAGTAAATTCAAAGCACAGAACAAAGGAAAGCCAAATGCAATTTAACTACAGGAGTTGTGTGTGAGAAAGTAATGTGAAACTACGTGATTGCTGTGCAAACTGCTTCTGTCTTTTGTTAATATTCTTGAATTCTTAGACTCTTCAGTATTTTTTCTTCTTCTTCCTAAAGATTTTCTTCAGTGTTTCCTTTTAGTTCACTATCTTTTAACACTTTATTCTAGATTTGTTTCCAATAGTTTGATGGATGACCACAGGCTTTCAATTTGATAATCAGATGTCAAGGAAACAAAGCGCCTCTGGTTTTGTAGCTGTCTTAGCAACACCCTTCCCTTTCACTTGTGTGCTGACAGCCACTGTATCACCTCAAAGCCACCTCTGGAGCCACTCTAACCCGGATCCCTCCTCTTCCTCAGCAAGCAGACACCAGCTGCTCCCAGTCTCTGTCAGCCAGAGCTCCTGGTCTGCCAGGCCTCCACTTGCCCTGCGTAACAGCACTGGATGTGCTGCTCACATGTGTAACCCTTTGAACATTTAGGGCTGATGTTTCTGTGTTTAGGCTTCATCCTCTTTGTCTGTGATCTCTTTGGAGGGCCAGATATCTGCCCCTCCTTTTACCTCCCTCCTGTCCTTCAGTGGCAGTTTTCATGTTTCCTCCTACTGTTTAAATTGCTGAGATCCACCCCCTTCTTGCTCTTTCTCTTGATCCTCCTTTTCTTCCACACCTCCTTTTGTGGGGAAAAGTCTGCTTGCCTGGATTTAGTCACCACATTGAAGATAAATTACTAATATGCTCCTCTGCTTGCTGTGTCTTTCTGATTTCTCCTGCAGCACCATCTCAGTCACATGCAGCTAAAAATAAAAACATTTTCCTCCCCCTCAGCCTTTTCCACTCAACCTGAACTGTACTGAGAAGATTTCAGAACAGGAAAAGTTACCTTGGCGTCTGAAAGAACTGAGTCGTATTTAAAGTAGACACGAGATTTAAAGTTTCATACACAGATCTAGAGAGGACAGCAGAATTCTGGAGAAACCTGGGAGCTCCAAATGATCTTTATGGAGTTCTGGTAAAAAGTTATAGAGCATCACTACAGCCAGTTATATCTCTCTTGGTCACATAGATCAATGTTTTAATAGACAGCCATAGTCAGAGAGCAACACTTTCTTGAACAGCTATGAAAAAAACTCTATCAAAAATAATCACCATTAAAACACCCTCTCAAAACACAGTGACAAAACCCCTGCATCCTCTTTCCTGAATAAGTCAAAAGCCTTCCTGCTTTTCAGCACAATCGTGAACAGATATTTGTCTAGAGCATGTCAGTAAAGGGAAGGAGGAGGAAAGGGATAAGAAGGGGAAAGAGAAGACAGGAAAGAAGTGTGGACCTGCCTGAGTGAACAGTAATTTTCAGTTTGGTCAAGGGTGTATGTATTTGCAAGGTCACACTGCATCCATTTTTCATTTTAAAAAGGCTTTGAGCATATAATTGAAATTATTTCTACCATAATTTTGGAAGCATAATGTATCCTGCACAAGTCAGAGAAGGAAAATAAAGTTTTGCTACCTTGCATCTTTATTATTCATTAGTTTTTTGAGCTCACATGCCCTTAGAGGACCTGGCAGGTCCTCAGCTGTGGAGTCTTTCTGGTCTTGTCTACATGGATGGATATATAGATTCAAACTCCTTCACCCGTATCCTGAGGAGCAAAACACTATTCAGTGTTCTCTGGAAACTGCTGCTGCCCTAGAGGCACTTTGCAGTAGTTAATATGCAGGACTGCCTCTGTGCCCCTGGTTTTTCTGGTTTCAAACACACACCTTGTTGAAAATGTCCCATCTAAGAAACATTCAGTACTTTCAACACTGGTTACAAATCTCTACTGCAATTTGGTTTTAGATTTCCCTCTCACAGATAGAGCTGGGGAGCTGGAGCAGCGCTTCACTTGCTCTGTTCCATTGAGGTAACATACAGAAGTGTGGATGCATTGAGAAAGCTCTGTGATATTTGAGAATGATTTGTTTGGTAGTGGCTTGTTTTGTGCCTCCTGTCTGCGTGATGCTGCTCCTGGGTGAGTGAGGAAGACTTGCACTGGATGCTTCTGTCATGCATGAATGTCAGTTCCTTTTCTGGCATGTTACCATGGCATCTTACCTGAAGTAATTTAATAAGAGAGAAGAGGATATAGAAGGGGCATGTTCATAGTCTATTAACCCCTTCAGGAGAGTGATATAAAAGGAATAAGAGAAACTACTACAGAGGATGTCACTGTGTTGGATTTCTGGTTACTCCATTGCTACTTCTTGGAGATTGCAAATTAAGGAACCCATGTCCCTTCCTAGGTACCATTATGTTACCATCACCATGGGTAAAAGTGTTAGTAGTCTGGCCCTGTGCCCCTTGAAAGATGAAAAGTGAAGCCCTGAGAAGAGATCAGGAGATGCAGGCCAACAGGGTTATGCATCATGCTAATGCTTTCATCCTGTACATCACCTAGGGTATTTTAATTTTGGAAGTTCCTTCTTTGGATTATACTTCCCAGAACAATACCCTCGGTCTTCCTGGAGAACCTGCTTTTGCCTGTGATTGCTAAAGGCAGTAACATTTCTAGAACAGTCTGGTTTACAGGGGGTTTTAGCTTGAACTGCTTGTTGGTCTTATGTAAGGGAGGCAACAACTGAATCTTCATAGTTGAGGCTGCACTAGGAAAGTACTTAAAATAGCAGTAAAATCTCTCAGTGTGCACTTTAATTATTAAATTTTGTCCCGCTGCAGAGCAGAGTAATTTCTTTTTGGGATAATTGCCTTTTCAAAGCAATTTTTGCATTAAAGATTCACTGGCTTTGCAGAAGAAACTAGGTGCTTCTAAATGTTCCTTATTAAAAATTTAGCCTGAGTCTTGTCGTGTCTTTCCTCTTTTTGCTTTTTCTTACCCACAGAACAGTAGCCTTCATTCACTTCTAGCCTCATCTCCTCTCTTGCGCATATTTGCCTTGAGAGTTGCACATTAAAGCAGAAAACTAAAGCATATCTCTTCTTCGACACTGGATTCCTGTGAGTCAAGGATGGCTGAGGGATAGCTTGGTTTGTGTGCCTTCTTGCCTCACATGCTAAACTCCCACTCCTTTCTTAATCAAGTAAGTTGACTTAATTGTACCCCTTTTTATTTGTGATGTCTCATAAAAAAACCAAAAAGTTATGGAAAGATACCAATTAAATTCCCCAGTTTATGACTGAAAATGCAACTGCAACTCAAGCTTTCCTGAATCTAGCAAGATGGATGTGCTATTTCTTGAAGTAAGTCTGTGGTCTGTCTTAGCCACCATTCATCACATTGCTGCTGATCTCACCAATGAATTTTTGCATGTCCCAAAGGAAGGGGGAGTTACGGAAGTTACAGAGATCACTGGAAACACTGGAAATAAAGCTACCCTCCATATTTAGTAGGAAAAGTCTTTAAAATAATCTTGGTGATTCCAGTGGAAGGAACTAGGTACTTGCTAAGTGAGGGCTTTCAGGTTCCTGGTGTCCTCGCCAGAAGTTTAAACAGAGAGTTCAATCGGAAGAGTATTTCAGGCTAGCTCACATCTGCTCGAAGAGATCAGAATCCTTATTTCTGTGTGCACCACTAATGCCATATTAGGACAGTTCAAGCTTTCTTCCTGTCCCAATATCTAAGGAATTCAGAAATTAATGGAATTTTAATAGCCAGAGTTTTTCTTGAATGAAAAAGTAAGGATGACATTGCATTAAGGGCACTTGAATTTAACTTCCATCTGACAATGTTTTTTTGCTGCTTGCCCTGCTGCTCTCCTATTGATTTAAATAGCGTTAGTTCAGATTTTCAGTTGTATAATCCAGATTGAAAGAAATTCATTGACAAACCTCAAAGGTTTAGAATTTTTTTTCCCATTTCCCCATAAGCCCCAAGTTAAGTGGATAGCTGTAGCCTCTAGAAAAAAAAAATATGAAGCTTTCAAGGGTGGCATATTGGATAGGGAGTTTAGACTGGGAGATAACGTAAAAAATTCAGCTGCAATGTGCAGTGAGGATTAAGATGTGGATTGAGTTTAGATATTGCTGAGCCTTCATATGTCAGTATTCATGTAGTCAGCTAAAAATGAAAAAATACTGAGACAAACTGATCTGGTGATATTTTACCTGCCCTTTCCACACTAAAATAATATTAAAAAAAAAAGTCTCCATTTAATTCAGTCTGATCTGGAGCCCAGGTGCAGATCTGGAGTTTCACTGAAGATCTTCCACCCCCAAGAAGGGAAGCAAGAAGAAAATATGGTCTTTGAAGCTCACTTTCAGGTCTGTCTCTCCCTGCAGTGGGCTGCGTTATGTGTGCTGTACAGTCCATCTTGCCCAGAACAGCTGTGGCTGTCATCCACTATTGTACTGCTAAAATTAAGACTGATTGCACTTCCATCCACACAGTTCGCTGCTGTCAGTCTCAAACATGGCAAGCAATTGGTGTGGAGTTTCGGTCTGGAATTAGCTGGTTTAACCTTGAATAAAGTGAGTAAATATATAGAACAGCAACTGGAGTTTCGTAACAACCAAATAGCATTATCTGCAAAAGTCTTTTTCAGCTTCTGGCTGGCACCTCTCAAGGGGCAGCAACACAATTGGGATTGGCAGTAAATTGATTTCATGGGCTGAATTCTGGCAAAGTACCCAACTACCTGCTTGCTGTCTGAGTTATGACCATTGCCTTTCTCAACATCAAAGTGCTTTCTCTTCATGGTTTCTTTTCACACCTGTCTCTGATACTTGTCAGGTTTTGAGCTAATTACATCCTCTTTCTAGAAGGGCATGGCCTTTTGCAGTCACAACATGTGCTTTATCAACAGCATAGGAGTCATCTCTCCTGACTGTCTTGGATTGCTCTGGCATCTTCCCCTTCTTTGCATCTTGCAGGGTTTTGCCCCAGGCCTCCACAATCATCTTTCCAGCATGTTCTGTTTGCAGCTCACGGCAAAAGAACTGCAAGATGCAGAAGGAAGCTGCTGTTGTGACATTTCAATAGATACAGGAGTGAGCAAGCATTAGGCTCAGGCACTCTCTGGAGACATCTGGCTTTCACCTTTCGGCTTTCAGCTCTGTGGTTTGTGATCATCTCTGCAAACAGCTTGGTGTCAGAAAACCTCTTATTTAGTGCTTCTCATGATGAAAGCTTCAGGCCTGTTGTCAACACGAGGTATTTTTTCCCCTTAGAGGAAGAAAAGGACCAGTTTTTAGAAGCAGTTTTCTGTCTGTGTCATTGCTTGTCTTGCCCGTGTTTCAGAACAATTTTGTGAGCCTGTGGCTGTACTTCATGCTTGCAGTCACCGTGTGAGTCCCCCAACCTTGCCTGAGACTGCAGCGCTCTCTCAAAGGTCCATTGTCCACCAGCACAACGGAGGCCATAGAAGCAACAGGAAGACCTGGGAAACTACCTGATGAGGGGGTGTGGGAAAGCAAGAGGAACTGAAGGTTATTCCAGTGCCTGGCCAGGCTGTTCATGTAACAAAAAATGCAACAGAGTGAACCCGTGAAGCAGGTCTTGTCCTACTGGGAAAATAATATGGCCTTTGGTATTGTTGTCTCTTAATTATTTGTGTTACAGTACCACCATCGCGGCACTGGCCCCCTCCAGGACAATCCCATAGCTGGTAGTTTGTGCTCTGTCACATTCATTGAATACTTCAAGGTGACAAGGATCCAAATGTATTTGCAGTGCTGCTGCTTCTTGCTGCCAGCACACACTGCACCCCTGCAAGTGATTTCCTTTATGAAGGCTGCGTAGGCTGATTTAATTGCTGGTGGAGCAGATCTAATAACATGGGGTACACAACTATGTGAGCATGTTCTTAAGATATGAGTAAAAGGAGCTAGAAGAAAAGTGAAAATAGATTCTCTTTTCTTAAGAGGTTTCATGACCTAAGGCGTCTGGACAGTGTAAGTTATAATGTCTGGACTAAACGTTTATCAATCTTTGGTTTATGCCATATTTTTCTTGGTATTTTTAGTGGCGCATATTCTTCCTATCATCACAACATGTGGTCGGACTTTTGGAGCAGTTTGCTGTGCTTCACTTGCTGTCTTGAATTTAAGTTCATTTGCATTCTGGAGATTTCAAGGTACTTTAAAAATGGTCATTAAGTATATCTTAGTATGTTTTACAAAAGTATTACCAATGGTATGCTTCAGATTTTAGATATCCCTATGCAATATCTTTGCCATGCAATACTAGGGATAGATCTTTCCCTTTCCTTCTCTTTTCCTCTAGATTTACAGGTCTAGACTCCTGAACCCTATTCAGTACTAAGCTAAACTGTTTGCTTCATCCTTATGATGTTTTAAAGAGGTTGACAGGTGATTTATAAGTTAAAATTCAGGTCTGGCTTTAAAAAGACTTACTAAACCTACCAAACAGTATTATTATGCTGTGGGACCACTCCAAGAGGCCCTTTTACTGCCAGAATGAGTAAGCCCTTTCTGGTCTCCGTACATTGGGATCAGAGGCAATAAAAATAATAAGCAGTTGTTACTTATAAAAATAAAGGAAAATATGAACCATTTTGTTCATGGACGAGGAGTTAGTAAGTGAAACAGTCTTTTGAACTGCTGAGAAATCTGTATGCAGCAATTTTGTGCTTGAAGTAGGAAGTGAAGAATGAAAATCATTATGTTAGTATAATAGCTTTCCCAAGGTACAATGAAATAAAACAAGGAAAATAAAGAGGGGGGAAAAATTAAAAGGAATTAACAGAAGTTACATTATAATGATTCAAGGAATCAACTGCATAATGAAGGAAAAATATTCTAGCTGTGTGGTAATATTTGTTTATTTTTTATTTATTGGATGACTTTATGTTGAAGAGACAAAAATAAAATTTTCCCCAAATTATTCCTAATAAGTGTTTCAACAAAAAATGCAAATTATGTGAAATCAGTTACTGAGTCAGAGACATAGGTACGGTGGTGCATCTTAGATGGCAAGGAAAACTACCAACATTCACTACTATTTGGCTTTGTAGCAGCACAGAGATGCTGAGCCTAATGAAAAACTATGAACAGGAGGCTTATAGCTTACCTAAGGACCAAAGGGAAGCAACCTACAGTTCTTGTGAAGGGGCCCAAGTTGAAGGACATTTCTTCCATGTACTTTCCCTCAGGTATTATCCCATTTCCTGTCAGTTCTGTGCCAGAGAGCTCATTTAGCTGACTTCAGCAAGATGGTCAAGATTCAGATTTCCATTTTCCAAGTGCAGCTTGCTTTGCAGGAAAACACAGACATAATGCATCATTAGTCTTGAGATTCAGCTGGTCCTAATAGCCCCATACACACACACTCCAGGAGAGCTGAATGTTATGTTCCAACCCTGGGGGAGTTTGCTGAGCCTATCCTTCAAATATTTCTGTTTATACTTTTATTTGAACTTGTGGTAGAAGAACAGGATGTTAACAGGTTGGCAGGCTACCGCTCAACCTCCTGCATGGGTTGAGGTTCATGAGCTGTATACCACAGTTCAGTAAAACCTGGGCAGGATTTGGCTTTGAAAAAAGTACAGGAAAGGGGAGCAAGAAGGGTCCTTGATTCTCCAGCCTAACTTTTTTCACGTCTCTCGAGAGAGTAGAGTTTCTAAGTCACAGTAAATGGATGGGGCACGCTTTCTTATCACAGATCTTGGTTTTGGATATGCATTGGGGCCTTTGCTGCTATAACTCATTATTTCTTTGTTGCTTTTCAAGGCTGCAGCCCCTGAGCTGTTCCCCACACTGTTTCCTGGACAATGGTGATGGGGCAAGCTCTCTGGTCTCAGCTTTTCCAAGGACAGATCCAGCCGCATTTTGTAGCTAACTTAGGCATGCTGTCAGTGTTTAAAAAAGCAAACTATAAGAATTGTCGTGTTTTAACCTGAGCTAGCAATACAACCACAACAGCTGCTTGCTCACTCATCCCCTTCTCCACTCCCCCCCCAAACAGGGAAGAGAATCTAAAGGAAAGGGAGAAATTTGGACTGGGATAAGCAGAGTTTAATGAAGTAACAAAATATTAATACACTACTAGTAAATATATATATAAAATAGAAATAGAACATAACCCAAAAGATATTCAATGCAATTCCTCACAAACTCTATCCACGCTGAGCAGTCAGTCCCAGGAAGCAGCGCCTGGACCCAACAGCTGATCCTAGAGAGAGAAAAAAGGAAAAAAGGCAGAAAGGCCCAGAAGCCTCTGCAAAATGGAAAAAGGCCGAACTAAACATTCTGAACAGAGCTCTCCTGACTCTGACAAAAAGCGTGAAGAAAGTGAAGAAGTGAGAGAGAGACCAGAAGATCCCAATTCTCCTTAACTTTGAAGCATGGCGCTAATGGGATGGAATACTTTCATTGCTCAGTCTGGATGTCAGTCAAGCTCTGTCCCATCCATGCCCTCTTCCTCACTGCCTCACACCTGTAGGCAGAGTGCTTGGAGTGTCCTTGGCTCTCAGACCAGAGCAATTAAAAACATTAACTCTGTCCCAGGTTGTTATCTCTTGTTCCCAAACTAAGTCCAACTAGTTACTGTGCTAGCTATGAAAAAGAAAGGCTTCTGACTGCATGAAGAAAATTAACTTATTTTCAGTAAAACCAGCACAGAATGTACATGGAACTGGGAACTGTGCTCCAGTGTTTAATGCCCCTCTCTATACCTAGAGTGGGAGGAAAGATCTGCCCCCAAAACAGCTCCTGCTGCAGTCCTGCTGTGGCTGCAGTTAGCAGGCCTACTCCATGATTCATGGGAAAGCTTCTCTAAAGTTGCCTGTGAGGGAGCTGGCTCTAAGAAGAGGTTTATATGTGTTGAATGGTCCCAGGGTAAAACTCGCTGTCAGGCTGCCCCTGAGCTGGGTCAGCTCTCCGTATCTGTAGGTGAGGAATACTGGCACAACCTGCCGGATAGCCAGGAAGCCTCTTGGTAGGCAAAGTTCTTCACAACAGGAAGCTAGAACATGCTTTACTCTCTGCCACACTGTTATTAATAGCATTATTTTGGTCTTTGCAAGTGGAAATGTTATCAGATGAAAGCCTGTTCTCTTTCATTTATCTTTAGATCTAACACTTTCCTCCAGCCCAGGGAGCTATGAATAGTGTCATAATAATAATGTAACTATACATCAGAACAGTGTAATTGCTTTTGTTTTAGTGCAAAACTTCTACTTTTTTTTTTTTTTTTTTTTACTTTGGAGTATTTTCTAAAGAAGTTTTACATGTTAAATATTATAGTATAAAAATTCTTCAATAATTAAAAACACCTGCCTGGGGCAAGATTACTTCTACCTGGTGCTCAGCAGAACTGCAGTCAGTGAAGCTCTGCTACTGAGGTCATCACAGATGCACATGTGTCACTTGAAAAACATGAAGCAATTGTATGTTCCTGAAAGGTGTCTTTGGAGTTGGGGAGCAATAGGTTTCATATCAACTTATTATTGATTTAGTCTCACTTATGAGCACTGCAATTAGTTTGTCTGGAATGAAATCTATTTTCATTCATCAAAATATTTTCGTTCATCATATTTTCATTCACCAAAATAGACATTTATCCTGTTATGGCTGAGGACAGTGCTGCAGTTCTGGGGAGGATATCATAGCCAGGAAGCAAAGCAGAAGGGTGAATACTAATACTCCGGGCATTCCCTCCTGCAGTCAGTTGTCAGCGTGTGCTGGCTTTGTCACTATTGCGTCCTGCTCTTAACTCCCCTGGTTGCTGCTATTGTTTCAGTGCAATGCCTGGGGAGGAGGGACGTGTCCTGTGGTTCATCAGTGGCACCCAAGCTGAAAGGGAGGGCACTTTTGGCAGCCCACTGTCTCCCTTCTGGGTCTGTGCATGAGTGGTGAGACTGTTACTGTGCAAGAGGCTCAAGAATGACTGAACTTTTCCCTAGTTTTAGCCATAACTCTGAATCTTCCAGTGTGCAAGATGCAGATCTTTGTCCAGTGACTGAACCCCACAGAGGTATCCTAAGCCAGCACTGTGCCCTTGTGGCCAGGAAGGCCAATGGCATCCTGGGGTGTATTAGAAGGGAGGTGGTTAGTAGGTCGAGAGAGGTCCTCCTTTCCCTCTGCTCTGCCCTGGTGAGACCACATCTGGAATATGGTGTCCAGTTCTGGGCTCCTCAGTTCAAGAAGGACAGGAAACTGCTGGACAGAGTCCAGCGTAGGGCAACGAAGATGATTAAGGGAGTGGAGCACCTCCCTTACGAAGAAAGGCTGAGGGAGCTGGGACTCTTTAGCTTGGAGAAGAGGAGACTGAGGGGTGACCTCATTAATGTTTACAAATATATAAAGGGTGAGTGTCAGGAGGATGGAGCCAGGCTCTTCTCGGTGACAACCAATGATAGGACAAGGGGTAATGGGTTCAAACTGGAACACAAAAGGTTCCACTTAAATTTGAGAAGAAACTTCTTCTCAGTGAGGGTGCCAGAGCACTGGAACAGGCTGCCAAGGGAGGTTGTGGAGTCTCTTACTCTGGAAGCATTCAAGACCTGCCTGGACACCTTCCTGCGTAACTTCACCTAGGCGTTCCTGCTCCAGCAGGGGGTTTGGACTAGATGATCTTTCGAGGTCCCTTCCA
Organism: Columba livia; assembly: GCF_036013475.1. Taxonomy (NCBI): domain Eukaryota; kingdom Metazoa; phylum Chordata; class Aves; order Columbiformes; family Columbidae; genus Columba; species Columba livia. The sequence goes on along the minus strand of NC_088602.1, from coordinate 135,900,749 downwards.
ATCCCTGACATTCTGTGATTCTGTGATTCTGTGAAAGCTGGTGGCTAGCTCACAGCATCAGGGAAAAGAAGTCAACACCTTGCTGCAGGTGTCCAGGGAAGAATGTAAAGAAGTGCCAGCCAGGCAGCTGCACCACAGTGGCTGCTGATCCCTCTGCCACACTGGGAGAGGGGGACCACTGAGCCAGTGAGCCCCAGATGCTGAGGGCTAGCACCAAAAGAAAGAGACCAAGTTCATCCTGTTTCTACTGTATCTGTTAGACTGTGCTAGACTGCAAATCAGGGCAGGCCTTTAGTCGAATGTGTCAACCAGATAAAACATTCACTTAAAAGCCTCTTTTGCAGAAACCAGAGACTGTTTCTTCCTTCATGCTCAGAAAACTATTCAAATTACTCTTTTCCCCAAGCCATCCCCTTTCAGTTTGTTATCATTTTCATTATTAAACATTTATATAAGCACTGTAACATTTTATAGTGTTTGACAGAGATTTCCAAGTCTGCCTAATTAGCACAGTCCCTGACACATGGAATATACTTTTATTATTAGCCATTCATGGCCTTGTTATTCAGATGAGGTTCTCTTGTGAATGGGAATGTGCATTACTGCACTTCAGGCTAATAAGTGTGACATAAAATATGACACACAATATTAACTACTGCACTACAGGATCCAGCAATTGGAGGTGATGTGCATATGGTTACACCGAGACTCTGTTCATTTGCATCACTGCTTTTCTGCCTTACTGCCTTATTGAAAGTCTGAGAGAGGAAAATATTGGGAGAAGAAGGAGGGGGAGAAGAAATGAACAAATATATCCTGGCATAAATAGGTTTGGCTCAACAATACAACACTTGTCAGCGGCATTTTCCACAAGCCTGTTCCCTCAACGAGGAAAGCACAAAACAAGTGATTGAAAAGTCAGTTAATGTCCTTACAGCATTCTTGGAAGGAATCTGAAAAAAAAAAAAAAAAAAAGAAGAAGAAGTAGTTATGTTTATAAAATGAAGTGTGCTTTCTTTTTCATGTCCAGTGCCAAAGCAGAGCTTGCCAAGTGGAGGTGCAGTCTTGTGTTTGACTTCATTGTCTGGTCCAAAGGTTACATCAAAAAAATAGTGGCATCTCTTCCCCTCCCCTCTCTGCCCATTTCTGTTCTGATTTGTTTTTGTGAAATCATACCTAGCACAAAACTATTAAGAGCATGGGCAACTTTTGGAGCTCTCAAACAATAAATTATGAAGAAACATAGAACAAGTCACTACTTGTCAATTAAATATGCATGCATGAATAATCTCTCCAGCTATCTGCTCTGTCCGTGCATCTGTGTTGACTGATAAGTAAGCTGGTGCGCCTGGTGTTCCTCAGCTCTGTGTCCTGAGGAGATCAGAAGGAGCCTCTAGCAGGGGTCTTGCTCTCCTGCTGTGCTGTGCACTGCAGGGCAGGTCTTTTTGTCTCCAGGCTCACCCCTGGGCTTTCGGCAGCTCCGCCTCAGGCCTAGAAGAGAAGAGAGAAGGCAGCAAAGTGATGCCTTTCTCCAGCAGCACAAATGGCTCACCTCTTTGGTGAGCCAAGGGTTGACTGGAAAGTGTTTGGCTGCCAAATATTGAGATGTGAGCAAACCAAAGCAGGGGTAAGGATGAAAGGGGTAGGAGGAGGATGGTATCTGAGACTGAGGGGAGGAACTGGGGCAGTCGGTGGCTGTTTTTTGATACAGCTGGCAGGCCTACATAACATGCTGCAGTCATTTCTCTTGTCTTCACTCAATATTACAATATTACAATATTAAAATATGAAAACACCCTGAGTATTCTGGATTACCTTTCTTTCCCTCACCTTACAAGCAGTGCTGCTTTCTCTGGCCTGCCCAGCCTATAGTTCCTGCATCGAGCCTTGTCTTTATCCAAATTGCTCTCTTTCCCTCTGCAAACACTGGGGATATTGATCTGCTCTTTGAAAAGAGGCCCAAGACATAAAATTCCAACTTAGGACCTTAAATGCCTGGACTTTCTAGTAGTGTGGAAAAATAGTTGCTGTTCCTGTGTTGGAGGTGTGCATGGGAAACCAGCACCTGAGAATAAATGAGTAACTGGCCATGAATCGGGGAGCCTTTTCCCAGCGCCTCGTGTCTGAGGCAATCGAAGGAGGTAGGAGAGCTACTCCGTACTCTGCAGTCTTCAGACTGGTGGGAAGGTCAGTATTAATGGCAAAGGCTGCTAGATGGGCTTGATCTACATGACGTTGTATCAGAGTGGAGATGATGGCTCTCGAGGGAGACATGAAACCAGACCCCTAAACTGGGAGGCTGATCTCTTGTCTGGTCAGTGCACGCTGCCAGCTGCTACTCTTCAGTGATATAATTCAGTCCTGTAATTTTGTACTTAAATAACGGCTTTGGAAAAGGGAAAGAAGAAAATCTTGTCCTACTGTGCATGTATTGATACACAGCCCAAATGGGTCAGGTCATTGCAAAACCTTTTTTCACTGATTCTCGCGATAGGAAATGGAGTTGTCATTGCTGAGGCAGAGCAGCTGGTTTGGGCTGGCTCTGAGCATTGCAAAGCCTGAACCCTGGTGCTTGCTGGTACGAAGGTAGCTGGGACAGCTGCTACAGGCTTTGCAAGTGATTTGTGAGGACACTGAATGTTTGCTCTGCAAACATCTGGCCGGTGGTGTGCAAGGCGCAGTGCTCTGCTGACGTGAAGAAATCCTGTGTATGCCTTCACACATGGAAGATATTATCTGTACTGTTACATCTTCTCTAATGAAAGAAAGGGCGGGGTTGAAGTAAACCTTCCTCTTCAAAATGTCCTGAGCCAAAAATATGTGGAAAGCTCTCAGGATGCATAAGACATATTGAGTCTCAACAGCAGCAAATTAAAAAAATGTAATAGACAGTCAAAAACAACCTGAAAAAGGTGCAGGTTGGCCACTGCTGGATTCAACTGTCGTAACTTACAGTCAGCTCCATTTTTTGTAGAAATTGCTGGGCTGTTGGGAAGATACACTGTTTTTTGTACCAAGTTAATTCAGTCCATGTACATGTGTATGTTATGAATACTGTGGTTGTGGTGTCTGGATGTATAGATGGCAGCATACGCATACATAAAATTAGGTGATTTATGGATCACTTTTTTTTTTTTTTTAATGTGCATGCAAATAACAGAAAATGTCCCCTGGTAAGGAAATAACCTTGCTAATTTAACTGTATCAGCTAGCGTATGGATCAGCCTTTCCCTCATGGGGTGGTGGCTTTGTGTTCTTAGCAAACATGCATTCCTCAGCAGCCAGAGAGACACAGCTCTTTTTTTGTTCATGTCTGCCACATGTTCTTGAAGAATATTTTACGACATCTGAATGTTTCTGATACAGCTCAAAATGGATGAAAATTATTGCGATTTCCCGGGCTTTAAGGAAGGAGTGAGTGGGGAGGAGGATGCAGAGAGGCATGGGCAGAGTCAGGGCAGTTGCTTGTAACAGAACAGGGGAGCTCTGTAAAGTTTTTCAAAGACACTGTTTAAACAGAAAGAAATAAAAGGACTGCTGTTGTCCAGGATGCCTCTTGCAGGTACATCATCAGTGAGCAAGAAGTTAAGCAAGAGTTCATGGACTGTCCATCAGTGGTGAAAGCTGACAGGAGCTGCCTTTTGAAAATGACAGATTATGTCGCAAAATGGATTTGACCTGACAGAGATGTCATCCAGCAAGGATCCCCTTTGTGCTCCCAGCCCAGGCTCAAAAGGGTTGCTGAGCAGCTCATCCTACTCTTTGACGGGGACTGCGGAGGGGCTGCTGCAATTATCTGTGTTTCAGCATCATGTTAAAGCCTCTCTTCCTACATAGACCTATAGATAGTGAGCACTGCCAGTGCACTGAGGATGAATTTGTAGCATGGCAGCAGGCCATGGCGCACAAACTGTGCAGGGACCAATGCCAGCCAGAGGTGAGACGACTCTCTTGTGTGACAAGATCAGCATGGGCCTAACCTGAGCAAGTTGGTGCCACTGGAGAGGACCTCCAGTTCCCAGAGACCAGCTCACAGTGGTGGAGCAGGCAGGCTGTCGGCTGCTGCCATCCCTTCCCTGAAACTCCAGCAGCCCCAATGGAGCCAGTTAAAAGAATATGACTGTCTCCGTGCTGGTAAAATAAATATTGCCACCTGGTTGTTGAAGTGGCTTCCACAACGCACCAAACTGTGCATGTGGGTTTCTCCAGGATAACCAAGCTCACCACCCCACTGCCTTGGACAAACACCCCGTCTGTGCACAGGATGGACAGGAGGTGTTGCAGAGGCAGAAACTGTGTTTTGTCTTGCCTGGACCCTTAGCTAGGGAGGGACTCCATCCCCTGCCAGCTTCAGGCTGGTTCATTGCCCGAGTTTGTTCAACACTGAGGTGTCTGAATGCAGGCATCACTGCTTTACTCTCTCATGGTACTTTTTCACCTTTGAATACCAAGTCCACATCAGCAAGTCTTACAAGACTCGGCCCAGACTACTGAGGATTCTCAGTGTCTGCTGTGTCTCAGAAGGACTACGGAAATCCCAGCCTGAGGAGTGGGCTTTTATCTGGAGAGAAAGCTTTCCTGGTAGCTCATCTCAGACAACGAAGTTGCTTGTGTGGTATGTTAGCACTGTGGTCTCACCACCTTTGGATAAAAACTTGGGCTGTTTCTCACAACAATTTTCAATTCTTCTGGCTGAGGACATGGTCTGTGTAGGCAAACAGCCCAGTGCTACTTTATTTACAGGCACAGTCCCATAAGTACTTGTAGTACAATTCAGACTCTTTCAGAGGTTTCTACTCTCCCAGTTAAGACAGAGTAACTGACTCTTTGAGCAACGCTAGCCCATTTCAATGAGGGAAAAAAAAGGAGTATTTGCCTTCAGCGTTACCACCATGAGGTGCAATGAGGACATTGCAAACTGTTTGAGTGGGTTTCTGTTGCAATGATCCTAAGAGAAAGAAATGGAGAATCCCGATGGAGGAAGGGAAAAGGTTAAACAGAAGGGCTGAAGTCTGGCAAATGGAGTTGCCTGGCTGGCCAAGTCTATCTCTTTTGTTCCTATGTTTCTCTATGCCTTGCAAAATGTCCCTGTAGAGAGAAGAATTAGGAAAAAAAATCCTAAACTTCCTGAGAAACTCTCAGTGAAATTTGTTCCTAGATCTAAGTAGGGGTTTACTTGTGTGTAACTGTACATAAACAGAGGGCAAGAGAAAAGGGAAATCTGTATGCATGGGTGTGTATACGTGTTTATATTTGTGTATGTATGTAATGTATTTGTCAATGGCTATGGGAATTGGTTAAGAGAATTTGATGCTTTCTGTTATTACTGTGTGACTGGTAATTTAATAGAATATTATGTACTTCAGGTTTATTTTGATAAAGACTCAAAGTGAGCATCCAATCAACGTGGGTGTGTTTGTGGTTTTTGGATATGTAGTTTGAAATGCCTGAAAAGCGTCGTTAGATGTACTGATTTTAAAAATGAGGGAAGGACTGCTTCCATTTAAACGCAGTGTCTCAAAGTTTTTCAGGGTCTTCCACATCAATGTGGCTAGCCACAAGCCTGCCCCAGGCTGTAAAACCGTGGAGAGTAATTAAATACAGTGCTGGACTCCAGTGCTCTCCTGAGAGCTGCAAGCCAATTTACAACCCACGTATATTCCTGTGGAAAATAGCCTGTAGTTGCAGAGAACCTGCTGGCAACAGGCTCCCCCAAATGCTAATTAACATTGCAAGTCTGCATTTTGGCTGCCGAAACACCCCATTTTGAACCCCAGCTTGGGACATGGCCTGAGCACAGCACTTCTAGAAAGGCATCATGTGCCACATGGCACTATTTTATTTTTAACTCAATGACCTGCTATGTAAGTGCTAGTGGAAAACTTACCACCTGTACTACCTGCGGGCAGCTGCTGCTGCTTTCCCCTCTCCCTGGCCCCACGACCCTGGGGTACCTGTTCATCTTCGCTTTTAATGTGACAAGGCAGGGTGTGCTCACAGGTTGGGAAGCCGAGGTTCTCAACATGCTGGGGCCGACGCCAAGCAGGCATTTGTGCTCCGTCAGAGCCCCCAGTGATGCTGCTCCAGCAGCTCCATGCAGGGAGGACCCAGAAGGGACAGGTGTGTAAAGGAGCAACAGAAGGGGTGGACAGACGCCTGTTCATTTCTGCTGCATGCGTGTGATGACATTTTCACTGGTGCACTGCAGGAGCCGGGGACTGGCAGTATCTGCTGCAGTTCGCTCAGGACTTGGTTTGCGGAGCCTGTGGTGAAATTGTGCTCTGCAGCCCCCGAGGAAGGGCGTTCCCTGAACTGCTTTTCAAAGCAAATGCATTGAGAAATATTGGACAAAGATGTATGTCCAGCACTTTTTAGAAAGACTTTAAGTAATCATTTTTCCTCATCGTATATTGGGTGTTTCCAAATGTCTGAGGGTGATCTCTGCTCTTGAATGTATGATTCCAGGAAATGAAATTAAATGGAAATTTGAGGGCTGCAATGGATTAATTACTGCCTCCACCATGTTGATTCAAGATCACATTAACACACAAGCCATTAAGCATACAAACACATCATCTTTACAGTGTTAGTTGTTTGTAGGAAAGGGATAAGAAACAAAGAATGCCCTAAATGAAGTACAGAAATGAGTAAATAAGATCTACCTTCTCTTTGTGAAAATATTGCAATTCATCTGTTTTCACACCAAGCTCAGGTGTTGCTGGTAAACTAATCTGTCTGCTACACAGTAAATCTGTGATACAGAAAATCCGGATCTGCAGAGGGTGAATACCACTCCTAAAAGAAAGGCTTGGAATAGATTGAGTGAGTTTTATCTAGCAAAATTTAGAAACCTTTTTTGGAAAGGTTTAGGTAGCTTTCAGTTCAGACAGATACTGTCTGAGCACATCTTCTGCTTACTGAGAAATAAAATCTAAATAGAGACATAAAAAAAGCTGGCCTTTGTAGTTTGGAAAAAGGAAGGAGTAATTTTGGAGCATACAGTGCCTTGCGCATCATAAGCATATTTTTGTATACCACATTGTGGTGATGAAGTGAAATAAAACATCTGCATATAATAAGGACTCGGGTCTGTTTTGGATCTTCAGCAACTATAATTTGACTATAGCTCCCAGGTATTCCCACTCCTTTTCCAATAATCTCTCCTTGAGACAAGTTTCCTGCTGCCAGAATTTTATTTTATGAAGTTCTATGAAGATGGAGGCCTGGCTCTCGGAAAGCATCAATATAAAACCTTATTATGGAAGGCCATAGCCAGAAGCAACTCTGCAGATGGTATTAAAGGGCCAGTTTCAGTTTACTCATTTTTCATGGGAGAATACCTCCACTGTTGTCCTTCCTGCGTTGCTCAGGCACCACCACTGCCTTCAGCCCACAAATTGTGTCCCCCACTAGGCTAAGCCCATTAGCACTGCTCGCAGTGTTAAACCTGTTCTTAGGTCCTGTTCACACCAGCCAGACCTTACACTCATCTCTTCACGTGTAGGCGCAGGTAGTCTGTCAACTCAGCGAGTAGGTGGCTTGATCTGCTCCTCAGTCTTGAACCAGATCCACAGCAGCATAAAGATGGCCTAAGGTCTGTTCTGATCCTACTGTCAGCGAGGTGCCTATAATGTATTATATATCATCTAACTATATAGAACCAAAGGTATATTTTATGGAGAAGAAACTAAAGTAGTTATTATTGAAATAGAGCCAAGAAACAGCAAGCATGCTTTGGACCATGGGGATATGTAGGGGAAGGGACTAAAACCAGCTGAGATTATTGCAGTGTGCGCTGCTGTTAGGGAAGAGAAGGCCCAAGGAACAGATCACCAGCATGTGCTGCTATCCTGGAAGGGATCATTAGCTGACTGGCAATCAGCTAAAAAACATTTGACAAAACAAGGTCAGAATCTGTGTAATAGGTGAAAAACAAGATCCTATCACTGGTCATGCACACAAAAACACAATAAGTGTAGTCTTGAAGTCATGAAAACTGGCAGTGTGTTTTTATTGGAGATGTATGAGAGATGAATTGAATTGGTGTGATTGCTGTGGACCAAATTAGAAAGCTGGGGAGTAAAAGCAGCCGGTTTGGGAAGAGCATGGTGGATCAGACTGAAAATAGATTTCTACCTTATCCTTTTCCAAAAATGGAAACTGAAACTACAGCTCTGAGCTGTTTCTTGGGGACTGGTATATATATACATGTGTGTGCATCTATGCCTGTGTCTTTTGCAGTTTTTAAGAGAGTGGGCAGCAGAAATGTATTATGTTGTGTGAGTAGGTGGCATTCTTGTTTGCATTGCAAACTAAATTGTTGTCAAAGCAGATACACTCAACCATGAGTAGGGTGCATTTGGTTTGAGTTGTGAGAAGGATGCCCTGCACTCTTTGTTTTGTATAATAAATTGAAATTATTGAATATGAGCAGCACAGCTAAGCATTTTTCCATTGTTTGGGGTTGTTTCTATTGCTATATTTATTTGAGGTGTGTACAAACTTCAGAGATGCTGAGCTACTGTGCAGACTGTTTTTGAAGGGGCTACGCAGTTTTTTAGACCAGAAGAGGAGGTTGGTTTGTAACTGTGGTTCTGAGCCTTGTGATTTCCCCTGACCTGCCATGATTGTAGGCTGAATTTGAATCCTTTCTGATTCTTCAAGCCAGGCCTTGGTTCACGTCTGAGTGTTCAAAACCTTACTTAGAGGAGGACAAAATTTTACCCTGGCAACAAACCCAGGATCATGCAAGTGTATCTCAGACCTGGAATTTCCAAATCTTAGATCAAAACTTTACCCCCCACTGGCAAATCCATTTAACTTTAAAACCAGTTACGATGATGTTACTTTAAATTACACATATTTTCAAGCAAATAGCAGGAAGTGAAGGTAAAGTTTATAATTTTGGCACTGCAGTGCTGAAGAAGTAGACAATTCTGTAGTAGAACAGCACCCACAAAGAGGTTCTTTCAAAAACTTTAGGTTTCTGGAAAGCCTAAAGCAGTCGGTGAATGTCTTGTGGCTGAGCACTGAAATACTTTTGTGGATTCCTAGATGTAGTCCTTAACTTGCCAATATAAATCTACATGCATGGCACTGGTACATTATTCTTAAAGTTAAAAAATAATGCTTATGTTTTAGTAGTATTGATTCTTAAATATAACTAGTCACTTAAAAGTAAGAGCAAGAAATGGTCTCTGGAAAGTGTTCAAAGTCTTTTAAAAATATCCTTAGAAATGACATGAAGAATGAAGAGTAAATATGTGCTAAAACCCTATGATATCAAGTATCATGGGAGCATGCAAAAAGCCTCCTTTTGTTGTTTTACTTTGAGACATATCTGTGTTTCTTACATACTAACATGCCTCAGGCAGGGCTAAACATTTTGGGTAACATGATGACCCTGGAAAACATGCTACAATTTCAGAATAATTCCTGATGAGGGCTTATGAATTCGTAAGCGTCTTATACAAGTAAATGAACCAGTTCCCAGAGCCACAAAGTGCTGCCATGCTTTATATTACTGCAAGACCACTTAGTGCAAAGACTGTTTTGCTCCAGTGTAATGAATAGGATCTCTGTTATGCAAAGGTAATGGGAAGGCTAGAGAAACCATGATATCAGATGAACTGATTTTCTTGTTTTGCTGGTTTCGCGTTTTTTTTTGCGGGTTTGGAAGTTGTTTGCTGCCATCTATTAACTTTCTGTTACTGTGACTTGGAGCCTGGAGCAGGTCACCTCCTTCCTCTGCCTCTCTCTGAACAAAAGAAGTTTTATAGTCCTCTGTAATAGTGCCTCAGCAGCTCAGGGCATCTTATTGCCATGAAAAAGATGTTTCTGGAGTTATTGTTTCATATAACGTAATGCTTTTGAGCAGGTGACGGGGAAGTTTAGGTGAATAATTGCATTTGAGCAGCTGCAACTCCAATGGAGGTGAACAACTGGAAAAACTGAAGAAGAGAGAAAGAGGGATTTGAAACCTCTGGAGAAAAGGGGAGATGGCAAACTCCCTGTTGTTGTTGTTTTTCCCTAATACCTATGTGTTTCTATTGCAGACGAAGTCTTACTTAGCAAAGGTGTTTTTTTCCGGAAAAATAAATATTGTCATTCAGTGTTTCCAGATGCTTATAACTCTTGTCTGGGGGTGAAACATCCAATCATTTCCTTAAGAGATGGAAAATAAAATCTGGCTGGGATCAAACACCAAAATGAGGTTCTTAGTGGGAAGACATAGGTAATGGCATGGAAATTGTGTATGAACCTTTAGAAGACTGACTTAGTCTGGCATGTTAGAGTATATTGGCATCATTTGGCAACTAACTCATGGACACAATATATCTTTCTGCACTAAACATGTATTGCACAGCTGCTGAAACTACAAAAACAGTCCTTTCAGTGATGGAGCTAGTCCCCTGCTAGCCTGTGTTTCTTGTTTTAAAGCAAAATTATCACTTTCTCATAGAGTCTAAATAGTTTTATAAAATGTTTTAATTTTTATTCTTATTCAGCTTTTAGTATATGTATTTTTTCATAGCAAAAGTGTACTGCATAGATTTAAAGCTAGTGTTTAATTGATGCAGTGGTGCTACATTAGGTCAGAGGGATGGGATTGAAATATCATGGAGCTCTGCGAAAAGTGTCAAAGAGTAAGGTCTGATTTCCATAGGCTCTACCTGCCTGAAGTCCTTCTTTTGTCTCAGAGCTGTATTCTGATTGTAGAACATCAATTATCCATACCTACCTATTTCCCCTACTCCTTACATGTCAGCCCACCTAGAAGCTTTCTACTAATTTATGAAATTGTCACTGGGCTCACTTTGTTATTTTCCAGCCGTTAGTCTGACCATTTGCTTAATTGGCCCATTTCCCCTTTGTTACTTATTCATTCCGTGTATCATCATTCCAATAATTTTTAGCTAACAATTAATTGAATACCATTTATAATGTGATTACATTATCCACATTCTCATTTTTGCATGATCAGTGAGAGGGTTTTTTGTAATGATGCATATCAGAGTCTCTGGCTAATTAGTGATTGGAAAATGGGAAGAAACTGATAGCTCTGTCCAGTTATTATGGAAGTCCAAGATTGTTTGAACCAGTTGAACATGTAGAGTCAGTTCAGGTTTCTGCTGCTATGTTTCGCTGAAGAAGGTCACAGGGACAAAGGGGTGGCTAAGGTGTGTGGTCTTACCAAGCTTGTTAGGCCTTGATGGGTCAGAAACTGTTTTAACCCTGCCACTGTGCCTGTTAGGACAGTAACATGATTAATGTCACAAACGCTGGGCCTGGGCCCCACTATTGTAATCCTATTTTGTGCTTTCGGAAATGCAAGTGATACAAAACCTGTGTTGGTTCAGGTTCAGTAAGAACTTGGAACTGTTGGGTGCACAGAGCTTTTTTCATTCATATACTTGCCCCACTCTAGGGCCACAATCCAGTGCTGACTGAAGTCAGCGGACGTCCTCCAACTGTAATAGATGGGCTTTTTACCAGACCCTGTCTCCTCTTGAATTTTTGGTGAGTTTGTGGTAAATCGGAGTCACGCAAGCAGCCTTTATCCTGGACTGTGTGCATGGGTGTTGGTTAGGCAGCAATGTGCAAGAGTATCAAGGTCTCCTAAGCTTTCACAGTTGGCACAAGTTGCCACAAGTTGCCTTGTCCTCAAATGCAGTGGAGGGCAAAGGTTGGGGTACAAGTTAATCACCCACCACTACGTTCAGTTTTAGACAGGAGGGCAGCACCTTGTAGCTGTCATCCCAGCCACTTCTCCAGGCTCATTTTGGATGTGGTGAGCTCTGCATCCAGGCCATGAAGAAGAGGAACAGCCTGTTCTTGCTATTCATTCATATCCAACATCCTTCGTGTGTTAAAGTGGAGCCTTCTTGAGTTGATCTATAAGAGATGACTGAAACTCACTGATTCTTTCATGCTAGTCCAACAGCTGAAGGTTTGTACAGCGGCTGCCTGTGATTTCTAAGGAACTTGGGAACAAATACAAGTGTACTGTTAAAAATGTTACCATGGAAAATGGAAAGTACAATGAACTTTATGAGAGAAAAACAGAGCTCCAGAGAGCTCCAGAGCTGCACAGTGAGACAGAGAAGCTTCTTCAGGTTTGCTCAGTAACATCTGAGATTAGGCTGAGCTCACCTTTGCGAGGGCAGGGCGTACACTCACAGAGGATTGGTATGAATGTCGACCCAGATTTCCAAATCCTGGCTTTCTTCCCAGCAGTGCCTGGGACTGGGAAGATCTGAGCTGTTAATTCAGATGGATTTTTGCGTCTGTAGTCACCATAGCCAGATTTTGGGGAGCATTTAAGTTCTCAATCAGGGCATGATTCCCAGAAATGATCAACCCACTGTGAGGTAAGCAGCCAGAGTTTGGATGCTGAGTGTAAAGGGTGCTGAACTTCTCCTCAAGCTGAGCAGGAGCTTCTGAAGAGCTGGCCTGAAGTATCATCTTTGGCTGCAGCAGAAAAAGACTGCTCTAAAATAAGAGAGAGGCATAAAAGATGCCTCAGTGCTAATGTTGGGCAGGGCGGGTGTCTGTCCATCATCTGGGTATTTTTGTGTGCCCATCTTGGTTTTGGTGGCTGTAAACATCCACAGAAAGACTCATCTGTGCCTGTGGTACTGACACAGTAGTCACCACCTAGGCTCAGTTGTTTGTGGCTGAATTGTTCAAAAAGAAAACTTGCAGATTTAGCCAAAAGTAGAATTATTATTTTGGCAAGCAATAAAACTGCGGGACTGTGAACCATCTAAATAATTCCCCTGCTGGCCAAGGAAAGATCGTAACCACAAACAATAGCAACTGTTAAGGTAGAGTAACCCTACAAACTTACTGCCGTTTCAGAATAGTTGCAAACCACAGACGTCTGTTAGTCTTCTCTGAGAAATACACAGTGAAGCAACAGATTTCAAAGTTACAGTAGTGCTGAGATAATTTTGTTTACACTGTCTTGGTGTTGGATGCTGAGTGGCTCATTTTCCACTATTAAACTTAAAGAAGCTGTTATCGCACCCTTGGCAAAAAGGAAACAGAGCCAGTTAAACATTGACTGGGAGGAGACGCGTGTGCCTGCTGAGCTGAACACCACCCAGATTGAATTTTGGGAGGTTCCTTAACCTTTGCTCTTGAGGTCATTGTGCTGACAGTTTTTAAGCTCTTTTCCCTACACAATGCTGGGAGGTTGAGGAACATACCATTACGCTTGGGTACCTATAGCTCTGGGAGGGCCCCTTGCTTCAAGTGCTTTCCCCCCCAACGCTGCCGTCTCCCATTAAATGGTGTGGGCCAGATCAATCCAGTGTGCGAACAATGATGTCAGTATTGTAAAAGAAATGAAAAGCTCAGTGGGTATTCAAGAGACAGACCCCCAAATTAATGATATTTTGGCTAAATACAAGCATTAAGAGAGACTTTTAAAGATCAAAATAGTGTTTTGTGCCAGTGTGGCATTTGATATCAGAGATAAAAGGGGAACTTATTTCAGAAGTAAGGTTGTTTTAGCAAGAGAAAGAAACTTTATATCTGTGTTGGAATGCATAAAACCACATGTTTCTAATAGTGTTTTCTCAGATGCTAAATGAACAGGACTTCTGGTTGTGTTTTTAAAAATTGAGTGGCACTAAATCAGTGCTTTACAAAGCAACATTTCGTTTATCTGTGCTATTTCTTACTGTACTTCACAGTAATATATTGTGTTCCCGTTGGTATAGATTTCTATATGTTAGAGCCAAGACTCCAGATGTTTTCTAGGTAAATCTCTGGAGACTGTTTTATTGTGTTTCATTTCTCCTTATTTATAATTCACTCATCTTGAACTCCAGCCACTGGTAATAAAAATCCATGGAGTCTGCAGCTAAGCCAAGTGGACACTATTGTTCTGTTTTTACAAGCCAGGGATGGGTTGATCCAAGTCTTGACCAGAATCCAAACAGCAAGAATTTTCAAAAAGTTCATATATTTTCTTTCAATTTTTTTTTAACCCTTCATGCACTGGGGAATAAAGAGACAAGTGCTTTGTCTTTCCTTTTTCCCCCTAGTCTCTCATAAAAGGTCTAACCCCTCTTCACCACGGCAGCATTTCCATAACTGCTGCCTGCAAGATAGTCCTTTAACCAAATCCTTCTGTGAAGACTGACTCCTGCCTGTTGCTTTCCAGTCTGTCTCCACTTGGTCATTTCATAAATCATGTTGGAAGATATTCACTCAACATATGGAAGAGCAACATTCAGGCCATTCAGGCAAGAACTATTTTAATTTTTTTTTCTGTTCTCTCGCTTCAGCACACCCATGGAGATGAGAGACCTGACATTGCTGTAGCGTTAGTCAAGCAGATGGCTGCCCCAGCCTTGGTGTGCCCAGAGGCCCAAGACTCTCTGCATCCTGCTGCCAGGCTGCCTTCACCACTGATCTGCCATCTTTCTCTTCTTTCCTCTGGGGTAAAAGAAAAAGCAATGTACAGAGGCACAATCTTGCCTTATCCCCGAGCCACTTCGCACTTCTTAACCTATCAAGAAATCCTCCTTTTCTGCCTTGCAGGTACTGTACAGTGTTCCAGCTGGACACTTACAAACCCAAGCTCCACTTCCCCTTCCAGGGCGTTGTTCAAGGCCTTTACTAACCAATTAAAGTATGATAAAGCCTGCTGTCCCCTCCCTTTCTCGGTTTGCTGTCTGTTTAGATTGTAAATACCTTCAGGTTTTCTGGTACATCAGAGAGATTCTGGTGCCCGACTTGCACTGAAATCAGTCTGCGGTTACTGGGGAATTCTGGTTTCTACATGCTGACAAACCCCCTGCTTAATGGCATAGAAATAATTAGCCAGCCACTTTGCTGCAGTGGGACTTCAGTTAATTTAAAGAGCTGAAAAGCTTCATTTCAGGGTTTCTGCAATCAGTGGTACATTTTATATTCCATTACAGGCATGTTTGATTAATGGACATCAAACAGATTCTTATATGAACACACCCACCATATATATATATATAAACATAAATCATCCCACGGCATAATCTGATCGTGTTTTCTTAGTGGTTCTGGGCTCTGCTGAGCCTTCAGGGGAAAGCATTGCTGTTCAGAGAACACCAAATGGCAGGCAAGACCTCCTCAGATCCTCACAAGCGCTGCTCTGCTACCTTTTCACTTCAGATAGAAGGGTGAATGGAAGGAAGTTGTTGCAGCTCTGAAAAGGGGATTTATTTCTCCCCACATGCCCAGGTAAAGCTGACTGGCTCTGAGTTCAGCCCCTTCCCTGACCTGTGTTTTCTGTGCTGATATTCAGGGACTGCGCAGTGCTTGAGACCTGGAGCTGCAATGCAGCTCACTGGTAACTTCAGCTCTCTGCAAGGCTGGAGGGAATTCTTTCTTGCTCTAGTAAACAGCTAAGAGTGGTAAGTGCCAGCCTGCTAGATTTTTGAACAATTCTTTTATTTTTCTTTGATTTCTTGTTACTTGAGCAACTGAAATACACTTAGGCAAGCCAGAGAACATCTCTTTTGCTTTGTGTTACTGTTTGTGAATTATTTACTTGCCTGTGAAGAAATACAAGTTACCTATACACTGTGAAGTTTATAATTTTTGCTTCACGTGTCAGTAGATCTGACTGTGTTGGTTGGAACCCTAGTTACCTGAAGAGCTGAATATTTATTGTGAGAAAATTTCAAAACAAAACAAATTAAAATAGACCGAATCCAAAATTCCAGACAGGAACACTCTCGCAGTAGATCTAACAACACTTAACAAGTTCCAGGCTCCAAACTCAGGTTACACAAATTGCATTACAAAGTGAAGGTGCTATTATCATTAGCTTTAGCTTCAAACAGAGAAACATAGGTACAGAAAGATAAAATTACTTTCCTAAGGCACTGCAGTTCAATGGCAGTGCTAGCAGTTGATCTTCAGTCCTTTATCCTAGCTAGTGGCATTAAAACTTTGTATTCCATGTCTCCTGAACTTCAGAGAAAACCACCTCCAAATGCTGTGCCTCAAGCTCATCTCTAGAAATATTTAATGAGCAAAATTTTAATTCAAGTTACATTAAAATAATTAACAAAGAGAGCATCAAAGCACAGTATGTTCCCAAGCTAGCAGTATTATACAAAACCTAAATCTGTAGCAAACCAGAGAAACTATTATGCTGATCAACCATTTCTAGCAGGGAGAAATTAATACAAGCTAGGCATTAAGAACCAGGAACAATGTCTGTAGCCTATGGCTTTATTTGCTAACAGTGGGGCTTCAGCCTGGACAAATTCCTCATCTGAAAGCCTGTGGATCTTCTGTCATGATGTATGTCCTTTGGGTGCAGTATGTAAAGGTCACCAGTCTGGGTACATTCCCTCCCTCAATTTTTTGACTCATTCTGGCTCTACTTTTTCACTACTAAGGACAGGCTAAGGAAAGAAAAACATTTTTTCATTCTTCAATGTGAAGCTAGGTGCATGTATAGTACTCAACATTATGTAGTATCTGTCCTTAAAATGTCAATGTTCGACAAGAAATTGGCATCTCAGATGATATAAATAGCCCTCTGAAGCCAACTGAAAGACTCAAAGGCTCTCAGTGATTTTAGCCTATTTTTGACTGTGCCATTATTTTCCTGCAGAGAGAAAGGAAGAAAAAGAAAATCTGTGGTATCTAAAATACTGTGTGTGTCTTGTGCAAATGCAGTAATCTCATGGTAGCCTGTTTTTTCCAATGTGATCTGTCTCAGCCAGTTCTTTGTGTCTGAGAGGAAAATCTGTGATATGTTCCCAAATTCCACTAGTCAATTGCCTGCTCCCTCTGCCCTCCCTGCTGTCTGTCTGTGAAAAATGCAGAGTTTGAGAGGGTTTTTTTAAAAACTTTTTTTTTTTTTTTTTAATGAAAAGAATGACCATCAATGAAGGAACAGAAAAAAATACACGTTTCATTCATCATAATTCTCAATGGTACTTGAATTTTTAGTATGAATTATTTGTAATAAATTGTATAAAATGAGTCTTGTAAAGTAATAACGTTTCAAGAGAGGGAAAGATTTTAAGTAATTTCAAAGACAGATTTGAAGATTCTTGCCTAGACACCAAAAGAGGAAAAGAAGGCTCTTAAGAAGTCATTCCAGAAAAAGGCAAAGAGGCTGAATTAACTGAATAAGTTACTAGTGTTAAATTATTAATTCGGTTCTGAGTCAGCTTTGAACTACATATTAGTAATTAATTGATACAGATATTTTATAAAATGTACAAGTAATTTTAATGAATACTTCTGAACACTTTTTTTTCCTGTATGCTAGATGGGATTGGTGTGTGGAAATGTCTGCTTGTAGCATTATGGTGAGTCCGTGAAATCGCTGACGGAGGGCATGGGAACAGAAATTAGCCTTGAAGATATCAAGGCCTACCCATGAGAATGATGGGAGTAATGGAGTATCTGGAGATGTTAAGGATGTATCCGTGAGAGAGAAGGGAGTAAAAGAGTAACATTGATGATAGCAAAAATAGCCAATGAGATGTTACTGCTGTAACTTGTAACCAATAGTGAAGAGACACATGAATTGGTAAAACTGTATACAAACGCACTTGTGGCAGTAAATGGCATCCACTACTTTCATCCTGGAAGAACTTGGTCTGTGCCGTTTGTCCGTCTCAATCGCAACATCTGCTCAGTCTTAATCTGCATCATGGTAACGTGGGGTTTAGTGAGATTAACAGTGCTCTGCAAGAAGGGAGGCAGGCACTGGTGCACTGGGTAGGGAACAAAGTTTGAGAGGCATGTCCTATGGTGGTTACTGGAGAGGACTGGGAACAGCCCCCTTCAGCACACCAGAAATTGTGTCTTGTCTTGTGGTTTTGGTTGTGACTGTCTACCAAGGAAAGTCCCTGCCCACGGGTTCTGGCTGTTCAGGCATCTGGGGTCTGTACTATGAATTAAGCAGAACGAGATTGCTGTAAGTATTAAATAGAATGCTATAACAGGAGTAATTTTCCCCATGAAGTATGGGGAGAAGCAGAACCTGACAAAGCAGAGGAGGACACTGGCTCACCACCACATACCTGTCCCATCCTTTCTGGCTCCAAAAAACAGGGAGAGCCCATGGAGCTGGCACAAGGAGGCATGTCCATGAAGGGAAAGGGTAGAGGAGCAGTGAGTTCTTGCAGCCCGCTGTTCTAGGCTGGAAATCTTCACTGACCCTCATGTCCTTCTCCTTGACAGCTGCTCTTTGGCATGGCCCAAGAGCCTGTTGTAGCATTTTCTGGTGTTCTCTGTGGGACACCATCTGGTCTCACTCTGGTCAGTGCTCAGTGGAAGAGGTGTTGGGCCACCCATGAAATCTTCTGGAAATACCATACTTTCTGTAATACACTTTTGAGCTTGTTCCCAGGAGAGGAGGAACTTTACTTATTACATTTTGGAAGCTCTTTGAAGATAAAGAATGTACTTATTCCAATCTTTTCCACATGCTTCTTTTACTTTCATCACCTAATTTAAAGTCTGATCAAACTTTGAAGAAAAATATTTTCCTGTTCTGTGAACTTCTCTATCTAAACTATATGTTCAGCTAAGAAGTTCTCATAGGGTTAATAGTAATACTTACACATACCCCAAGTGAAGAATAAATCCTTAAGCCAAGCAAAAAATGCCTTGTAAATGACATTTTTTACTGTTCAGTAAGAGGCCAGCTGAAATAATGCTTTGCCACCCATAAAAATGTACCAAGGTGGTTCCTGGAACACATTTGCCCTTGTGCACATACATGCACAATCACTAGAGACATAAAAGCATCTATTCAAAAACTGCATCTGATTTTCTGCATTGAGCTTGTGTTTAGATAATACTTTCATAGACTGCTGGGTACTTTACAGCAGTGCCCAAAGACATTGCTGTGCTTTTAAAGATGAGGGTCTGTGGACACAGGGACATGAGAGCTCCTCAGGAACGAGTCAGGAACCTATATCCCATTGATGTCCGGCAGAGTTTACGTTCCTGTGAACCTAAATCACTCCTGAAACCAGATTCTTGCTTTGGTGAATATTACATTGTTAATATTACCAAAGTGGCTTCATTCAAATTGTCATCAAGGCTGTTGGTGGACATGGGAACATTAAAATTTGCCTACCTCATTTTAGGTTCTACTGGGAACTTGGTTTGCACCCGGAAAGAGGAATGAACCAGGTAGCATTGAAACACACAGACTTGCAAATGCCCACAAGATTTTTCCTCGTGCAGATTTATTTCATGTACACTATTTCTCTTCATCTTCCATTCAGTGACTGAACTGAAGCCTCTTTGAAAATTTTTGCAACCTTTGATGACTAAATAAGCACGATGTTCCAGTAGTACAGATCTGTACCCTGCATGTTATTTGATTTAACCTGAAAGGACTGATAAAGGTTTTCTTGCTAAAAGTTATCAAAAGTAATTCAAGATATAGAGCAGAAGCAGGGACGACTCACAGTTTAGTGAATGAGGACTGCACCCGAGCCAGGACATGTGTTTTATTCCTACAGGCACCACCCTTGGGGAAGCTGCATTAGTTTCTGTGCCTAAGTTGCCTCTCTGCCTTTGTTTTCTTCATGTCTTAGGGCGGGAAAAATGTCTGTCACTAGTCTCATATTGTGGATTTCAAAGCTGCCTAGTACAATCTCAGCACGGCTTCCAGGAATAAATGTAACACAAATGGTAACAATGGTTATCTTCAGAGCAATAATGTACTAAAAGTTTCTCATCTCTTAAAACACGCTTGCCGCAGTGTAACCAAACACAGAACAAAGACATCAACACAGTAATAGCTTTCTACAACACTATAATGTGATTTTTTGTTCCATCAGAGAGATATCTGATAAAATATAAACAGCAACATCAGATAGAAAAATACATTTTATGAGAGGGTGGTCCATTTAAATGTTCACACATCCAATAAAACTGTTGTGGGAATCAGGCAGGGAAGGGAAGTAGGGATGTACTTTGATAGCATCGTCTCATTCTGTTCTAAAAAGTATGAGTTCTTGTCAGTGCTTAGATCTATAGGAGACCGGAAAAGTTCTCATTAATCTTGGGAGAAGGTTGTCTTTGTGAATATTTGTTTGTGAATGCTAGTTTGGGATTTCCAGTCAACAGTTTTGATAAGGGTAATATTTTTTTCACTTAGTGGCTTTCAGATAAAGAATAACAATAACAAAAATATTTTTCTCAGCACTTTAGTAATTTCTTGACTGGAACACAGAGTCATGGCGCAATCTGTAGCTTTCCCACTTATTTATTTGTTTATATATACATTCCAATGACTGCTTTATGTATTTGCTTTATCTGCATACCACCTTTTAACAATACTTGAAAAATTTGGGATTTGTTCTGAAAAAAGACTTTTCTGTCCTTCCTGAGATGTATGCTTAAACATAAGGCAATTTGTGCTGATGTTGCAAAAGGAAGCTCAAACAATACCAGCTATCCTGTTTTCAGTCCTGGCTCTTAGTCAGTCTTCAAGCCACAGAATCTGAGGTCATTCTTGCCATAATACACTCAAAACTGTGGAGCAACATGAAGTTCTGCTCCTGTGACAAAATGGTACATCAAAGATTTGGTTTGTATTATGAAGCGAACATCACTCCAGATGCCCAGGCAATTTTTACTCCTTGCTTGTGAGAATTAGTGCTGAAGTGAGGGAGTCTGTTTGAGGAAGGCAGAAATGGTCCACAGAAGGGGTTTTAAAGATTAGACTTAAATAGTACCTCTTATTGCTGTGATGAAAAGCCCCTTTTTGCCCTCTGAATTTGAAGCATTACTTTTGTTCCCTGTAATACTTGAAAAGAGAAAATCAAAACATCTTGGAGTTTCAGTCTTGCTTCTACTCAGATATGTGTATGTGACCATGTTTGTCTTGTCAACCTGAGTATTGAAAATAACATTTTTCGTAACCTGACTTTCATCTGACTTCAAGCTGTGTATGTTTCAGATCTAAACCAATTGGTTTAATTTTTAAATGCTCATGGACAACTGAAAACAAACCAGGTTAGGCAGTGAAGTTAGGCAGTGAATGATGATAGTAAGCCTACTCGAAAACACGGAAGTTAAAAAATGTGTAAGTAGTTGAAAATGCACATGCAACCAGGTGTGCACCTGAGCAGCATTGTTAGTGATCCTCCTCGTACATTATCATCATCTCCCCCAGCAAGGCAGACTGCGTTCCACCTGGAGCTGGCTCTTTGTACCATCTGAAATCAAACTGGAAGAAAAGTGAACCGAACCTGGCAGCTTTCTTCTCTCAAGAGGTGCTTATGGGACTGCAAGTCCCAGATCGTAAGCTTCCCAAAGTGCCTTTGCAGTTGCTGTTCAATCGCGACTCAGAAGGAATCTGCCTTGCATTAATTGTGCTGACTGCAGTTTGCATAGACATCTCTCAGGCTGTCTCTTGCATGCAGCAGGCTCAGGTAGTGCTACAGGAGTAGCCATAGCAACACAGTGCTCAACAGGACCTGCATATCCACCCAGAGAGATGGAGAAATACAGAGACTGCATGACAAGCACACTCTCAAAGCTGCCACTGCTTCCACTTGTACACTGGATCGTATAGATGCTCGTACAGCACTTTCCTGGGGAGAAAATCCACCAGAATTAGAAAGGAAAAAAAAAAACAAAACATTAACGTGTTTCAATATCTTTTCAGTTCCAAATAGTTTTCCCCACAGATGCCTGGCTGGTCCCTTTCCTTTGTGCTGAAGTCCTCAGTTTAGCAAAGCATCTGAGTCAAGAGCATTTTACTGGTCTAAATTATGGCAGTCTGGAAATGGGACAAGGCATGCCCAAAATACTGGGGTACTACAGCCTCTCTCTGCAGAGGGGCAAGCTTTAAACATACGTGTTTCTTCACCTCAGTTCTGCCCCAAGAGCCTTGAGGCTTCATCGGCCATAAATGGGGCTGATGACCAGTGGTTCTTGGGGCTCCCATCCACCTGCTTTAGCTGGGGATGCGGCATCCTGGGGCAAAGCCCCCACCTGAGCACAGGACTTTGTGTTAGCTGAGATGAGGTGTCACCGAGAGTTGTTAACTGGGTTTTCAACTATCTCATAATGATGAGACTTCAAATTAATGTAATATATTGCTTTTGCTCCCCTGTTGGCCTACGGTTTTATAAAGCTGGTTTGTTCATTCAATTTCTAATAGCGCCTTTAAAGGCAGTCCTACCATTGTTACCAAATTATAATTAAGTAGACAAGAAGTGTTCCTTTCTCCCAATGTTTAATATCACAGAAGAAGATGCAAAAGTTTATACTTCTGAAAACTTGTTCTATCAAATAGGGATTTCTTGGTAGTAAGACCACATATGCCCTCTGCTGTCCCTTCAAATTGTGTGAAGGTATATTATCAGAATATTATTGCAATAATAAATTAGCAATAATAAATTGCTAACATTAATTTAATGATTATATGAAAACAAAGAAAATAATAAATATTCTGAACCAAAATAGTATTCTTTGTCAGAATCAATCTGAACCAAATGTTGGTTTTGTATTTGAATCTTGATTGCTGGATATTAGGGAATATCACTGAAAGCTCATTGCTGTGAAGTGTAATAGCTGAATTAGAATGAAGGTATCAGATGCTGGTTTACCTTGCAAACGTGTCCAAAAAGGCCATGCACAGAGTGGTACACACTGGTACAGTATTTTTGTCCCCTGTCCCTTCAAACTGTCACCCCCACCCAGCTCTGCCTTTGCCCTAATACAAGAAGCAACACAAGTGCCATTTTTTTAGTGTAACTCAAGACCCCACAGAGTTACCATCGCATTTCGTGAAAGAGCTACAGAAACAAAGGAGCCTTGCTGAGGATTCGAAGTCCCACTTGTTGGGGAGTACGGTGCCCTGTTTATAGCCTATGACAGGACCCCACAGACAAGCTGAAGTTTATATCCATCTTATCTAGCAAACCCAAGGGCCCAAACCTTTGCATTGTGGAAGCACGCATGGCACAGACCCTTTTGAGCCCTCTGTTGTGTTTCCCTGAGTTTTCAGAGAGGTGTTGGCTCCTCTTGTCGGGGGGGCTGGCTGCGTGGCTGCCTCCTCATGGAAAGCATTGCCTTGCAGGGACAGCTTCAGGTAGGTCCATCTTTGAGCGTGCAGGTGGAGTCTCTGGAATTGCATTAGGTGCAGAACAGTACGAGGCAGTGTCTTGGGAAAATTCTGCAGAAATAACGCTTTTCACATTTTGAGTTTTCATGCTTCTTAAGAACATAGTCTGATGTGCGTCACAGTTCTGGAAAGTTATCTGGAATGAGACAATATATGTAAAACTGTATGTCTTTGAGGATAGATCTATAACAAAAAACCTAGATAAAGCTCTAAATATAGAGGACTTTTTTTTTCACTAAGGAAACTGCTTACTGTTTTTAAATGTTGAGTTTCATTGATTTTTCAGAGATGGCTAGTCTTAAGAAACTAATTTCTTGGTAGCAAGCAAGCCTTTAACAATCTCAGGTAGACTTCATATGATGCTTAATTTACTCTATAAGCACATAATGGAAACAAAGTGTTGACTGGAATGCACTTTTCCAAATTAATTCCTGTCTTCTGACAACAAATACTTTTCTTAACAAAGATGTTTCTGAGCACTATTCAAATTGCTCTCTGCTGTTTGTGCAAATTGTACACACAGTATTATTTTAAAGTTTAATGTCAGCTGAGCAACTACTTGACCCCCTGCTTTTAAATTACAACCTAATCCTGATGTCACTGTCTCCTAATAACTCTTTTTTTGGATGTCACTTCTGAAAATCACATGGCCCAGTGTGAATGTCACACAGCAGCAATCAGCCAAGGTGTTGACGTTAACTTCCCTCCACTAGCCATGGGGAACATGGTAGAATTCTTCTAACAGAACTTAATTTTGGTAACTGGGAGACATGACTTGAGATGTCAACAATTTTCCATGGATGGATACAACGCTGGCAGTGGACAGTGCAGAACTTGGCTGATAAGGTGCTATTAGAGCTACTGCAGACGTTTATATGGACCAAACTGCACCCCCTTCCCAAACTCTTGGACAGACCCATAAGTTAATTGCCGTGCCTAGTTAGCTAGCACTAGCTAGCTAGTGTGTGATCATGTGACCACATGCAATGCCTTCATACAGATTATTTCCACTAATACTCAAAATACCTCCTAAGACACTGTTCTCAGTGCCTATAATGGATATAAGCATTGAATGCTCAGCCAGAATTATCTTTTAGGGTGCAATTAGCTGTGAGCAGAGCACTGCAACCTGGAATATTTTTGACTAAGAGGTCAATTAGTGTGATTGGGAGGCCAAGGAATCAGCTAGCATTAGGATGGTCAGAGGGAGCAATCAAGTGAATTGAACAGTCAGCTGATTAGGAAACACCTAGTGAGAACAAGATGAATTTTCACCCTGGAAATTATGAATGTAGACCTGTCTGGGGTGTTCAGCCAAACTGAAGACTCAATCAGCATTTGACTAACCTGAGCTGCCACCTAAGTGAAGGCAAATACCTAGGATTTAAATATATAAGTACATAAATTTTATATTTATATATAAATATATAAATATAAAAATACAGTAGTCTCATCATGTATGATACTCTAAAGAACTGTCTTATATTAGGAAAGTCAGGAAAATTAGGAAATCAGCAAATTTAGGAAATAATAATAATTCAAAAATACTAAATAAAAGTGAAATAACTGTGTATTCAAGAGAAATATTTTTGTATCAAACAGTTGACTCCTTTAACTTGCAATTCATCTGCCTGTAGATTACACTTGTGCTTCAAATCTATATATCAGAAATTTTTCCATTCTCTAGTAATAGGTCTTAAAGTAAAATAAAACTAGGTTTTGAGGTTAATTGAAGTTCACTAGAAATGAACTTTTAAATATCAAACATAAACCTTTGTAATTAACATTTAGGAAGCAGGGTTAATTATTATTGTCCCCTTTGTTAGTTATCTGTGTAGAATGATGATACACCTTTGAGTATGATTTTGAGGATGCCTCTTATTAGTGGAGACACTACCCTAACTCATGAATATTGCTATGGAGTCCCTAGCCAGGTCTGAAGGAGGAAGGCAAAGACAGGTGGGCTTAAGGATTTCCTCACTCCCCATTCCAGCCATCAGCAACACACCTGCCCCAAAGCCTAGGGACAGTCATGGGGTGGTAGCATTGGGATGATGTGGAAGCCAGAGGCCACTTTCCCCTCTGTGTGGGCATGGTTGTCTTGGTGTCTTTACCAGTATCCTGGCTAGTTAGGTTGTATATTTAAACTTCAGTAAGGCCTTTGACACCGTACCCCACAGCATTCTCCTGGAGAAGCTGGCAGCTCATGGCCTGGGTGGGTGTACTCGGCAATGGATAAAGAACTGGCTGGATGGCCGGGCCCAAAGAGTTGTGGTGAACGCAACCAAATCCAGTTGGCGGCCGGTCACAAGTGGCATTCCCCAGAGCTCACTGTTGGGACCCATCCTGCTTAATGTCTTTATCAATGAGGGGATTGAGTGCACCCTTTGTAAGCCTGCAGGTGACACCAAACTGCCTGGGAGCGTTGATCTGCTGGAGGGTAGGAGGGCCATACAGAGGGATCTAACAAGGCCAAGTGCCGGGTCCTGCACTTGAGTCACAACCACCCCAGGCAGTGCTACAGGCTCAGGGAAGAGTGGCCGGAAAGCTGCCTGGGGAAAAAGGCCCTGGTGGTGTTGATTGACAGCCGGCTGAACACGAGCCAGCAGTGTGTGCGCCCAGGTGGCCAAAAAGGTCAACAGCATCCTGGCTTGTATCAGGAACAGTATGGCCAGCAGGACTAGGGAAGTAACCGTGCCACGGTACTTGGTGCTGGTGAGGCCACAACTGGAATCCCATGTTCAGTTTTGGGCCCCTCACTACTAGGAGAGACATTGACGTGCTGCAGGGAGTCGAGAGAAGGGCAACGAAGCTGGTGAGGGGCCTGGAGCACAAGTCTGATGGGGAGCGGCTGAGGGAATTGGGGTTGTTTAGCCCAGAGAAAAGGAGGCTGAGGGGAGACCTTATGGCTGTCTGCAACTACCTGAAAGGAGGTTGTAGCACGGAGGGTGTTGGTCTCTTCTCCCAAGTAGCAAGTGATAGGACAAGAGAAAATGGACTCAGGTTGTGCCAGGGGAGGTTTAGATTGGGTATTAGGAGCAAAATCTAGACGGAAAGGGTTCTCAGGCACTGGGAAAGGCTGCCCAAGGAGGTGGTGGCAACACCATCCCTGGAGGTGTTTCAAAGGCATTTGGATGAGGTTCTTAGGGACACGGTTTAGTGCCAGAGTTAGGTTATGGTTGCACTCAATGACCTTGAGGGTCTCTTCCAACCAAAACAATTCTATGATTCTGTGATTCCATGACCTCTCTTGGTGGCATCCCACAGGCTCCTCGTGTCGGGCTCGTGCAACAGCCCAAAGGACACCAGGCCCTCTGCTCCCCTCTTCCCCCGGGGCTCAGAGCACAAGAGGTGGCACGTCGCCACACTCTGGGGGCAGGGCCAAGGGATCCCTAGGGAAAAAGAGTCCACGCAACACTTGGCAATCAGCAATTCCTTTATGGAGCGCCAGGAGACCGTGTGCAGGCGGCTGGGCCTCCCGTTCCCACCAGCGGGATCTCTGGATGCTTTGCTCCCTCTCAGCCACTGGTGAGCGCAGGGGGCTGTGGCTCTTGCAGGGTGTGAGGTCACTGGGGGGTCCCTGAGGAACCCCAACCCTCCTGGAACGTTCTTGCCACCGTCTCGTCATGACCATCCCAGGCACGGGATGAGAAGGGGCTAGAGCCCAGGGCTCATGAGGCGAGGTGGCGGGCAGTCCCTGTGCCCAAGGGGCGGACTTTCTCTTGGGCAAGAACCGTGACAGGCGGGAGCGAGCCCCAGGAGAGGGGCCCTCAGACCCAACCACCCTCCTCCTTCTCCCACATTCAGGCATCTTTCAGGACACAGGCCCCCGCACCCACACCTGCCACCTCTGACGTCACAATCACCACCATGGTGACCTCCTGCCTGTCACCAGCCACCTCACTGCCCATTGTTCCGGCCCTATAAAAGCGGGGGCCCCTGCAGCTGGCCCACAGTGCGAGGCCCTCGGACGCCAAGCATGCTTGGACGGAAGAGGACGCTGAGCAACCAGGCGGCTGGCTGCCCACCTCAGGGTGGGGCGCCACACAGCCACATCCCAACACCACAGGGGAGCACGGCACCTCCCAGCGGGAGCAGTGTCAGCCCTTGTGCCCCGAGTGCCATGGACCTTGCTTCTCTGATCGATGGCATGCGGCGCTTGACCGTGGGCCCACCAGTGAATGGTGTGGAGCCCAAACGCGTCTGCCTGCCAGGCAGCAGCGGGAGCAGCCAGGCGGGTGGCTGCCCGGCATGGCGTGGGAAGCCACCGAGCCGCTCCCCGCTCCCGTGGACGAGCAAGAAACGACCCTGGAGGAGGAAGCCGAGGCAGCGAAGGAGGAAGCAGAGAGGGGGGAACATTAACGCGCATGCCACGACCGTGACGGACATTACATCACTGATCTCCGGCATGCAGTGCATGGCTGTGGGACCACCAGTGACTGGCGGCGTGGAGCCCAAGCGTGTCTGCCTGCCAGGCAGCAGCCAGAGCAGCAAGGTGGATGGCTGCCCACCCTGGCGGAGGACACGCGAGAGACGGATTGTGCGACTGGGTCCTCCCGGGAGCCTGAGGAAGGCAAAGGAGCAGAGGAGGAAGAGGAACATTCCCCCTCGCGCCATGAGAGCTGTTGCCCACGCTCACATCAACGACGCCGTGCAGCGAGCAGCTGTGGGCAGGCCGGGGAACAGCATGGGGCCACGGCATGTCTATCTGCCGCGGCCCAGGTGTGACATCCCACCGAAGGACGACGTGGAGCCCATGGAGGTGGATCCGCCAGACTATGGCATGGGGCCACCGGCTGTTCAGCCACCACGGGACACCGAGGAGCCCATGGAGGTGGATCCACCTCATTAACCATCATCCATGGCGCTGGCTCCACCTGCCACAGGCATCGTCTGTTCCCCAGCCATCCCGCCTCCCGTGCGTGACACAGCTTCAAACAGCACTGCAGGAGTTCCCGGTCGGCTCCCCACTCCCATCTTCCACACCTCCATAACCGGACAATAAATGACATGAACAGAATAAAAATGCTTTGGTCCAAGCTTACTTGACACCTTGGTGACTGCACCTGTACTCCTATGACACCTCCTGGTCCCTGCCTTTGACGAGGAGGCCCTTTTTGGAAACTTTCCATTACCATGCCCACCTTCCTGCTCTAGTGCTGCCTTACATTCTGGGTGGCTTTTGAAGGATGCAACATCAAGAATTGGATAACAGTTGTTTAAAGGGAGTCAAATGCTCCTAGAAATAGCGTTGAACCCTAGGAATTTCTGGATTCCAAGTTATCGATCTTACCTCCGCGCCAGTAGCTATCACTGTACCCTGGGGACCTAACCAGGTAGTGAGATGGTCCCACTCTTGCTTTTGCAGGGAGGTGTATTCGTACTGCTGAGACAGCTGATCATGCCCGCATGATCAGGCTGCTGGACTCCCAGGGAGTTTCAGAGCTCTCTGGTTCCTGACAGACACCAGGGCACCATCCTGGAACTTTCTCTGGCACCTCAGGCTTTCTTCATGAAGCTTTTTGCTGCCTGACTGGATAGAGGCCACTTGAAAGACAGCAAACCCAACCTACATTTTCTTGGCCCTTGAGTGGTTCATGCCATCTCTACTGGTCACGACTTTCTAGAACACCATTTTGGTCAATGCCCGACTGAATACCGAGCCTCAGAGTCGGACCACTGCATGACGGAGGATCAAATACGTTGGAACGCGTACAGTTCATCATTTGTAAATACCTTCCAAAGCCAGCGTGCTCAGAATGACTGTCCACCTGCCCCTCCCCTACCCACACACATAGACGCCCCTTCACTCTCCCATACTATTACTTGACTTTGCTAAAACTCAGATGCCAGTTCTAGCAGATACTTGTGGATATGCCCAGCCAGAGAAGTCTGAGGAACTCTACCCACGTGAGTGGAAGTGCCATGGACTCAGGTTCGACAGTAGTACGACTTAGCTCCTTTGCTTGAGGACAAGCTGTGAGAAGCTTTTGTCCTTCACCACCATACTAGCCAACAGAGCCAGGGTGCACCTCCGACCGAACCCACTCCCACCTCCAGGCCCCAAGGACCTGGAGCTGGGAGCAATAAGGCAGACATCCTCATGAGCGTCTGTTACAGACAGTGAGAACTTGAGTTCTTTAGCCTGGAGGAAAGGAGGCTGAGGGGAGACCTTATCGTTGTCTGCAGCTACCTGAAATGAGTTCGTATCGTGGAGGGTGTTGGTCTCTTCTCCCAAGTAGCAATTTACAGGACAAGGCGAAATGGCCTCAAGTTTCACCAGGGAAGGTTCAGATTGGATATTAGGAAACATTTCTTCATGGAAAGAGTTGTCAGGCATTGGAACAGGCTGCCCAGGGAAGTGGTGGAGTCACCATCCTTGGAGGTGTTTAAAAGATTTATAGATGAGGTTCCTAGAGACATGGTTTAGTGGTAGAGTTAGATTATGGTTGGACTTGATGGTTTTGAGCTTCTCTTCCAACCTAAGTGGTTCTATGATCCTGTGTGTGGGTGGCATGGCTTCAGTTTTGCCCATCCTTCAGCTAGGCAGTGGTGTAAGTGTAGTCTGAACTGGAATTCTCTGTGCAGCACCTGTCTGGTGTCATCTCTCTCTTCTTTTATTTGTTTGCAGCCAGGTGACAGGGACAGCCGTTTCCCCAAAAGTGGGGAAACTCAAGGCTTGGTGGCAGGAGCTTCTGGAGGGCAATAATGTTTACAACTCTGCCATTGAGCACACAAATTGTGCAGTGGCCACACAGTTGGAGTAGGGCACGCTGTTCTAAGCAAATTCCTTGATTTCCTCTGAACAGCATTTTTAAACCCATATAGAAATGTGTCTCACTGTTCAAGCAAATGAGTAAGCACGTGCAAGGAGAAGCCTGTCAGGCAGTGTAGCAGGCTGGCTGGAAACTCCTCCAGGTCCCTGCAGCAGAGGCAGCTGTCAACAGGGCCTGCTTGTCTGAATGTGAGCGGCCAGACAGCTCTGGCCCTGAACCCCTCCTCCAGCAGGGAGAGGAGGTTGGCCCGGCAGTGGCAGTGTTTCAGCCAGGCCTTTGCAGACGTGCTGTCATTATTTTGCAGAAGGAGCATCAGGACAACCTCTGGGGAAGGAAAAGCTGGAGATATGCTCAGGTTTGGCTCTTCTAAAGGCTACTCCACTTAACTTCATTTCATTTGGTTTATCTCCATGACTCAGAAATGTTTGAACAATAGTCTAGATTATTTTTTTCAAATGAGGTCATAAATGGCATCATGCCAATCAGAGCAAAGGCAACGCTTTCTTTACATTAGCTAGCTAGATCGTCTTTCCATGAAGTGGAAATCGTGACTCCCTACATTTATTTCTTGTCCCTGTTTATATGAGAAGAAGTATTTGTTTTGCATATGGGATATGTCTTTTAACCCAGATTAGTTCTGTTTATGAGCGTAGTTAGCACTATTAGATTTTATGTTGCAAAATGCCATTTTTAGTTCCTCAATCCTGACCAAGTCATATTATTTTAGCATCGAGATGGCTGTTCATTTTTCAAAATATTTATATTGCAAAGCTTGCACTCCCAAATTTAGTGTAACATAGCAGTCACAAGTTCACTTCTTGCACGTACTGATTTGGCAGTGATCAAACAACATAGATGTCACTAGACCTACTAATTTATTCTGGAGAAGGACAAGATCTCCAGGGGCTATACAAACAAGCCTGATTTAAGATTTGTTTTCCAGAAACGCTTCAGTCACCATGTACTGTGTGTACATAATTAATATGGAGTCTCTTAATCTTTAAAACCATAGTTTACGTTACTGATTGCACAAATCATCTGGGATGCCACTGTGATAAAATTCTGAAAGTTTTTCTCATGGTAAAAGAAAAACTATGGCAGTGGAAGTGTGGTGCTCAGCAACAGGGCACTGACCTGTCCTACTCCAGCTAAGAAGTAGCTCAATTTGCTTGCAGATTACGAGAGTATTGCCTTCTGTACAGAGACTGAAGAAGGTTGAAACACTTGGTGAACAAATTATTCGTGCATGTCAAATGATGCTCTGGGGTAATGGTTGTTGTGGCTTCCAGAGTCCTGTCCATGGCAAAGCTTCATGGTGTATTTTTGGATTGGCACCCATTGCCAATGTCTCAGTTGACCCTGAGATTTTTTGGCCCTGACTGGGAAGCAGCAGATGGCCTCCCAACTTGCAGTGCGTCAGGACAATTGGTTGCCTATGGTTGGACTTGGTGATCTTGAGAGTCTTTTCCAACCTGAAAGATTCTAAGATTCTATGTGCTGTGCAGAGGCAGACTCATGCTGCTCTCCCTGCTCAGCAATGTAGAGCAGTAATTTGCCAGGAGCCCAAGGAACTTCTTTCCCCAGTGCAATTACACATGCTTGGATTTATTGGATTAACCTTCAGAAGTGGTCAGTGTGTAATTTGTTGAGAGATGTCTATGCATTTCTACAGCACATTTTGTCCAGTTGTTCAGCGCAACACATGGTGCCCATTTGTGTGGTCCATTTGAGATGGCTCACACTGTCCTGTCCAGCAGAGTGGTGTAACTGTTGTGTATACAGAGATATCAGTTCTTCCAGCTTTTTCCTGGCTGACAGTCGAGAGGTCAGTTTGTGTTAGTAGGGTTTGGGGCTGCTGTTTTCCTGTTTTGTCTTTAAAGCGCACACTACTATATGGTCATTTTAGGAACTTCTTTTCTCTGTGTACATACATATGAGAGAGCTTCCAACCTGGAACAATCAAGTTAGATTCAAAACGTTAGCTCTATTTGTCTTCTTTATGCTGTTTAACTACAGTGACTATTGATTACAAATTATCTTGCCATTACTTAAATGACAAAAACAGACGCACGCTTACCCGAGAAACTAATGGCAAATTAATGAATTTAAAGATTTAATGAATGCAGGACCACTTTTGAAAGACTTTTGAAAGACTGCGTTTCACAAGGACACCATACTGTTCAGCTCATATAATCAATATTATAGGTAGCCCAACTTATAAAACATTTGAAGTACCTTTGGCAAAATGATCAAAATATGGATGAGGCTTTTGCTTTTCAGATCTGAAGTCCATGTTAGGCTAGCTGGTGTGATGAACACAAGCTTCAAAATAATTTTCCCTCTTATTTCATGTCATTGTTTTCTTAGCAGGCACACGATCTTCTTGCCAAAAAGGAAGAACTGAAGGAGGATCGGGAGAATTATGTCTTCCAGGAAAGTGAAATCAAGTCACCCAAAGATGTGCCTGATGGAGGAAATAGATAGAAGAGTTAATTGAATAAATTAAACACTGCTTACCTTATTTCCTGTTTTCATGTACATGTCTCTTAAATCTATATTTGAGTAGTCACATCCCAGATTTTTGAGTTTTAGAGTAGACAAAGAAAAGTCTGTACCACTACCCATCACAACTAATTAGCCCTTTACCTCAGGAAAAAAAGAATAGGAGGTTTATAAAGGCATCACTGAAAGAGTACGACATAGGATTGTCCTGTTGTTGTCACGTCATGCTAGACACAACTTTGCCTCCCAAGTTCCTGATAGTTCTTCCTTTCTGGAGAGTGCTGTTATTACCCTGTCTAACCTCCCACAGCAGAGCAGTGTGTTCACATGCTGTTGGCTCTTTTGTCTGTGTTTATTTCAGAAGTAGCCATGAGCCTAGGTGGTAGAGCTTGCATTGGATTCCCAGTTTTTCCAGCCTTTCAACTAGCCTGAGTCCAGCACTTTTAATTCCAGTACTATGTGTACTCTCTTTGCCATGCTCAGTTTCCCTTCCCCACCCAGGAAAACAGGTTCCACTTTGTGGGACCTTTGTTAATATCTATGATTCTCTGATTTTCTCCCTTTGAGGAAAGTAGTTTTGTAAACCACAGAAAGGCCTCAGCCAGTCCTCTTAGCTTCTTCCTTGTATTCTTCCAAGCCAACTTGAAGTCCCCTGCATGATGAATTACCAGAAATCCTTTGTTTGGGAGTCATGGAGACTCACCCAAGGCAAAGCAACCTATGTAGACTTGCCAACCTAACCTCACCCCATCTGTCTCTGAGCTACTCCTCCTGACTGAACTCAAGGAGCCATCTACCTCTCCAAGTAGACTGTGAGAGTGGGAACCATCACCTGGCAATGCTGAAGCTCATACCCAGTGTGCTGGTTTGACTGAAAATTAGTTAATTTTCTTCATACAGTTAGAAACCTTTCTTTTTCATAGCTAGCACGGTCATTATTTGGACTTGTTTGAGAACAAGAAGGTAGCATCCTGGGACAGGGTTAATGTTTTTAATTGCTCTGGTCTGAGAGCCAAGGACATTCTGAGCCGCTCTGCCCACAGGTGTGAGGCAGTGAGGAATGGGCACATGGACGGGGCAGAGCTTGACTGACATCCAGACTGATCTATAAGAGTATTCCATCCCATTAGCGTCATGCTTCATATTTAAAGAGAACTGAGATCTTATGGTCTTTCTTCACTCTTTTTGTTGGAGCCAGGGCAGTTCTGTTCAGGACTTTCATTGGTTTGGCTTTTTGCCACCCTCCCATTTTGCAGAGTTCTCTGGGCCTTTCTGCCTTTTTAATTATTCTCTCTCTGGGATCGGTTGTTGGGATCATGTGCTGTTTCCTGGGTGTGGCTGCTCGGTGTGGATGGAGTTTGTGAGGAATTGCATTGGGTATCTTTTATTTTAGATTCTATTTCTATGTTATATATATATATATATATATTTGCTAGTAGTGTATTAGTATTTTGTTATTTTATTATACTGTGTTTATCTCAATCCATCCAAGTTTCTCCCTTCCCTTTCGATTCTCTTCCCTATTTGGGGGGCTGTGGAGGGGAGTGAGTGAGTGGCTATTTTGGCTATATTGTTAGCTTGGGTTAAACCACAACACCCAGACTCCTAACCCAGGTCCATGTAACCTTATTTTATTCTCTGCACATATAATATTAAAAAGAACTGCTTCTTTCTCCTAGAGAGATGCAAAACAGCAATAAGCGCCTGCTGGAAGGGCTGTGAGAGAAATTCCTGCAATGACCATGCCAGTTTTCATTCTGCTTTCTCTGTCCACTTAACAAGAACTATTTGCTCAGGTTCCACCTAACAGCCAGTAGCTGAGCTGTGTTGCAGGTTCCTGGAGTGGGCATGGATTTCACTGGAGCAGTTCTCCTCTTGCTACTCCCTGTAGTTTGAAACTGCATATTCTTGAGATCTGCAAACTAGAGTGGAAGGAAGGGGATTCACTAATCACCTGCAGTGCCAAACACCAGAAGTTCCTGTTGAAGGAATCGATAACTTGAAAGAAAATAGAAGGACTGCATATGCATCCATAAACATGGGCCCATCTGATCTCTTCTTGTTGGAAAGTCTAGAGAAGCAAGGAGCAAATTCTCAAATATAAACCTGCTTCAGTGACCTGATCTCCCTATCACAAATGGTGTGTTTTACGCTGCCATAACTTGTTGATTTCACGCAGCCTACTAAGTCTTGCTGACCATTCATTTGTTCACAGACCTACAACTATATAGGTATCTGTATGTGTACACATGTAAAATCATAAAATAAGATATATATTATATCATAGCATAACATTATATAATTAATATAGCATATTATAAATATATGTGTTATATAAAGCAAGCCACATAGCTTATGCTTTTCTGTCTGCTGACACCATTTGCTAGTTCATAAAGAGCTCTCTGGCCTTTTTGATCAACATAGGTTCATCTTTTGCCTTTCTGACTGGAAACTGCAGAGATTTATGTGGAAAACAAGTGTGAGTGGATTTAGTTGTGATGTGTCATCCCCAATACTACTGCTGTCACTAGGTGCCTCCTGTAATGCAGGGAGGCTTTGGTCCACTCCTCTGTTTAGTCACAACATGTAATAAAGGCATTGAGTTTTGTGCTCTAAGAAATGGCAGGTGGGGGTGGGCATTTTAACATCCTCTTGTTCAATCCAGTATGAAGACCACAACAAATTTATCCATATTTTGGAATTCATAATATAGCTTAATGCACAATGTTTGTGAATGACACCCCTTGCACGAGCAGGGTTTTTGTTAGGTATTAGAATCAGGTTGCCAGTCTCTGTGGATGTTTTCTATGAGCTGGCACTTAGAAGGGCCTTGCTTTCAGCTCAGCTGTGCTCTCACTGATACCTGTATAAACCCACAAGTAATTTAAATTGAAGTTATTGAAATTGCTCTGGATTTCTATCATTGTATCTGGAAGCACGAGCTAATTAAGTTCGTTCTGAAACTATTCAATGTACAGCAAACACTCAGCCCTAACCGCCCACACAGACAGAGGGGCACAGGTACATACATGCAGGTGGAGTTCATAAAATAAACGGCCTGACCAAGTGCATCCACCCAAATGAAAGCCACATGTTTGGGAAGGAAACCATTTTCCTTCTTCGCACTTTTTCTTCTTCTGAGGTTTTCAACAGATGCTGCTAAGCTTTGAGTTTTCTAATTTAAAAAAGTCCTACACGTGTTAGTGTCACATGAACAGTGTCACTTTTTCTGCTATCCCGTTTCCAAGTGTGGGCCCAGGGAAGTCCCGAGAGTGATGGCTGCTCTATGTGTGTGTGTGGGGCCTCTGCATTTACAAGCACATTGTCTTTGATCACATATGTTCCTTAAAAAAAGTACATGAATTAATTTACTTGTCTCTGATAGTTAAATGCTTTCATGTTTTCAATGACCAAATAGAACTCATGGAGTTGCAATGGCATAGCCCATCAGAGAGGCGATGCAAAGGATGACACCAAGCTGAGTGGTGAAATGTTCGAGGGATGGGATGCCATCCAGAGGGACCTTGACAAGCTTGAAAAGTAGGCCAATGCAAACCTCATGAGGTTCAACAAGGCCAAGTACAAGATCCTGCACCTGAGTCAGGGCAACCCGCAGTATCAATACAGACTGGGGGATGACGAGATTGAAAGAAGCCCTGTGGGGAAGGACTTGGGGGTACTGGTGGATGAAAGATTGGACATGAGCTGGCAATGTGCGCTTGTAGCCCAGAAAGGAAATTATATCTTGGGCTGCGTCAAAAGGAGCATGGCCAGCAGGTTGAGGGAGGTGATTCTGCCCCTCTGCTCTGCTCTGGTGAGACCCCACCTGGAGTCCTGTGTCCAGCTCTGGAGCCCTGAGCACAGGAAAGACATGGACCTGTTGGAGAGGGGCCAGAGGGCTGGAACACCTCTCCTGTGAGGACAGGCTGAGAGAGTTGGGGTTGTTCAGCCTGGAGAAGAGAAGGCTCTGGGGACACCTTATTGCGGCATTTCAGTACTTAGAAAGGGCCTATAAGAAAGATGGGGACAGACTTTTTAGCAGGGCCTGTTACGACAGGACAAGGGGTAATGGTTTTAAACTGCAGGAGGGGAGATTCAGGTTAGACATGAGGAAGAAATTTTTTACAGTGAGGGTGGTGAAACACTGGCCCAGGTTGCCCAGAGGTGGTTGCTGCCCCATCCCTGGAGACACTCCAGGCCAGGCTGGACGGGGCTCTGAGCAACCTGACCTAGTTGAAGATGTCCCTGCTCATTGCAGGGATGTCGTGGTTGAGACAGGCAAATGACATAGACCAAGTTCTTCCAGGATGAAAGTAGTAGATGCCATTTATTGCCACAAGTGCATTTTTATACAGTTTTACCAATTCATGTGTCTCTTCACTATTGGTTACAAGTTACAGCAGTAACATCTCATTGGCTATTTTTGCTATCATCGATGTTACTCTTTTACTCCCTTCTCTCTCACGGGTACATCCTTAACATCTCCGGATCCTTCGTTACTCCCATCTTTCTCACGGGTAGGCCTTAATATCTTCAAGCTAATTTCCGTTCCCATGCCCTCTGTCAGGGAATCCACAGACCCACTGTAGTCCCACACAGGGGGTTGGACTAGATGACCTTTGAAGGTCCCTTCCAACTCAAACTGTTCTATGATTCTGTGATTCTGTGACTGGTACCTCGGGTGGAACAGAAATATTATGCTTCAGAGAACAGTAACTCTTGCTTGGGTGGCATACTGTCCTCACAAGACATGTGGCTCACACCCTTTTGAGGCTGTTGGAAGAGCCCAAATATCCTGTCCCCTGAGGCAACAGTGGATGAGGAGCAACATCATGCTTCATCTCCTCCCTTTCTGCTTGCTGTTCTGACTCTGTAACAGCAACTCTCAGTGCCACAGTAAGGAATTCTGCAAGGTCCCCTTAATGACGTAAGATGAAACATCTAATTATTTAACTTCAAGAGAAGGAAAAGGACTTTATTCTGAAGGATTTAATATGGGGAACTCAGGAGTTCTTGTAAGATCAAAGTAGAAAATGTTTGCAAAACCCATGGCCATGTAGGCTAGCTGTGCTAGCAAATTATCAGGAGCCTCTCAAACCACTGTCTGGTCACCTTTCTATGGGAGCACTCCACACCGCTGGCACCTGGAAACAAAAGTGGAGACAAATCCAAATCCCTCTGTCTGTGCTCCCAGCAAGATGGATATAAGCCAGCTTTGGTCTGAAACCTGCATAGGTGTGTTAGGATAAATGAGTATATTAGTTATAATGTGGTGCTGTGCTGACTTGGCAAGGTGGCTTACAGATGGGAACTGGCTGAGGTTCATCTGGCCCAGGGAGCAGGTACTACGTGCTTAACTCTTGTCTGCTCCTGCCCATGGTGGCATGCAGAAGAGAATTAGAGTTACAAATTGCAGCCAAAAGCCACCACAGCTTGGCAGCTTTGGTAGCATAAAATAACACAAAGATCTCATTACAGGACCTGCTCAGATGACAGGATGTGACAAATAGTCAGCCCAGGATGCAGACACATTAGATAGTACAAGCATATTGCTCAGAGCTGAAGAGAAGTTTGTGGGCTGTATCGCAATGCAGTGCTGCTCAGCTAGGACTGTGTCCACTTTAAAGTGAGAAAGAGGCTGCGATATCATTCTCCAGGTTAACACTGATGTGACTCGTCCCCATATGAGATCTGGCTCTCACTAATTTATTTAGTGGACTAAGAGGCCAGTGTACGCTTTGGTCTGGGATTGGTTTGGTTTGGTTTGGTTTGGTTTGGTTTGGTTTGGTTTGGTTTGGTTTGGTTTGGTTGTTTGTTTTTAAATGTTTTGTTTTGCTTTGTTTTCACATAGCACAGACATGACATCCTCTCAGTTGTTTTCTAAGCTATCAGTCACAGGCTCCATCACCCCAAGCTCCACAGCAGATGGGTCAAGGTATTCTTCAGACGTGTCCTTTATGGGTTTATCTCACCCTGCCTCTGTGATGGGGGCCACAAAGATGCCCAGTCTGGCACAATCTTCTGGCCTAACTCAGGGTTTGCCAAGAAGAGCCATACATAAGCCTCTGGAGACTTGACTGCTGTGTAATCAGGAAGAAAAATACAGACCTTTATTTGTCCATTTGCACACAGTGTGAAAATATAACCCTATGGCTTGAGAGGAGGCTTTGTTTATATTTCAGCTAGTGGAATTGGGCAGCTCACATCCCATTTCACATCCCACCCTCTGTCTGGGACTGATCATGTCTCCAAACATGAGAGTGACAGGTGAGGTCTCAGGTGATAGAGAGCATGACTGTGTTCCCTGGACTAAGTGTTGTTATTTCCTTGCGTTTCACACAGGTATAGCTGCAAAAAGGACTCCATATGTAAAAAGCTTTTATTTTCATGCCTTATGTTATAGTAGGCTTAGCTTTCCTCCGCAGAAAAATCTGCAACTGTACTCCTAGGAGTGCGTAGATGCTCTGAGGAGATTTGTGGAAAGATGTGTGTACATGCTCTGGGAGCCATGACTGGCCCAGAATAAGCTACTGAACAGTGAGTATCCAGCTCTTCCCTGTTGCAGGGGTTGTGATCATTTCCAAATCACAACCAGGGCTGAGAGCAGCCCCGATGCCAGCAGATCTTCTGCACCGTCTGCCTCCCTCCCTGTGTCATTTTCTCCAGCGCTGTGTTGTGAGACAGCGGGCAGTAACACCAGCGGTCTGGAAGCAGAGTGCTGCTGATGGGGCAGAGGCCCAGGCTTTGCATCTGGCCATTGAATCTTTTTGGCTCCCACAGAAAGACATGGCAAGTCCAAGAAGAAACTGGTGTTGGATGGGGATTTGTGTGAGTGCTGCTCTGTGTGAGGGAGGCTCATGCAAGGACAAATCTCTGTTACATACTTCTGAAGTTACGTGGAGCATATTTGTCCCCATAGATTTGAAAATTCTCTTTAGTTACTTCAACACAGACCAGAGTAATGATGTAAAACATATTAGGGGGTTTGCTCAACATCCTGCAGAAAAAAGGGGGATGTAGCACAGCTCTTGAAACACAGTTAAGACTAGAGTTTCTAGTTAGTGGGCAGTTCTGATATTTGGGCATTTGGTTTAGACCTGCACAATGATAAAAATGGAAATACTGACATTTTGAAGGAAACAAAAGAATAGGATTTTTTATTCTCATGGTACCTAGCTGCTGGTCTGTGTGCATATGCATCTGTTCTTCCAACCTTAACTTTGGAATACATGGACCAATTTCTCCCCCCCAGGTTGGCATGGGGATAGTGTCCTCAAGAATGAAATCCTACAGG
This sequence comes from Columba livia, assembly GCF_036013475.1. Classification (NCBI taxonomy): domain Eukaryota; kingdom Metazoa; phylum Chordata; class Aves; order Columbiformes; family Columbidae; genus Columba; species Columba livia. The sequence continues at coordinate 135,861,058 of NC_088602.1, read as the reverse complement.
TTTTCTGAAAATTGACCGTCAGGCATGAGAGATACTGCTAGTGCTCCTACTGAAGAAAAGGTTGATATGTCCTTCTCTCCTTCTCATTTATTAGGCATCAGAGAGCCCACATGATGCCACAGCAGGAGGATGGGGAAGCAGAACGAAGGGAAAAAGTCATTAGAAACCAGGCTTCATTAATTCAGCTGTTTGGGGAACAGCATGTTTGGAAAGGTCGAGATGTTTCATTTGACCTAAACAAAATGCTTGGATATTCTTCAGTTGAAATGTTTCATTTCTGCCTATTGAACCAAATCAAAACACTTAGCTTTGGTGAAGCACTGTAATGAAGAGCTTGGGAAGGAGCAGCTGCAGCTTATTCTAGCAGCACTTGTCTGCCCTGAGGTTGAGAGAGGGTGATGTTCCTTTTCCAAATGTGCAATGTTGATCATCTCCAATGTATTGATGAATTATGATGGATTTCACCCCAGGTATTATAAAACAATGAAAGACCCAATCTGTCTGCTGTTTGAAAGGGAAAAATGTCCTCCTGCCATAAACAGCTGTCTGAAAGGAAAAAAGTTGTGAACATGTTTTAATGACCTGGTCTTCAAGGAGAAAGGGGCTGATGTGACCTCCCTGTGTGTGTGTTTGTGCTCATGTTTGTCTCTCCTCCCAGTTGTGTCTCTAGTTAATGATCCACTTCAAATAAATTTGGGCATGTTTATACATACGCTACGGTGTAGACATGTGGGAACCAGTGGGCCTCTGCCATTCCACCCTTCAGAGCGTGAGCTAGCTGCTAGCCACCAGCCTCAAGTCTTTCCCTCCTGTTCCCATATATGTATTGGTGAACAATGATGCACATTAGACAGAGGGTTTTGCTGGATGACATCTTTTCCCCTCCACAGCATCGCCTGGAAGTTAATCCAGCCCCTCGAGTGTAAAACAGTGATTAAAATCAGTGCCCTGATTTGGATATAGTGTGTTTGAACTCAGAACCTCCTCTTTCTTAGGAGAGCTTACCAAGCATTTCACTATGAATTTGGGGTATAGATGTCCTTTGCTGTGACATGACACAGCATGGCACAAAAAAAATGAAAAAAAGGAGAGCCTACAGGGCAGAACTGGCGCTCCAGGGAGAACTAGTTAAGGCAGCTTAATAACTAATGGAGATGGGGTTTCCTGGAGTTGAGAGGAGGATGAGGAGAGGGAGAGGGAGAGGGAGAGGGAGAGGGAGAGGGAGAGGGAGAGGGAGAGGGAGAGGGAGAGGGAGAGGAGAGGAGAGGAGAGGAGAGGAGAGGAGAGGAGAGGAGAGGAGAGGAGAGGAGAGGAGAGGAGAGGAGACTGCCCAAGAGATACTCTTCTGGAGGCTTCCCCTACAGCATTTTTCCCCGCTGTTTGTGGAGTGCTACCACAGATCTGACAGTAGTTTCCAAAGGAGCATAAGGGAATTAATCATTTAATCCTACTGAACTTCAACACTGTCAGGGCCCCTCCTAGAAGCTCCCAAAAAGCCCCTTTTAAGGATGCCAGTTCCTAGCAACAGCAAAAGCAACCACTGGTCTGATGTCAGGAACAGACTGGCTTGTTGACACATCAGGGAAAACCAGCTTCAACACAGTCTGTTCACCCTGCGGCTGCCAGTTCGGCTGCCACTCTGAGTGTTTGATCTAGCAAAAGTTCCAGCCCAGAAAAACAAAGCCCAGAATTTCTAGTTCCTGACTTTGGGAGCTTGTTGCCCCTTTTGCTGTTTCTCTGCTACCAAAAGCCCAAAGGCCATTCTTTCCTATTCCCTAGTTCAGTTCATACTCATCCAAAGCCACACTCCATTAAGCTGTACACCAGCTGTAGCTTTCTTTTCAGAAGGCTTGTGCTGTACTGTTTTACCTCCTTATTACCCTCTGCTTTTACACTTGCCTGCCACTAACTGCAAGCTGAGCACAGGCAGGTGAACCAGCACCCCTGTCCCAGGGCTGGAGTGGCGCTTCCCCACATATCCCAAGGAAAGGGATTACATAAACGTCTGATGCTGTGCCATTGCCATTCCACGATGAAATGCAGATGGAAAAGGACTACAGAATTTCTAACACCATGGGTGTTGTAATTAAAAGAAAAAACCTGTATGGAAAAAAGTAGCAATGTAGACAACACTCGCAGGGAGCTGGTGAAGCTAATCTGCATTGCAGTGGTGCTTTCTGACCCAGACAGTCATCCAAGCAAAGCTGAATTGTGTTCCGGTCATTTCAGAGCTAAAATGAGCTGAGGGATTAATCTTCCCCCAAAAAATTTAGGCTACCCCACCAGATCTGGTTAGAGATATATCATTTGGTGGAGTGAATCTCATGCAATACTCAACATAAAATATTGAAGGAAATCACAAATGTATAGTCTGAGAAACAGGCACTGAAAAGGATTTAGTTTGTTGAGGAGACACTGATGTGAGAGGTGAGAGAAGTTTTCCTGGTGAAAGATGGGTTTGCTGGCCACGTTCCCTCTCTCTGGTTCTCCCTGCCTTTGCCGAGGGGGACCGTATAGTTCCTCTTGAACACTTATATTTGAAAAAGGGAGTTAGGAGATGTTATAATTTTCATTTTGTAATTGTAGGGAAGCCTTGATATATTCATTATCTGCTCACAGCTGATGTAATGCTGTCTAACAGCACTGCAATTGCAGGATGACAATTATACCACTGATGGCATTTTTTTTTTTTTTTGTCACCCAGGCTAATTCCAATGAGGTAATAAATCTATATGTCAGTAAGAAAATACTCAGTTTACCAGCTGTGCTCTATTTTATAGCCATAGGTTTAACACTTTGAGAGGAGTGTTTGCTAAGCATCACTTTGCAATTAGAGGCAAAGAGGAAATTAAACATTGCATTTTTGTTACTAAAAAAAAAAACAAACCAGAATTGTTTCTCCTAATTTGTATTTCTGTTAATGCTGCATAACTGAGTGTCTTTGTCTTTTGCTTGCTCATCAGCTCAGCCTAAAGGTGGTATTGAAATACCAAACTGGAACTTTGCTCCATCAAGAAACCTTAGCCTTTCAAGGGTGTTGTCAGGACAACAGTAGAATGTCTTCAGCCCTTTGTTTACTGACTCAAGGAAGATTGCCCGGAGCCTTGGACGCATGCAGAATCATGGAAGGACATTTTTTGCTCATGAGGACTACCAAAAGTCTGCATCCAGGTACAGGCATAGTTGCGGCTTTCCTTCAGGTTATTTTTGTAGAGAAGAGATGGTATTTGCTGCAGTATCTCCTTTAAAGGAGCTGCAAAACTCAAGCAAACCCTTGATAAGAGTCTGAGTCGTTACCCAGGAGGATATTCAAAGGCTTTAAAATGTAAGGATCTTGCTTATTGCTTTAGGGACAACTCTCCCAAACCGGACTTCACCCTCAGAAAGGATAAATCACCCTTCACTCACTATGTCCCTCTCTATATTTGTTAATTCAAATTCAAATTCCTTGTGAAGGTAGTCCATAAAAGGGGCAGAAACACAGTACCTCATGGCTGGTTTGGCATTGTCTTCAACTGGTCCCACCTAAGTATGAATCCAAGAATGGAACAGATATTGCAGGGAACTTCAGAGCGTCCCACCATGTGAGCTGCGTGAAGCTATTTGAGCCAGTGACAGGCAGCCGAAGGATTGAACTAGGCTGTATGTGGTTTACACCCACCTAGAAATCCCAGTAAAAATACAGTATTGTCTCCAGGCAGAACTAGTTGTCCCAAAAAGATATATACATCTTTCATTTAGTTTCACATATACTAAGGGTGGAAAAGACCTATGAGAACACATCTTCAGCTGGTTTGAGGTATCTTGAATGTGTCTCCTTCAGAGAAAAGACAGCAGCTGACAACTCCAGTTTTAAGGCTAGCCCCTATGTGGACGCTGCTATGGACTACTTCCCATTATGTTGTTCAGTGGGTGGTCCTGCTCATCTTTATTGCTCAGGCTGCTTTCACAATACTCAACCTACATTTCTCCTTTTCCAATGATATTTCGTTGGTGATAGTTCAGCTGCACAAAGTCTTTGCCTTTTTGGGGTTTTTCACCCACCTGCTCTATCCATTCTGGTATCACATGCCCCTATGATTACCTACTGAAGACAAGTGTTTTAACTCTTTTACTTTTTACTTTTTTTTTTTTTTTTTTTTTTAATTCCCCCATAGATCAGCTGCTGGATCCCTTATCATTTTTGTACCCTTCTATAATTCCTTTTTAGTTATCAATATTTTTCTGGTGATTAGATATCCTAAAATGAACCCAGTATATTTTATTCTGGTCTCATGCCAGCCTAAATCCAGAGTGTCTAGCAGAGAGCAGAGTAGTAGCTAGAAAAAGAAGTCCTAGATGAAGTAACTCGTTTGTTGCTTCACACCAAGATGTCAGGAGTAGATGAACTCTGTGTTGCTTGCACAAGAAGTGAGAGAACTCTATTTACCTGTATTTACTTCTAGGAGGAATTTTTTTATAGTCAGTGAATCCTGGTCACGTCACGCACTGGGTCATGTGAACATCAGGATCAGTATTTCCAGCCTCCCCTCTCCACAGCTGCACAAAGGGAATCTTCCACTCCGTGCTCCCTACTCCACAAGGACAGTGCTATAAAATTGTAACAACTTTTTTTGTTCTGTCACATTGCAAATGCACCATTGGCTTCCTCCTAGCCTTCTTTCAATGTCATTGCTCTCCATACTTCTCCCTCCGTTGAATGCTATTTCCCCTCTGATAAATTAGTGTACCATTTTCGAAGAGCTGCATCTCACTCATTTCCTGCCCATGGTTCTAAGCTCTCTAGGGCCTCTTGTATTATTTCTTTTGCTCTCATTTGTGTTCCCCTGCCCAACCCTCTCAACTTAATGTTATCTACATATTTTATTAACCAGCTGTTTTATTCCCCCTCACACATCACAAGTGGAGATGCTTCATGAAATGAGAGCTACCTGTTGTCCATATAGGGAACTTATGAGATGCAACCCCCTTGCCTATTATTATTCCTTTTTTGCAGTCTTTCAGACAGTTCCTGTGACAGTATTTATTTCTAAACCAATGGGGATAATATTTTGAGAGGCACTTTTTCAAACACTTTCCCGATTCCCAGCTCTTTGATGCCTGCTGCTCTTCCCACTCTAATTCATTTTGTAGTGCTTTATATGCATTTTTCTCATGGACTTAATCTTTGTAAACCCATAGTTCTCCTTGCATATGTTTCCATAAAGAGATCTGTGTAATTCTTAGGACATTATAGGGAGAGCCATGAAAAGATACCTTTGAAAGCCAGTGTGAAAGCTCCAGTTGTATTCAGAGCTCTAAAGCTGTTTCCAAATAATGAGGTACACCATACTGTTTGACTGGGCTTTGGGACAATAACTCCAGATAAACATTAGGAGATAAAAGAGATCACCTTCCCCTTTATGCATTTCCTTGTATTGCGTGAACTGTTTTCCAGTGGGGATTGAATCATATTTTGTCTCATAAAGAAAGCAAAAGAGGTCATTAGCTCTGCTAATTGTTGGAGATAAAGAGTAAAAGGTGATGACAGTTTGCTTTGTGTGTGGTTAAGCTTGTTAAATGCATAAATTAAGCAATTCTTTTAATTCTCATTTGATTCATTACTGCTATGGTATTCCACCATACCAGCACACTAGCACTTGTTTTGTTTTTTGTTTGTTTGGTGTGTTTGTTTGTTTCACTTCACTTAATTTGATTTTAAATTATACCTTTTCTTGTTATACACATTGAATTAACAAAATTACATTGGAGTACACAATACCAAATGTTTTAATTTGGTATTGCATTATACAACATCCTTTGAGCGTACACAGTATAAACACATAATTTAGTAGTATTTCTATAGAGAATTGATGAGAAGTGTGGCAGGATCTGATTTGCCATGAAGCCACAACACATGTATAAACAAATGTAGTAGATATATGTGGTTTTGGCCAACTAGGATATTTTGGTTTTGTTGTTTATAATTGAGATACATTTACATGCATTTGCTTTTGAGAATATGTAAATATGCCTAAAGCACCTTGAAGGTTATATGTTTAATTAGGTTGTTACCTAACGTCATACTGAGAAATGGATGGGAGTTGAGCCATCAGGATTTTCAGTGGCATCAGGATTCCCTGCATTAGGATTTTCGGCTATCAGCTGTGTTCAAGGAGGGTGATAGTATTGTCACACATGTCCTGGCACTGATGCTTAGAGACAGCCATGGTGTCTGTTCAGTGTGAATGTCACCCTGAACCTTTCCCTGACTTTTGCACCTGAGCAGTGTTAAATCTGCTGTATATTAAGGGTGTCTGTTTTGCAGAAAACAATAAAAATAGACACTGATACTTGACATTTTGTGCTTGCTACTGAAAATCATGTCAGTTTCATACTAAGTGCATGTGCTACATACTGAGGATGAGTTAAGTTAAAGCCCTGATCTGTAAGGAACTCAGGATCTCAGCTGAACCTTGGCATTTCAGGCCTACAGTTGCACACGGCTACTATCTCAGCCTCCCACCAGGACTTTTCCCATCCTGTCCCCTGAGTATAGTTAAATTTGTTGGCATACAAATAAATTGATTTGTACTTCTGAAGTCAAGCCTTTCTCAACGTAATAATAGTATCAATCTATGATTTTCTTAAAGGCTTAGCTTAGAAAGTCTTGAATTCTTGGAGTGTTTTATAGTTAGGATGCCTTGTTGTTACCTTTATGAGCGCTCTGAGCAGTTCAAGTGGTATCCCCATGGCAGGTCATAGGGCCATGGCTGATGCATCCCATGCTACTGAGAACACTGGCATTTTTTCTTCCCTCTGCAATGTGCAGTGCAATGTACATTATAGAAAATTTTGGATCCTGTTCCCCCCAGAGAATATCAGAATGTAGCAGAAGAAACTACAGCATCAATGCACACTGACCTCTCCCTCATACACTGGAGCACTTTAGCTCCTGTCTCACAGGAACTGGTCCACTATTTTGTAAAGTAAACTAACTTGCTAAGAAAAGCTTTGAAGACTTTAATGAGCATCTCCTTAGAGATGTTGTTCCCTCATTTAAACTCACAAAAGTCTGTTGCCATCCAGCAGCTAACTGGCTACACAAGTTCTTAGCGAAATCCTGCAGGTCTTACTTCACCCACCAGCTCCCTCCCTATGTATAGGGCTTTGGCATGGGACTAGGAGCTGCAAGTACACTTAGAGACAGTGCAAAAACCAAATGAGTTTGGGGAAATCAATTCAAATGGTGCCTGCACGTTTGGGATTTCAAAGGTTGAGGGTAGGAAGTGCACAGGCTGAAGTCCAAATTCCTGATAAGACATACATATAGATTGTGATATTCATAAATTCAGAGTCTTCTTTGTCAGAAAATAATATACTGGAACATGAAGGTACAAGCATGTGTATTTTATTATAGAGTTCCTTAAAAATAATTGCTGGTAAAACAGGATTTCCAGTTTGAACCAAGAATCTTAGCTTTAGTCAATCCTTTTTTAATTAAGTTACTCTGAATTTCATCAGTAAGGGCTATATCCCCAGGAATTCCTCTGACAAAGGGGTCCCCCAAAATCTGGAAGATCACGCAATTACCATTTAAAGAAACATAAAGATGACTAACTAAAGATAAAAGCCTCTGAGGAAAAAAGCAGGAAAGAGTGTGAGGGAGTATGTGTGAGAGAACTTCACCTCTTATAAGTAAACTGTGGAGAATTATGCCTGCTTTTAAGTTTTGTGGTGAATGAAGTTAAGGTCCCTGGTGTCAGGTGTGGACCTACCTGCTCTTCTTCCTTTCTTCTTTTCTTCCACTTATCTTTCTTTTGTTACATGCAGAAAAAATTAAAACCTGACATTGATTTAGAGGGTCTCTTTGGGATGTGGAGCCAGGGGAAAAAGATTGCTCTTAATCCCCAGCTGAGTCACGAGAGCAGTGAAACAAAAGAGAGATGCCAGGAAGCCATTACCTTGGAAATCCCACACAAAGCAGGATCATAAGAGCTAACAGCTCCTCCTAGGTTCTTCCAGGTACCGGGACCTGTCCACAGCAGATGGCTCTATTTTTGTGCCTGGAAAGAGAACTGCAAGATGGTGCGTTCCCATCCCATGTCCATCAAAAGTATTGTGCTGTCTGAGCTGGCACAGGAGAGCATCTAATTCAGAAGCCTTTGAGATTGAAGGATGATCAAGTCTATTTACTCTTCTTCATGTCTGACAGTTCTTGCTCTCTTTCTTCTGCCAGCATGGCTGTGAGGCAGTGGATTGCCGGGACACAAGCTGGCAGCTCTTCATTCCACGCTTCAGCAACTTCCAACACCAAATTCACATGTTCCATCATTTGCTCCTTTACTAGTCCTGTGTGTTGTATTAAAAACTCCTGTCAGCCCATTTTTATGTTCCCAAGACTCCCCAGCTTCACTGGGTTCAGCCTGAGGTCTTGTTTAGGGGAAGTCACACAAACCTGGACTATCATTATTCACTCCATTATCAACAAGAATTCTGCTGTTTACAAAGTTACATCATAAAAATGACCTTTTGAGACCATCTTAGGAGCATTTTACATCTGCATGTGTACTGCATGTGTAAATGATGACTTACAAATCAACAGACCCCAAATGATCATTCTCTGCATCCGCAATTTGCAAAGTTTTTAAGCGCAGTTGTCCATCCTTTCATCTGCGCTCATACAGCAGCTTGCAGAGACTGACAAAAACACTGAGGGTAAAATAACGTCCCCTCAAAACCTTTTACACTGGGTTATTTCAGCGATCCAGCTTAGAGTGTGGTCCTGTGAGCAGGAGGGAAGAAGAAACACCAAACTGTGGCAGCCAGATGAACTAGAGCAACCAGAAGTGGGTGAGTCTGGAGGTGAGGAGTCCCTCAGCCTGGCTGTGCTGCTAAAGCCCATTTGCATCTCCGGGAAACTGTCTCCAGGTCTCTCCATACTGACGTGAAGCACAAATAGAGTTCCCAAGTTTGCAGGAAGGCAGATGAGAGGCAGCCAAGTGTTATGTTCACTATGTGCGTCTTCTCTGGCCAGGGAGGGGGCAGTTCCCTGCGGCTCTGCTTCCAAATCTATCAATGCCAGCGGCAGCCTGGAGGCAGCCTGGCTGTCGTGAGCAAGTGTGACTCACTGCTGCGCCACACAGCTGAATTATTTGGGGTGGGTGGACAGTATTTGTCACACTGTCGATGAGGATTTGGTTATGGTAAGCAAGCACATAGCCTATCTGGGCTATTGAGTCAACCCTTGCTGTACACACAGAGTTCTATGACTTAAACTTACCGGAACAAGACAAATGTGGCAAGGGCAAAAGCATTATAGGTTCTGAAGACAGACAAGACACTGCACCTGTGCTAAATAATAGAATTTATGGCAGTAGATGCTGTATCAAAAGCTGAATGATTCTTAGACTTCATTCACAACCTGTCTAATAAGACCTATGGTGAGTATTACAGTCTGGGACTGGATGTTTAATTTCTGATGGTAATAGATGCTATCGAAGTGCAGAAGAGAAATAGAATATAGTAATTTAAATTAAATGTATTTTTTCAAACAGAAGGCGCTGCATAAAATGTAGAATGTCAGTGCTGTAATTATGAGGGTGCATTTATTTACCATGAATTACTGACATCTAGGCTAGTTGTTATAAGGAAATTCATGTATTTTTTCAATTAAGGAATGCATTTACACTTTTGAATCAACTTATGGTCCTTCAGTGCTTTTGGAAATTTGAAAATTGCTGAAGTTGATCCAGGCAGTCATTTTGTAAAGATCCTGAACTGTGCCCCTGAAAAAGAGGAAAGCATTGGGGATTATCTCTTGAAGGAGGATGTCCAAGGTCAACCAGTGGCTGTATTTCAGTTTCTCCCTGAGACCAGGATGGGGCCCAACTCCGTCGTGACAATGAGTGTAGGGGGTTTGAGTGCCTTTTCTCAGCTAGCAGAGCAGGGTACCCTCTTAGGCCAATGGTGTAGAGTCAGAATTAACTCTGTGTTTTCAGAAGGGCTAACACAAATAAAAATTAATTCAGAAGAAGATGCTAACGTCCATCATCAGTACATGCCTGGCATTTGTGTTACATGTCCAGCATTTCATGTTGCCCAGCAATGGGAAGCTAGCCTGGAAAGTCCTTGTTTGTTACATTCCTTTTTCCAGCCATTGCTCCCATAAAAAGTTCCCCATACTCTCAGAATACTGTGTTGTGCCAATGTTTGCCAACAGAAGGTGTGAACCTTGGGTCAGAAACCTACAAATAATCAAACTGGAAAGGAAAGGAATTTTATATGTTGCTGCTGAAGCAAGTATGGTTTTGTGCATAATCTGAGGTATCACTGTAGTAGGGTCTCAATGAAAAATAAAAATGATGTTGCTTTCCAGACTGTGCCCACTATCTGAGGACAGCTGTTATCCAACAGAGAAAGCCATAAATCACTTTTCTGGCAATGGGGCTCTTTTTCTGGCTTTGCCTTGGATGACTTCAGGCAAAAAGATGACACTCTGTGCCTTATATCGTGTTCTGTAAAAGGAAGATAGTGATGTGCTCTCCTTTGATGTTGTGGCAGAACTATACGTTAAAAATTCAGTGAATGGGCTGAATTCACTGCTGCTCTTCAGAAATTACTTCCCCTCCAGCTAGTTTAGATTTTGCCAGTTTGAATAAGAGCTAGAGAGGCAGGTAGGATCTGAGATGAAAAGAGTCAGATGACTTCATCGTACCCCAGAAAAGCTTTAAATAGCTAACAACAAATATATGCATCTGATACCCATGGCAATGAAAAAGGTTTGAACTAAATGTGACCAGGGCTTAATCACAGGTTTTAGCTGAGGGACACCTGCTGGTGGTCTGCACATGGCCTCCAGCAACCTATGGGATGTAACCACACTCAAAGCGGGCACAGCCTCTGCTGTACTCTGTACTTGGCTGGCTGCAGAAGACCTTGCAGATTTCCCCAGAAATGGTTTCCTCTGAGTTGGCATTGATGTGCCAGCTGTTCCCACCCACTCCAAAAGTAGTCCTTTCCGAAGTGCTCTGATCAGTGCTGAGGTCATTGACAAGGTTCCTGTTCCCATTATCATTAAAGGGCTTTTGGGTCAACAACTGACTGAGGCAGAAGGTCTGCCAGAGCTTCAGTTTCAGCATGCATAAGCAAAAAAATCTCTGCTGGCTTACTAATTTCAAAGGGTTGTATTCAGGCTGCCAACTCTTGCATCTAAAGTTCATGTACAATAGGGTCTGTGTCAGACAGCCAGCTGGACAGGACTTCCAGCCTCTTGTGAGAGCAACAGATGAACCAAGGCAAAATGCTCAAGTTAGATGCCAGTGTAGATGGCTGGAACATGGCCTGAAGCTTCTTTTACCACCAGTGCTTGTTTCTTTTTTCTGAGGTTAAAATTGAGGCCTCAGAGAATAAAAGGAAGCAAAGCCCATGCTCATCACCAAGCTCAAGGCAGGTCGATGCAGCCCTGTGTGAGCCCTCTTACAAGAAAGCTGGACATGTGAGCTGGCGGGGGTTGTATTTACGTATGTTGCATGTTCATTACAGCTAATCCTCTTGAAACTTGGTTGGCAGATGCCTTAAGCAGTTCTGTAAAACTGGGACAGATACAGTATTCTGCAACCTTTGGATCTAATTGCAAATAAAGAACATTTTATAATAGTATTTTTCTACTTTTTAAGATTCCCACTTTTAAAATTATAAAGAGAATTGGTGTATATAAACAGTAAGTAAATAGACTTTAGTAGTGAGATTAATATCTTCCAGCTTCCAGCCTCCTGTGAGAGCAACAGATGAACCAAGGCAAAATGCTCAAGTTAGATGCCAGTGTAGATGGTTGGAACATGGCCTGAAGCTTTTTTTACCACCAGTGCTTGTTTCTCCTTTTTTTTTTTTTGAAGTTAAAATTGGGATCTCACAGAACAAAAGGAGGTGAAGTCCATGCTCGTCACCAAGCTCAGTGCAGGCTGATGCAGCCCATTTGTGAGCCCTCTTATAAGAAAGCTGGAAATACCAGCTGGCAGGGACCCAGAAGAGCCATAGTCACTTGCTATCTCGTGGTGCATGTGTGCAAAAGCCACAAATACACCTTGGCAGGGTGCCACATGGTGAGCACTTCTGGAAGAGAGCATTTTACTTTTTTTCAGTATACTTTTCCTTTAAAATTGAATGAGAATTGGTTTGGTTCCCAGGAAATGGTTGAAGCCATTTTCTCCCAGATGGCTGTAGATCTCCCAGATCCTGTAGAAACGCGGTTTGCTAAAGCGTGCTGTGTTTGTCTTATGTATGAAATTTGTTTTCATAACAGATTCTTTTGCTACTGTGTTACTGACAAAGGTCACAGATAATTGTGTTCACTTTATAAAGCAAAAGGTTGTTAAATCTTTTGTATAAGGATAAAAGTACAAAAAATTTCTAGTCAGAGCTTCTGACAGAGCTTCTCCATGAACAGAGGGAATCTAGAATCAAGCAGAGACTGGAATTTTAAAGCTGATATCACATATCTCTTCCAATCCCCCTGGTAATTCAGAAAATAAAAGGAATGGCCCGTTTTTAATCTTTCTCTCAGCAAGCCAGACCAAAAAGCCCAGGATTTACTATCACACCTTGAAAAATGTGCCTTTGCTAGTCTCTGTTAATCCACAGGAGAGGTACTTGAAAATAATCACTATAACTAAGCTGCGAGTCCTGAAATATAGTTCTTTCAGCTTTGATTTCACAGATCAAATGGTGACCAGTGTTACAAAAATCAAAAAGGAAAAGGAAAATTCGATGTTTTTACTGAGTTCTTATATTGTATAAATATCCAGGAGCCATTTTGTCTTTAATCTAATGCTTGATCTTTGTAGGTTTGGGCAGCAGATGCTAAAGTGCTTCACAAACCTCCCTCAGATTTTCTTTGGAAGGACCTGGAGAGATTTAGGACAAGCCTTGACTGTGCTACCATTCTCTGTGAGCCTGGTGGTCAGGTGAGTGCCCTGAGCAAAATCACCATGTTTCTTTACCCAGACAGCTCTACCGCTGGACATCCTTCAAAGGTTTAGGATAGTATTGTTAAACTCTTCGTAAAATAAAGCACAAGCCATCCAAACATAGCAAAGCTGTGATCTATCTCTGTTAACCTTGCTTCAGTGAGGATATTAATTATTAGGATCTGAAGGACTAAAGAAAAACAGTAGATTGATGACACCACTTGTTGAATAAAAGGCTAACGTCCTCACAGCGACTAAAGCCGGGGCTCCACAAGTGTTATTGCTGGCCCACTGTCCTCGTTCACTGTTTCAGCCATGAAAGATCCAGCTATGCCCAGGGCTACTCAGCCCATGGCTCCCATTAGTAACTGCCATCAGCCTGGCAACTGTGTCAAATGCTTTTGTGCAAACTTCTGTCGACTTGTGGATGAGAAAGAGCCCAAGACCATTTTTTACCCTATAGCTGTCCAGTGGCAACTATGGTTTTGATCATTTTTTGCTAGAAAAACTTGAACTCACGACAATATGGAAAAGACCTGTGATTTTCATAAACAGTGTAAGTTTTACAGCTTCCCCAAGGTAACATAGTCTATACCTCACAAACAGTTAAGTGAATATTTACTTTTGGTCTCGTCTTTTCACATTTACTCCTGTTCTACCTCTTTTGACCATACTTGCTATTACATCAGTGCAGGAAATCAGAGGCTGAAAGGGAACTTGAGACATGACTATCTCTGCCAGGCTTGCTCCTGGCCATGGCTTGCCTAGATGGTTCTGGAAGACCTTCAGTAATGGAGACTCCACTATGTCCACAGGCATCTGCTTTGGTGCCTAGAGTGAACTTCTGCCTCAGGTTTAGTCCTTTCCTTCTTGTCCTACCCACTGTGAACATGAAGAACAGGCTGCTTTTTCTTCCTTCAGTAGCCTTTGACGTACTTGCACAATTGTCATGTCCCCTTTATCTTCTTTGTCTGGTTTACTTAATTGGAGCAGTGGAATTTCAAGGCCCTTAGATGATGAAGCTAACCTAAATATATTTAAAGACTGGAAACAGATTTTAAAGACCAAATTAAAAAAAATCTGGAGTTGCCTTTAGTATTTATCTTTCAAATGATAGATGACTCAGAAATACTTTGGAGTGCCCACCCTTTTAGTCCTTTGTGGTTTGCCTACAACAAACAGTTATCATGATGAAAAAAATGCAGAATATAAATAAACAGTGATACATGTTTGTGTTTGGTTTTTTTTCAGGCTGTGGCTTGGTACACTCCTCTCTACTGGAACAGAATGCAAGGATAGATGGCGAAAGAAGAAAGTGAAAACTTTGAGAATATGGTTATACCAACTTTCTCGGCAGAGGGATGGGAAAAGAAACAGCAATTCACAATAACTGTCACAGAGTGGAAGAGGGCTGACCCATGCCAAACAGGAAAAAGAAGACAAAGCTTCATTAAAAGGTACCTGGCATTCATTGAGTGTACTCTGTAATTACAGCATTGTCCCGGACTGGCTCTGTAATTGAACACTATTAAACTAGCATCTTGGTAAGCAATGTTGTGCAAAGCTTAGGAATTTTGAAAATAAGGAAAACGAGCCAAAAACTCCTGATAGGAATGTGTTCATTGTCAGTCAAGACTAAGTGGAAAGTAAAATTCAAGTAAAATTCTTCTTAATATGTGACTTACTAATTAAATATCATCATTTAAGCCCCAAGTGTTTGGATGGCACCATTTGGAGTCCATAAACTGGAAAGCTTTCAGCCAAAAATGTTGATGTTCACAGAACTATTTACCTTTGTCTTGAGAACAAAGGCCCGAACACGGTCTTCTCTCAGGCTACTGGCACTTTGAATTGAGCTAGGGACTGAGAACCATTGCTTTCTAAATTACTTCAGATGTGTCTTCTAATCTTTCTATTAACTTAAATCTGTCTGCGCTATACAAAAGTGTGGTTAGTTGGTCTAGCTGTGGACACTTCAACTTGGGTACTCAGGTCTCAGTCAGGAACCCATGAGCTGAGTTCCTGACTGTTTCAAATTGGTGGGGTATTTTTCTAAGTCGTCTCCAGAATATTGGTTCCATGGGCTTTTGAGTCACATTTGCAATAGAAAAACATGTGCAGAAGGATTGATGTATTTAAAAAATAAATGATTAGCCAATCTGCATATATTTTCACAGAAAAAAAGTGGCTGACCCTTCTCATTTTTGGGATAATTGCTCTTTTCTAAATTTCTTACATTTATTTATTTGTACATTACATACATTTACTACTGCAATGATGTGTTATTTACATTATAAACATACACGCCAATAGAAATTTTAAAGGATGAGATAAAGATGAAAAATAAAAGTGTTTTAAAATGTAATTTTATCTACCGATATTAAAAAAAAACTGTAGTTTCTTCTCACAGCCCAATGGACTGTCTTGCACTCCCCCTGGAAAACCGCTGCTCTATAGAACTGCATATGTTGGTAAGATGTGGGGAGGCTATTGTTATTAATAGTGATGCATTTAGGAAATGAAACAAAATATTAGGAATTAATAAGAGCATATTGTCTGTGAATTCTTAAGTAGGCAGTGGTGAGCAAGTCAGTGTGTAATTCAGGTATGTCAAACCCAGAAAACTGTTGACACACTGGAAAGAGTTCAGGGGAGGATGACAGAGTGAGGAAGTGTCTAAAGAGATTGATTCATGAAGATTAAAAAGAGATAAATGTGTGTTGGACAAGCAAGGTGATAGTTGTGTTAGGGGTTTCAAGAATCACAGCAAGAAAGGAAATAGTCTTAGGTCCAGGAAACAGAACTAGAAGGAATAGGACTAAGTAAAACACAGGTTAGGTTGAATATGTAAATAAAAAGAAGCTTTATTCATAGAATCCATAGAGTAGTTTGGGTTGGAAGGGACCTTCAAAGGTTACCTAGTCCAACCCCCCTGCAATGAGCAGGGACATCTGCAACTAGATCAAGTTGCTCAGAGCCCTGTCCAGCCTGGCCTGAAATGTCTCCAGGGATGGGACATCAACCACCTCTCTGGGCAACCTGGGCCAGTGTTTCACCACCCTCATTGTAAATAATTTCTTCCTCATGTCTAATGATCTATAGTATAGTCTTCCAGTTGTTCTCATTGTTTCACTTAAGTGTTTTAAACCACTAGCAAGTTTTAAGTGGTCAGCTGACATTAATTTTAAAGTAACTAGTTATCCAGCTTCTGAAGACAGCTTTGTAACACTCATTCTATCTTTAGTGAACATTTTAAACTAGACTAGTCAAATTATTTGAATATACTAAGGAGGTCACCCTGTTGCTGGCAGTTTTCAGGAATTTTTCCCCATTTCTAGGAGTACCAGCCTCAGAAAAACTTTTCAGCTTGGGCCAGGAAAGGGTTTATGCACCTGCTTGGCTTTGCACACCCAAAGAGTAATCCTGCGGCCAGGAGGACTGTCAGGAAGATCCTTCTCAACTGTTCAATCCAGGCAAAGCAGATTAAAACCTGATGGAGTCAGTTGTAATAGACCTAATTTCACGGTTTGTTTCCTGCTCTGTCTTAATCACTGGTAGCATCAGCTAACGGATGTCTTTTTGTGTAATCCTGGTTTGTCTAATTTGCTAAAAGTTAGCTTGTCCTTTTTTGTGTAAATCTGGTCTTCTGCAGAGCTGGGTCCTCCATATCTGGTTTTTCTGGACAGGGAAACTCTGGTGACAGAAAGGGAATCGGCACCTGCCAGCTGCAAGTGCTGGTGGCATCAGAGGTCGTGTTCACATTAGCAAATGCTGGGGACAAATGAGAACAGGTCTGCAGAGCAAACCCCTTGGTGCTGCAGACCTGGCATCCACCCTGTACACGCTTCAAAGGTGATTTACTTTGCCCCAGCTCTAGGCTGGTACAACAGCCCATGAGGGGGGCACCTACCTCTTGCACAGTGTAGGTGCTTTTTGGGTATGAAACTTCCCAGTCTGCTGTGTAGCCCACTCATGCTCACCACTGAACTGCACAAAGTGGCTTCTGTCCAAATACCCACTTGCAGCCAGAGTGCTTGAGGTTTGACTCCAGAGGACATCTTCTGGCTGGGTTTCACTCAAGAGGAAGCCAGCCTGTGCACTTGATAGTGCTCCATGATGTGAACATGAGCACAGCAAGTGGGGTGAGTAGCAGCTCCACTCCATGGGTGCACTCCTCTTCGGACCCAAACACACACAGGACATTCCCCAGTGCTTCTCCCAAGCCAAAGGGAGTTTGCGGCACACGGTCATGTTTCTTACATTCCCATCTTTTGTCACATCTCTGCAGATGTAGGTTTAGTTCTATTGCCATGAGCTACATTTGGTTTCAGTTTTCAAGTTTTTTTCCTTGCGACTGTTAAGACTAAAAACTTTTTTCAGTAAAGCAAGCAATATGAAACGAAAACAAAACACCTCTGAGATGGTAATGCAGTCACATTGTTCCAGGACCCAGGGCTGCGGGCACAGAGGGAGGACCTTTCTGCAAATCTATTTCCTGAGTAAGGGAACTCTGAAGGCAGAACTCAAAGAAGGTGGTCTGCCGTGCATTAAATATATCTAATTTTCTGTAGGTTTCCACAAGCAATCTGCATACCCTCAGTCTCTCTCAGATATTTGCAGAAGATAATTCAGCTCTATTTACTTATGGTTCATTTGCAGTTCTTTCCACTACTGAATTATGAAATTATTCCCCTTAATACTGCCAGGAAAGTTAATAATATCCAAGATCTCAGATTAAAAATTAAATATGGGTATAACCATTATTTTTCTCTGATAAATATTCATGTGTAGTACATATTACTGCCAGATTTTTCCAGAAATGAATATAGAGAGAGACGTAAGCATCATTCTTATTTTATTACAACACAGAAATTACAAGTGCTTCAAGGAGATTTATACAAGTACTCTGCTAGACGTTATTACTGATAGTGGTGGAATTATGGTTTTCAGATATATGATGGAATGATGATTTTGAAATGTATGACTGCTTCCTTTTTTTCTTTTTTATTTTGCTTTTGTTGCTTAAAAAAATTTAACTAGTAGGCTTATAATTGACATGAACAACTGGGGTACATAATAATAGGCATAAATGTAGTCTTGCTTAGGTCCTGATGCAAGAAAGCTTCCCTATTCAGCAAGGAGTCTTCAACTTGTTCATAAATGCTTCATAATATCAGAGACTTAGAGAAATCAGTATTGTTAACTTATTTGTTTTCCTCTGCAAATACATTTTTAATCACTATTATCTTTAAATATGGATGGTTATTTTCCTAATGGCATAATACAGCAAATTTAGGTCAATGCCTTCAAATCAAATTAGTGATTCAAAGTATTTTTGCATTTCTCTTTTAGTTATGTAGTTCTTCTTTTCAAAATAAGCTTAGCATATGCTCATATTTCAGAAGTACAAAGACCCACTCAAAACTGCAAAGAGATGGGCCTCACAGATTGTACTGTTTAATGGTATTTGCTTATCAGTTTAAAGTATTTAGTTTCACATATATCTGTTGTATCTTTTCTAGTTCCTAGCTCTCCTCTATAATAATCAAACATTATATTTTCATTGTCTTTTGGGTGGCGTGTAAACAGCAGCCATCCACAACATTCCAGTACAGAACAAACTATGTTCACTGGCATTATGGTGTTATGAGAGCTGCTTGCCTCTCCTCTCCTCATGCAGCTCAGCATTTTACCTTCCTAGTTGTAATAGAAGAGGATTTTCACTACCCAGTTCCAGTGACTCCTGCGGCTTTACTTCAGAGTCACTGCGGTTGATAAGACAATGGTAGGGTGTATGGTGGCTTTTCCTTCCAGCACGTACGCATCCACACGTACTTCTTACTGGCACCTTACTGCTTGTCCACTTTGCCTTCTGAGTCCATCCTGAAGCTCTGCTGAGCAGTCTTCTCTGGTGCTGACACCAAAAGACCTCACAAGTTATTTACAAATAGGTTCACTTCATCTCTTGCTCTCTTTATAATCTTTTGTATTTATCGTTGAACTCTTTGGTTTCCTCTTCACCCAAGTATCCCCCTTTTCTTTTGAGACTGAGAGACAGGATTAGAAAAGCTGCTGTCATAGGTCACAAAATTCATGCTGGGCTCCTGCCTCCCATTTTCCACAGAAATGTATCACTCCACTGATGGCTTTTTTGTTGTTCTTGTTGTTGTTATTGATGGTGAATTTCACTATGAATCAAAATGCTCAGCTGTGAATTTTGTTTAAAAATAACTGCGGAGTGTATTGTGAAGTGAGCACTTTGAAGCCTCAGCCAAAACCAACAAGTTTTGTCAATCAGAATGTTTCCCTGTTGCCAAGGAATGCTAATTAAGCTTGCAGTGGCAAATTGAACCTGCAGACAAGGAACATATTTAGCATACATTTTCAGTGAAAAGAAGCCAATTCCTGCCACTATCTTCTCTAGCAAGTGGATCAAGCGTGTTAGCTTTTTGTTCTTCCCAATGGTTCTCATGGCTTTTGTCACAGAAACTGAGAGTTGAACGAGATGAGATGCACCCATATCATGATGCTTTGTTTTCTTGACTTGTCCCAAGGACTTCTCTACGGGACTGCCCATGTAATTTCAATTAGCAGCGAGAAATGGTTGCAGATTCCTCTCTTTGTTCATAGGGCACTGACACATTATGGGCAACACCAAGCAATTACATTGGCTGTTATAAACTATGCTACACAAACACACAGATGCGCTTTTTTAAGTAGAAAAAGGTCACACAAGTTATTCCAGTGATATCCCATCATGAGAAACTAAGGTGCTTTGTCCAGTAGACCAGTTGACCAATGTGGATCAATGAACTGTTCCTATCATTACTAAGACCTGAAGCAAAGCATCTCAGCCGGCTCAACACAGTTCACTCTGGTTGACAGCCAGGTGCTCCAGTAGTCTTCACCTTTGTGTGCATTTATGTGCCCTCTGCCAGTTCGAATTCCTCTGTAGCCTTCAAAATCTTAGAATAGCTTTTTGATTTCTCACTGATGCTGTTATTTATCTGGAATTCCAAGGTTCTGTGGTGCTGCAGAAGATGATAGTCCAGTAAAGGAGACCACTCTGGTGGCAGAAAGCTGTCAAAATATCCTGACTTTGTTTATTAGGTACCAAATGCTATACTATCATTTCATGAGAAACACAGCAATTCCGGTTTCTTTATTGCCTCTTTCTCAGCTGTGATATCTTATGACCTGAGAATGTATTTCCCTACCTGCCAGGCAGGATGCCAGTCCGTCAAAATAATTTCCTTATCTGTTTGTTGCTTACTGCTTAAAAAACACTGATGTAATGTGCATTTGTGTATTTTCAGTGCTCCAGGAAAAAAAAAAACAAACCAAACCACATGTTTTTATGACCTAGAATTTTGGAGGAGAGGAAAACTGGGGAAAATCAAGGGGATAAATAATAATTCTTTGTGGCCAAATGTGGAAATTGTGAAAGGACTTAAAGATTACTGCCCACATCTTCAAATAATATAAACAAGCACAGCTCTTGCAATTTACCTCCTTCCATCATGGTCAAATAAGTTACATTATGAATACTTCAGTGCCACCGAAAGCAAATCAAAGATTTGTCCATGGTTCTGTTGAGAGAGAGAAGGGGTGGCATTCAACAAGAGGCTTTCTTAAGACTTCAGGAAACCCAGATACCTCTGTGGGTGATGGTAAGGTATGTGTAGCAGGCTCTCCCATGAACTGCCTCAGCAAGCCAGTAGCGCCGACCTGCTTGTTGTTCATTAGCATCACTTACCAGACAAAACATCATCACTATGCTGAGGTGTGCTGACACATTATGCACTTGCAAACTCCGGTTGCCACTGAGAGGCAAATCTGGAGAGCTGCAGTGCCTTTGAGATGTGAACACTTCCAAGCACACAAGTGCCCGGAAATATCAGCAGATCTGCCTGAATGAAAAGTACATTTATTGCCCTTTGCTTCTCTTGCAAGCTGATCGCGATGGGTAAAACTGTGGTTGCAAGTGTCAGGTCAGCCTGTGAAAAAGCAATTCTCTCCTGGATAATTTTGGCAGAACAACTTGACCTTCAAGAAACCACGACTAAGGATGACCCTTTATTTTCTTGTCGCCCATTACAGCACATAGTCTGTGACCGAGTCATATAATGGAGTGATAAAATGAAGTCCAGAGATTCACTTTTGAAAATTGCTGTCATCTAATAACAATACCCAGCACTTATGAAATCTCCAAGTGAGCTTGCTTAAAGCTGGTGTTCATGTCAGTAGAAATGTGGTCATTTAAAAGCCGATTCTATGGTAAAAGTATGTCCAGGGATGAGACTACTTTTGAACACAGCTCAAGAAACTGACAGAAATCCAGGGTCAAGAAGTGAAAAACTTGTTCCCTCCTTGCCAGGAATTAATGGAGAACTGCAGGCAGTGAAAACAAGGAGCCAAAGATGTGATGATTTTTGCAGTGAGACTTGTGAAGATGAAATAAGGCAGATAGTCTGAGAGCGTCAGCTAGAAGGAAAGTGACAGTGAGGTGGAAAATGATGTGATTTCCATTCACATTCAAAGGCTGCTAGAGGTTTGGAGAAGTACATGTTGATCATGGGCAGCCATCACAACTGTGATTTTGGCCAACCAATGCTTGCTGAAATCCAATTCAACAGAATGTCTGCAAGAGACATTTAAAATAAAGGTGTCTTAGTGACAGCAAGTGACCTTGCCTGTGATTGTGTATTTATCCCAATGTGGCTTTTATTTAAAATGTTCTTTCAGAAGGTCAGAGGAAACAGAGTTCTTTTGTTGTTAGCGTGCTTGTTTCCTAAACCGACTTCCTTTTTAAAGTAGGTATGTGGAAATAATGACTGTTGTCGTCAACAGACACTCTGTACGCAGGATCTAGCCAGAAGAAAAATCCTTCAGTTCCCAGCTATGTGAGTGGGGAAGGCAGAAGACAACCAACTCGGTCAGCAGGGGTGAGTAGAGTTGCTACAATTCAGTTTTCAAAATAAACAAACAAACAAAAAATGACAACAACCAAACCCACAACCCAACAACAACAACGTAACAGTAGAGCTTAAAAAACCCCATGGTTAAGAATATAAGAGTTTCTTTAGTTTGTTGGATTCTTTTAGTCATCTTTCTGTGAGAAAGACCTAAGCCAGACCACAAATACAAAGCATCTGGATTCAGGAATTGCAACTTGATCACAGCAACATGCTTTTAAGTCTAGAGAACTTTGTGTTTGCATCTTGGATTTGTTTGAAGTTGAAATCTATTTACACTATTCCCCTAGGAAAAAGAAGGTTTAAGTGTGCATCCACACAATATATTTTAATCTGTTTGAAGGCTCTTCTGCTTGCATTACCCTACCTAAAGACCTAGAATCTGGGGTCAGCAATAAAGCCCTCATATGTAAATACGTGGGCCCTCAAACTTGAGGTGTTTCAAGTTCCCCTTTCAAACTTCGTGATTTCTAGACTCATCCTCTGGAGTTGGTTGTTTGATTTTACTTAATATCTGTTGCATGATACATTGTAACGCAGAATATTTTCTCTACATCTTTATTTGTACCTGAAAATATCATTAGATATGCAGATGTTGGAAATGTCTTGCACGTTAAATATCGTTCCAGTTTCCTATCTCTACTTCTGCTGTTATAAAATCTCTAAGAATTGATGGATTTTTTTCCATCAAACAACTTAGATATACGACTTATTATTGCTATAATTATTAAATTGTGCAATATGCATTGAGGTTATTTACAATGGTTAGTGTTTTCCAAAGAGCTATATACATTTATATATATGTCTAAGTAATAAGAAGAGAGAGGACAGCCAGCCTATCTACATCAGGTAGAAATTCAGAAAGTGGAGAATGGTTGCTTGTGCCTGTCTGCTCACTGTATATATGAAGTGGGGCTCTTTGCTCAGGTACAGATTTAAACAAATAAATACAACAGTCCTACAGTTTTCCCTTATGTTAAATGATGGTAATAACCTATTTCCTAGGGGCAGTGTGAGTCAGCAGTGTTTGTAAAAAGGCTTTTCTATCTATGAGAGGCACTTCAGAAGTGCCATGAATTCATGTTTGTCTCATTGACGCTACATTAAATACTTCTTGATTAAGAATCTCACAGTTCCTGAGAAACTTGTTGAATTGAAATTACCTGACCACCCAAGAAAACCATGACCAAGAAACTTGTTTTCTAATCTCTATGTTTGCTACATGATAGTCAGGGTTTAGTGGAACCATTGCAATAGCCAAAGACAGCTAGGTGACATTTTACAGCTTTATGGGGAGGAAGCCCTTAGCGCTGTGGGCTAGATGCTGGTTCACACTGCGTACATTTCACAGCTCAGAAAACAGCTCATCCTGTGACCTGTAAGGATATCAGCAGTAACTAACTCTGTGCACACAGTTCTTTCAGAGCAGATGGAAACAAGGATGTTTGCTTTATTTTCAGCAAAAGAGACTTAAAAGAATACTTCAGATTACAGAATTTTAAAAGTTGGGCTTGACACTCACGCAGCTGACTTGTAGCAACTCATTAGACCCTGGTGTCACAGCTGTGCTACAGAGCCCTAAAAATATATCTGCTTCATGGTCAAGTCAAGCTTTTATTCAGATATTCCTTAACAAATCCTTTTACCTGATAGACTTAGGCTTCCAGTCAAGACAGATCGTCAAAAGCACTAGATTAAATCCCAAGAGAAGCTCTCATTTGGGCTGGCTTCTTGCCCATTTTGCCATGAAGAGGTGTCCAAACCAGCTGAGACAGAGAGATGCAGATCTATAAGCTCTTGCACAGGGTAAGGAATAACAGAGCAGCTCAGTTCAGTGCAGCTTAAAGGACCACGGGATGCACTTCTGAAAGTGAGGTGCATAAAGAACCCTTGAAGACACAGTAACTCAAGTGTAGCTTTGCAGTGTGGCCTCTCATGCACAAGCAAATCCACATGCTACTTGCCTTCCAGAATAAAGATAATTTTATACATCTTACTGTTAGTGGTTGCTATAGGCAGCTGTTAATGATTTTCGCAAATGCTATATGTATTTGTGGTGCTGTAAAACTGATTATTATTAAGACAACGTCTGGGTGTAAGGTCTTTTGACTCACTTATGTTCTTATCAAAACAATCACAGTATTCAAGTAGTCCTAACTTTTCCATCATAAAACCACATAGTAGACAGGAGATCTTGAGAGACATCAGAGCCTGATGACTCAAAAATTTTGGTTCTGTATAGAGTTTCAATGTGGGAAACTGGAATAGGTAAAATTAAATCACTGAATGCATAATATATGGATAGTCTTATTCTGAACCAGAATGCCTTTTTTCTGGCTTAACCTGTTTCACTTTTAAAATTACATAAGCTAAAGAAGAAAAAAAAAATCGCTCTTATTTGGAATGGAATATCTACAGAGACAGTTAAAACTGTGTGACCTCAGTGGTATGACTATACTAGTAAGTTTTCCCATTCAGACCACCTTGATAAACACCTTCACAAATTATGCTATAGATAACATGTTTTCTACTATAAATTAATTGTAGAGGAATATCAGTGAGTATGAGCTAAGCTCAGATAACTTAATAATGACGTTAAGTTCCTGGTTTCCCAAAAAAAATGCACTTCAGATTGGTACTGAGTGGCTGTCTGATATTGAGAGAAACTGTGAGCTTCCTTCAAATTCCCAGGGGACAGTATTTGCCAATACAATAAATGGGTTTCCTTGGTTTGTTATCCTAGTAAACAAGCAAAAAATGGAGTAGGAAAGGACTAACAACTGGCTCCAGGAGGAGGCACCTCTGAAGCAAGGTTGCCGTGTTGGGATGGAGTGAGGAAGCTTGCAATAGCCATAGAATTTAAAAATTCACTTTAAAAATGCATATGTGAGGATCCCATCTGCTTCCTCAGTTAGCCCACCTCAGTGAGATGTTCACATCTTAATATGTGCTACAATTTTACTTTTCTCTAGGAGGAGGAAATTCACATCTAGTGAAGAGCAGGATTTCCTGGTGTGTGGTATCCAATCACCAGCCGTTAGGAGCAAGGAGACACGGCAACTTCTAAGGCACCTGGTTGGCTTAAAAAAGAATGACTTGTTGGACCTCAAACTTAAACTTTCAACTTTTCAAGATAAGAGAAGAGGCATCTATCTGGTTCATGTGTTTCCTAAGTAGGGGAAAAAAAAAAAGGAACAAACCATACCATAATAAACGTGTCTGTTGCTTGGTACTCATCACATTCCTGACAAACATTCATTCCTTTCTCCTTTACTTGTGCTACTAAGCACTTCCCAAGTGATTTCTGTTGTTCTTGAACTGGGTTTTTCATAGCATTTATTATAAGAAAACCTGATTGCAATAATCAAGAGGGTTTACCCTTGAAGTCAATTTACCAAAAAATGCCTTTTTTCTGGATGGAAAATGGACCATTTCCATGCCAAATAAGCACTGGGAAAGCTTAGGATATTTAAGAAGTGACATTTGATTACTTGATAGGGCCAGATCAGAATTGTAGCTGTCCACCCCAGTGCAGGTGTCTGCTTCATTGGTGAGAGAAACCAGGGTAGAGAGGACAAGACTGGCCACCTTCCAAACTCTTCTGTGGGGCTCAGTGGGAACCAGATGACTGGCGAAAGGGCTGGCTGAGCTGCGAGCCTGTGTGTGGATTGCAGGGGTCGGGGCAGAAGGAGTTGCCACCTGACCTGGCCTTTTCTCCACCACAGTGCTCCCCACAATTCTTTCTCATGAGGAGTCCAAGTGAACTGGTACATATACGTTTAAAATCCAGATTTCAAATCAACAAGGTCCTTTGGTTGATGATCACTCCTTTTGCCTTCAATTTGCTTCTCTGCAGTAGCTATTGCTAGTTCCAAGGTATTTTTTTAAACAATGAAACAGAAACAGTCCGAACAAGCTGTGTGCAGGCACACAGTGAATTGTCAGAATACTAGTGCAGAATTAAAGTGGATATCCTCCTCACTGCATTTCAGGTCATCTGGAATAGCTCAGGAACAAGTGACACTCCAGATTACTGTTCAAGAGGAGACGGAGCAGGCAGTCACTCCTGGTACCCTTTTGCTTTCTCGTTTTCTCCACCGCACTCCAAGTACCTTTGTAGCCGTGCTCAGTGCTGAAACTAAACAGCTCCAGCAGTGGGGCTGCCAATGACTGGGACTCAACTGCAAAGGTTCTCTCACCTGTGTGTCTGTGGTGTGGACTGTTATGACCCAGTTGTGAGAAGCAGACTGCAGCCCATGTGGGACATGTTCATAGGTCTCGGTTTAGTCTCTAGTGGAGAAGCTTTATGTGCTGCTGCTGGTAGCAATCCCAATAGCAAAGACAGAGACTGCATGGGCATAGGAAAGAAGCAAACCTGTGGGAGAGTTTTAAGACAAATTAGATGGGCAACATAAAAAGTCTGTTTCTACTACTTACCCTGTGTTGTGGATTTATCAATTTATGAAATTGAGTCTCCAAGGCTAACAATATTGCTTCTTTTACAAACTAAGTGAGTGTCAAACACCCCGTTCTTCACACCCACCTGAGGCTTCTTTGGACACTATAGGATAATACAGGGTATTTTAAAAAAATTGAATAAAATCTGCACCTTATCTATGATCCCCGTATTCCCTACAGTTTATGGTTATGAAAATCCTCTATCCAGACTCATTGCAATTAAGTAATATAGGGCAAGGCCATTCCATATTCTGATATGGAGGTGATTGTTCCAGAAAAAGTTGAAAATAAAAGCAGTTCTTAAAAATAAGCTGATAATGTGGGGAGGGCTTGATATCATTCTTAATCCATGTATATATGTTACAGCCAGAGGCAGCACATGGAGTCTAGTTATGACATAGCTGCATGTCAAACTTCTTACACAGTGAAAGAAAGAGCAGTACAGAACTGATGGTGTCTCAGGTGATGTTTGTGCACTAACTGCACTCTGACTTCAGAAGAGATCAGACAAGTTGTAAACAAGTCCCCTGGCTTGCATACAGGACTTGTCAGAAATAAGGAAAATGTGAATCTAGTGGCTATTTAGTGCTTTTTAGTTCTTACTAAGAGAATACAGTTATTCCCCTTGGAAGTGAATTTCTGTCTCTGTCTAAAGTGTTTTGATGGGAGACAGAAGAAAGCTGGATTTGCTTATTAAAATGTTCTAGTAGCTTAGAAAATGAGTGTATTAAAATATTGCTAGCAAATATGCTTGTTGGATGACGTGTTGTTGCACGGGAAGGGTGTGTATGCACAGCAACACAGGTGCAGGGGCCTCACCAGCATCATATCACATGCACTGGCTGTATGTCCCCCATGGGTTTGGGCCCTTAGCACTTCATTCTGCAGGAGTATAAGGTGCAAGAGCCAAACAACAGAAGCACAGATGTGAATCCGTTCTGAAATAGCTGCAGAGTCACAAGAGTGCACAGGCAACACATGGTGGATGGAGAGTGCCCTGTTTTCTTTTAGTCTGCCTCTTTTTCTGTTAAACAAAACACTTGGTGAATCACAATTTTGCTGCATGCTCCATCCAGGAGACACTGTAATGCACAGTGAACTCCCTCAGGGACTTGATATGAGTTTTAAAAATGTATTGTCTGATCTGTATGTTGATACTACCCTGCATAATCCCAGAGAGCTGGTACATGTCCACGTGTCACTGCACATTTTCTTTAGATAGAGCTCTGAAAGTGAAGTAAAATTGCATGCTATTTATATCACAGTTATTAGAAAGATGGCAAATGTAATAGAACTTAGAAAGACAACAGCGGTTCCTGTGAATCTTGGGGCACTGTAGAAGCCTACTTTGTAACCTTGCTGAAAGGAAATGCATTCCCAAAACCTTACGAAAGGGCTATACTTTTGACAAATTTGCTTTTCTTCCTCACAGTGCTGACAGAAAATTTCATAACAAAACTCAGAGCCAAAAAAAATTCATCATTGTGTACATCGTTACCATTTGAAAGCTCAAGCCATAAGCACTGAAAGGATGACTACATAGTAGTCCATACATGTATTTTGTGACTAAGTACATGCATGCAGTGCAGTATCAACTTCATCTGTTGGCCCAAATGCTTAGGGGCCACTTTTAAGTTTCAGTGGCACTTTCAAGTGGAATGTGACTAAGGGGCAAATAAAGACTCGGTTCTGATCATACTGCCAAAATGTCCTGATGCATCCCACCAGACAACCCCAGGGCTTCCCAGTATAATGATGGAACATCATCTAGGACAGTGAGGTGCAATTGCATATAACTGCTTGTAAAAGAATTTTAAATGAAAATATATCCCTTGAGCTCAATGGGGAAACATTACATCTTATTAATTACTTTACTGAAAAATTACACTACACATAAAAAATTAGGTAAGAGGCCGTTCATTTTGCAAAACTGTATAAACAAAAACTTAGAAACACCAGAACGAAGATGTTCTGTGCTACCTCATTTTAGGTCCCTGAGGAATTACAGCTCCACCCTGTCTTGTTCTACTCTTGATGCCTTGGGTGGTTTATGCCTGGCCCAAGCAGCAAGGCTCAGTATCCCCCAGGTATGTTTTCCAGTATTTTTTACCAAACACTTCCTATCTCTGTCAGCTGGACCCTCTTCTTTATCCAACTATTCCATCCATCCACCCTCTTATGGTCAATTACTGGCTCCTTCCCAAGTGCATGGATCTCAGTCTGTTCCTACTCTTTGTCACAGTCTCTGCCTTCAAAATATTTTGATTTACGTCACATTTCTCACCAGCACTGGCTTTGAAAACAGTTTTTGCAGAGATGTACAAAGCCAATACCTGTGTGGATGTTGGAAATCCTCTGCGGTCCCAGAAAAGTGACAATACAAGTTGCATCATTGCTGGCAACCACCGAGAGGTCACTGTGCTGGCTAGTGATACAGACATAGGAATCCTCTGAAATCAGTCACCCAGTCTATCCTTATGTTGAGTTGGTAAATAAATTGCTGAAAGGTTTGTTAGATTTTTTTTCATAGTCCCTTGAAGGGGATCAGTATGACTCAAGTAACAGGAAGTAACATGTTTCTTTTTACTTTCAAAACATGGGATTTGTGTTCGTCTGTTCTTTGTTTGCAGTCTTTTCTATCCAACTCGAGCAGACACAATAGGATGACATGGGTGTCTCTTTCCATCATGACAACTTTCTTTTTGGTTTCCATTTATCTTAAAGTAACCTGAATTGCAACATGAGAAACAGCTGGCCCATAAATACCTTCTGTAAATAGCTTTATTTCATTAACTGACAATATTTTTTAATGCTCCTGTGTTGTCCTTTGCCTTCTGTTGTGGCTTAACCTGAGCTATCAATACAACCATGATAGCCGCTCACTCACCCCCTTCCCCACTCCCCCTAAAAGTGAAGAAAATCAAAAGGGAAGGGAGAAACTTGGACTGAGATAAACACAGTTTAATAAAATAACAAAATACTGATACACTACTAGCAAATTATATATATAAAATAGAAATAAAAGATACTTAAGGCAATTCTTCATGAACTCTATCCACAACTGAGCATCCAGTCCCAGCAAGCCACACCTGGTCCCACAGCCAATCCCAGAGAGAGAAAAAGAGAGGAAAAAGGCAGAAGAGCCAAGAGGCCTCTGCAAAATGACAAAAGGCAAAGCAAAGTAGAATTGCATACTATTTATATCACAGTTATTAGAAAGACAGCAAATGTAATAGAACTTAGAAAGACAAAAGGGGTTCCTGTGAATCTTGGTGCACTGTAGAGGACTCTCAGAGTAATTTCCTTCAAACCACCAAGAAGCTTATATACCTGCAGTGGCAAGCAGAGGGGGGTTTCACTTTCAAATGAGTTTTTATGGTACTAGTCTGAAACCAGAATGGTTTCCTCCATCACTTCAGTGTTAGCACTGCCCAGAATCCAGAATCAGACAGCTGGGCTAAACGTCCCAACTGAAATGTCCCCGGCTACCCCCAGAGAGGGAGACAGAGGAGAAGAGGAGAGCGAGAAATCTGAAGGCCCCACTCTTAAATCTGCAGCATGAAGCTAATGGGATGGAATATTCTCATTGCTCAGTCTGGATGTCAGTCAAGCTCTGCCCCATCCATGCCTCCCTTCCTTGCTGCCTCACACCTGTGGGCAGAGCGCTCAGAGTATCCTTGGCGCTCAGACCAGAGCAATTAAAAACATTAACTCTGTTCTGGGGTGTTATCTTCTTGTTCTCAGACTAAGTCCAAATAATGACTGTGCTAGCTATGAGAAAGAAAGATTTCTAACTGCATGAAGAAAATTAACCCATTTTCAGTTAAACCAGCACACCTTCCTTGCAGCTGCCGTAGCCTGTGCTGAACAATTTCACAGTGTATGCCGAATATAAGCATATAAACGGCTGCAACACAGAAACTAGACAGAGGGTAGTTCCTTCCCTTTCTTTAAGAATGAATTACATTTTGGAAAGATAGCTCCAATCTGTCTCGGCTTTGGAAACAGTTCTGGCAGAGTTGTACAAGATCAGTACACGCACACACGTTTGAAATGACACGTGGGGCAGAAGGTGCTCCATAAACCTGCAACATTGCATCAATGGCCTAGTGGCCATGGGGAGGCGATTGCACTGGCTAATGATTAAATAAATTGTGAGCAGCTGTTTCTTTGCTCTGTGGAACTGCAAGAACAAGAGTGAGAGGTGCAGGCAGCAAACTAGAGTGAGCTTGTCATGACACAAAGTAGGAGGCATAAAGGACACTCCATGTGCTCTGTACATGCACAGGAACAGAGTCTGAGAGCTGGTTTTGAATAGGAGATTTTTTTTTTTCACACTAAATTTCACATTCTTTATTTTTTTTTCTCACTTATGTTTTTGTTTGTTTGTTTTATTGCTAACACATGCAGAGTCTCACAATCTAAACAGAATTCATGTAGCCACAGTAAAATCTTGATAATTCTCAGTTAGCTCTTCTGCAGTCCCAATAATTTCCACCTGGAAAGGCAGTCAGTCAGTAGTGAATTAAGAGTGCTGTGGTCAGATCTCCTATAATTTCATTGCTTTCAGAACACATTGCAACAGAATATTTAATGGCCCTCAGTGAAGTGTTATTGCAAATACATAAACTTACAATTCAAAATAAATGAACTATATTATTTTGGCCATGCAGTATCATCAACTGTTTTATTCATGGGGTTTTGCCTTTCTAATTTGCAGAATTTGTTGAACTTCAGTATGTGCGAAAGCCAGGACTCCTGAGTTTCCAAGCTGATCTTCCTTGAGATTTAACTTTATCCACAAAACAAAGGGAGCCTGAGAAATGGCAGGACGAGTTTCCTCTCATTGTCTTGCCAATGTGCTGAAAACTGTTCATTATACTTTAGTCTCTGCATCCTTTCATTTGTAGATGTGTCTGCTGAGAGTGTCAAAAGAGATAACAAATAATGCCAGCTGTGTAGTAATTTTATTGAGGTTAAGCAATGTCTCAGTAAGAGTAAGGTTAAGGGCAACTAATAATTCCCAGAGGTCACCAAATAAGCACATTCATCACATTTTCATAGTGCTGGGTGAGTTATTTGTTGCAACTGAATTATCAAATAAACTTTGGCCTTGGCTGATTTCAGAACAGGCCCTCATTTTCAAAAATACGTCAGTCATGCAGATGAGTTCACAGTGTTTGTTACCAGGAGAATATCACAAATGCACTGGTATATTACCATGTACGATTTGTAGACAAGTCTGTGAGCTTACCCATTTTATTCTTCTTTATTTCTCTAGGGAGCCAGATTGTTCATATGAGTTTTAAGCTGTGATTGAACCTTTAATAAAAAGTGGTGAGTGGCAATGAAGCTTTGGGGAGCCCTGGCAATACTGTAATCTATAGGGCAGCCATCAAAATTGGGGTAATTTAGACAGACTCCCTGACCCTGCTTTGTCCCTGTTCCCCGTAAATTACATCTTGGGCCTCTCTAGTCCCTCAGGCAGTGCTGAACTGAGGTGTTACAGGGGGCTGGAACCGGTGACGTAAAGTACTGGGGATTGGACAGAAACTGAAGTGGCAAACTGGGTACCATCTGAGTTCTGATCAGGTGGGTGGGGGGGAGCTTGAGAAGGTACCTTCAGCTCATCTTCCCCCCTTCCTCACTTCTGAGGGCATTAACATGTAGTAAATCCTGCTCCGTCTCTGGCAGTGTGAAGGTGGAGTTATCAAAATAGGATAAAGAAAAGCCCAGAGTAAAACCACAAACATGTAACTTCAGTTTCATTCAGTCTAGGTCTGATTTCTCATATTTGAAGCTGTCTGCAGCAGGCCAGCTAATCAACCAGCAGCAGATACATCACACCGTATGCAAAAAATCTCAGTGTGCTGTACATTCACAATTTCATCACATGTTTTATGAGGTGAGCAATTCACTATCAGACACAGCAGAAGTAACCCTTCCCACGCAGTGTGTGCCATCACCTTAACTAGACCTCAAGTCTCTTGATGCCTGTTTATTGCTTTTCCCACAGAGCCCAGGAAAAGAGTAAAGAATTGTGTCTTCTGGGTAAGCATGGCCCTCTGTGTCTCCCCATGTAAGTATCTGTGCTCAAAAGATAGTAAGTTACACTAATAATTCATATAAAGTCATGCAGCCTACAGGTAGTTCAAATTTGTTCTCAACAGCTAATGCTTTGTAGTGGTAAAAACAAAATGTAGTTCCTCTCCCCTCTTATTTCCTGAAGAAAGCAAAAACCCAAGGCTGTATTTCTTGGCTGAAAATGGACTGACTTCAACATGTGTTGTGTGCCAGCTGCAAGTCTGGCCCTGGGCTTCAAATTTGGCAGCTCCAGCCCATCTCTGAAAAAAAGCTGCTGCTTCTGTCATGTGCAGATTCTGCCTTATGTTCAATATATATATAAAAACACCCATAGACTAACCAAGGTCAGTGACCTTGACTTTACCATCAGTTAAAGGAGAAGCAAAGAACTCCCCATGGCGTGCAGCATCATTTATCAAGGCACACTTGTATTGACCATGTTCCCTCTAAGGAAAATACCTGGATCTCAGGCTTTATTACTGAAACTTTGCAAAAAGTTTGGTTAGGTCTTGACAGTGGAGGCTTAAAAATTGGAAAGCAGTTCAGAAAGTCTGCTACTTTACAATCTTTCTCCTCCATAGTCCCAAGCAATTGCCACGATGGCCACCCAGATATACAACACCCCGACTTCCCCCACTGTGTGATATTTTCCAGTTGCTGCAGTCCTTCCCATGGGCAGCGCATTTCAGACTGCAGGACACAGACTCTGGGCTCTAAAGCATCTCAGAATGCTATAAAGTGGCAGTCCTTGTACACACGGTATAAATTCAAACCCAGAATAATGAGATCTTGTCCTCTTGTAAATCCGTGAAGTTCTGCTGGCTTCAGAGGGCAGATGAGGTTTTGCCTCGGTTGAGGAGTAGGCATAGAGACCAGCAGAGTGTATTTTAAAGGTTTTCATTAAATGGACGCAGAAATTCAAACAGTAATTGCATGGGAGCCATCAAACTGCTCTTTAAAACTCCTAACAGCATAAAAGTGCATATATTTATTGTTATATAAAGATTTATGTATCCTTAGGAATAGGTAGGAGAGAGAGAGTAATTTTCGATAAATATTCCATTAGATTTTTCTGGTTTTACGGACATTGCCTTTTCGGATCTGGAGTGCACCTCATTGCCCAATTACAGTATCTCCTACAGTATCTCCTTCTTCTCTCAACTGTTTGCTTTTAAAAGGGAAAGTGACAACTGGATGATCTTCCACCCTTTCCTTGCTCTGTTTTTGCAGATATTATTTCCCTTTGCTGCCCCTGTTCTTTCATTTAAGCACAGAATGATCTGTCACCTCTTGCACCTGAGAAATATCTGCACAATACAGCAGATTAGGTCTGATCCAAGCTTTATTTAAGCAAGTGTGAAATTTCAGCAGACTTTGGATCAGGTCCTAAACATCCCTTGCACAAAGGTTCTCCCCAGTTAGGAAGTTACTTATTTAAAGGCATGCCTCTGTACTCTTAAAATATTGGTTTTCCTTTCTTCAGAGCAACTTCATAAAACTGAAATCTCTGCCCAATATGTCTCTGTCAAGAACATACTGTGTTTACTTATAGTGTACCCTGATGATGGTGTTGATTTTTCACTCAAAAAAGTGGTCGATGCTTAAGGATCAGCAATGTGCTGGTTAAAACAACAGAAGCTCTGGACTTGGATATTCGGCTCAGACTTTCAAGGAAATTCCTTAGCTGCCCGTTTACCCATTTGAATCCAAGACATAATGCCTTTGTGAAGCTTAAATGATGCATGTTTTTAAAGCACCTGAAGCAAAGGTGGAAAAAAAAAATGTTTAGCAATTAAAAAAAAAAAAAAGAAAAAAAATCTACAGCATCCCCATAGGCCTGATGAAGAAAAGTTTTAAAAAACCCAATATTTGCTAAATAGAGGCTTAAATCCAACCTCAAAAAATGTTCTTTTGCTCTTTTTTTGCGGATCTCTTAACAAACATGCCAGGTTCATTATTTCAAAGAAATTACATAATGAATGAGAATCTTACCCATACTCTAATAACGCTTCGTGGTAGATAAATCAAGCAGATTGCCTCTTATACTCATGTCTCTACAGAAAAGCAGATGCAGTCTTACTCTAAATGCGAAGACATGTCCTTTTGGGCCAGAAGACCGTGTCCTCAGCCAAAGCCTGAGCCTTTAGAAAAAAATATTGCAAATGGGAAAGTAATGTGCAGTACTGAGAAACATCAAGTCACGTTCATCCTGTCAAGTGAGGTTTTACTGCAGAAACCTACAGAAGCAGAGTTAAGTGATTCAGCATCAGGGCACCATGCAGTAAAGAAGCCTGAGCGCAGAAAAAAGACATACGATTGTCTCAACCATTTCTATTGCATGGCAAATACATTTGTCTTATAACTGTGTCACATTTTGCTGAATTACATGCTCCATGGTTTGCTCTAAATGTATGATGGCATCACCCGCCACAGCCACAAACGACAGTGAATTGACATTTTCTCCGTGATTTCACTGGTTTTGTCACAACCATGCCCTTTGGCATTGCTGCCAGTTTCAGTAAAAGGAAGCGCTAAACTGGATACACCATATAACATTTCCACAAACACTTATTCCCAGACTTTTTTAAAGGCGTGTGTCTATAGGCAGTGCTTCTGTCTAGCATAAACCTCCTTGCAAATGCAACTTGAGCAGCTCCTTCCTGCCCTCCCAGATGATGGCACTGGACACTGGGTCACCCAGAACTGAAATGCCACATACTTTGGGGGCGGTCATGGGCGAGCTAGCCCTTCCAGCTGGCTGATCTAAATGTGCCTGTGGTTGATAACGAATGAAGACTAGGAGCTGCTCAGCCTGTAATTCCACCTTGATTACTACAGCTGAAGCACATGATAAAGATACCACCCTGTGAGATGAG
The DNA here is from genome assembly GCF_036013475.1 of Columba livia. Lineage (NCBI taxonomy): Eukaryota > Metazoa > Chordata > Aves > Columbiformes > Columbidae > Columba > Columba livia. The sequence goes on along the minus strand of NC_088602.1, from coordinate 135,825,718 downwards.
TTGGCAGGTGGAAGCCAGAAAACATCTTGACAGTTGGCACGTTTGGGTGGCACAGGACTGGGAAAAGCTGGGGATCAAAATACCTTGTGCTTATTGTGTGCTCCTCTGGGAGAGAAGAAGAATGCCACTGACTTACTGTGAGTGTGGCCAATCCTTCATTCCTCCACTCCCTCCCAGAGGTAACGGCCTTCATTTGTCCAGTTTTTCAGTTTTGATGTCCTTTAGGACATCACATATGCTCAGGCAGCTGCAAAATGAGCTTTCAAATCACTATTTCAGTGGGTATGGCCAGAATCTCCTAGTACTTGAAAGCCCTTATGAAACCATATTGACAATCTGTAGGGCTGCAGGACTTTTTAAAGATGGCGGGTTCTTCATCTGTGATAGCTGAGGTCTAAGAAGATCCAACTAATAGAGGTCATACACATACAACAGGTTATGGTGGGGAGCATATTGGAAAGACATCAGAGTGGTGCAGCTGGGAGTCAGCTCAGGTTGTCCAGAGTGATGCTGCGCATTAGTGCATAAGCTCTGCTGGTCTCAGGGGATTTTTTCATGAGTCATTCCAGTACCTGCACCATGTCCTTTTCAGCCAGGTACATAAGGCAGAACCACCCTCACTAGCGCTGAGTGACGCCAGCTCAGGTTCATTGGGACAAATCTGCTCAGTCTCAGCTCTCGGCACAGCTGTGTTTCTTCTAGAGAAAACAGTGTGGTTTCATTCAGTATAGCTTTATTCATGAGGACTGCGTTCTGCAATGAACCAGAAACCTTTTGGATTTCACCAGATCCATGGTATGATCTGTCCGTGCCAGACAGGCTGCCTGCAGAAAAGCGAGAGTTGACTGCAGTGTTGTTTCTGTTGGCAGGAGTGACACAAAGTCTCATTGCAGGGATGAGAACACATTGCCATTCCTTAGTTAGATCTGTTCTGTGGAAGAGCAGAGAACCTAAGTTTCAAGTGCTATTTATCTGGTACATTTTAATAGTGCTGAGATTGCTTCTAAATGATGGAGGAATGGGCTGAACAGAGGTATAGTGAATTATGGGGGTGATTTATTCCAGGCAGTCATGGCATCACTAGCTTGATTAATTTTCGTGTCATCCAGCTGCACTATTTCAATAAATTAGAGCATTTTTATGGCTGAATTGAGCACTGTGGTGCATAGTCCTCTTGTGTCATATAGATAGTTCCATATATATCTCCTGCCAAGTAGGTGGTAAACAAAGGCTATGAGTATCTACACCCAGCTGGAGTAGCTCTGTGTCCCCATTGTAATTTGTGAGCAAAATAGTAGGATATGTTGTATACTAATGCTATGGAATATATTTGGTTGTTCTGAAAGGGCATCCTCTGAGATTTTGCATCCATATACACACACTCTCCAATACTCAGATACTTTCCCACGTCTGTGGGACATGTGAGGCATGTAAATCTTCCCATTCCAAGAACCTCTTCTTATAAAGAAATTCTCGGCTAGAAACAAGCTTGTATATAGTGGGTTTTCAAAGCAGTGGAGTTCACGTTTCAACTAGATGTGTAACTCACAGGCTAGATTCCTATTTGGCCCTCTTCTGTTTGCAAATTTAATTAAAAAGAAGCAGGACAATCACTGTGATTTTTTTTCCTCTTAGAATTCAGCAGACTACTTGAGAATATTGAATATATAGGCGGACCTTGTCTCTAACCTGGTTCAAATTTCAGAGTTGCTTTAATTTCAAAGAGAAATAATCTATTTTCAGTCCTGCTGATTCTTGTGATAAGCATTATTAAATACTGAGTTGTTATAATCGGCAGCTATCTTCCATGAATACATCAGTCCCTATTTTTGTGTAATTATTGCTGGATGAACAAGATCTGCCAATTTTTGCTTTAAATCAAATGTCATGGAGAAGCTAATGAGTGTTGCAGGCTCCCCAAGGAACCCCATCTCTGTACCACCAGTGGGAGAGGACTCTGTTGGGAAGGGAAGAAAGTGGGACTGACATCCCTTCCACTTCTCTATCAGGAGCAGAAGGCTATAGCTGCATGACCTGTTAACCTCATTATTTTTTGGAAGTTCAGCATTCATTTGGTAAACAAAGGCAGGATGAAACCTTCAACTGGTATAAACCAGTGTACGTCTGTTGTCAGAAATGAGCTTTACCAGATTACTCCATCAAAGGCATTGACCAGAAGTCATGGGAATTTGTTACTTGAATATACGTCAAAGATTTTTGGACTGGATCATTTCTCTTGAAAACTCACTCTAAGTTTGATGATCCTCCAGAGAGCATTTGCAAAGACAGTTTCTGAAGTAGTTTGAGATCAGGTAGACAGGAAAAAAATCACTGCCGTTGGATGGAACTCCAGCAAGAAAATACCTTATTTAGAGGAAAGAAAAGAAAGGAAAGGAAAGGGGAAAGGAAAGGGGAAAGGAAAGGGGAAAGGAAAGGGGAAAGGAAAGGGGAAAGGAAAGGGGAAAGGAAAGGGGAAAGGGAAAGGGAAAGGGAAAGGGAAAGGGAAAGGAAGGGAAGGGAAGGGAAGGGAAGGGAAGGGAAGGGAAGGGAAGGGAAGGGAAGGGAAGGGAAGGGAAGGGAAGGGAAGGGAAGGGAAGGGAAGGGAAGGGAAGGGAAGGGAAGGGAAGGGAAGGGAAGGGAAGGGAAGGGAAGGGAAGGGAAGGGAAGGGAAGGGAAGGGAAGGGAAGGGAAGGGAAGGGAAGGGAAGGGAAGGGAAGGAAAGGAAAGGAAAGGAAAGGAAAGGAAAGGAAAGGAAAGGAAAGGAAAGGAAAGGAAAGGAAAGGAAAGGAAAGGAAAGGAAAGGAAAGGAAAGGAAAGGAAAGGAAAGGAAAGGAAAGGAAAGGAGGAAAACACTGCTGTGCTGAAGTTGCCTTTACTTGGCAGAAAGAGGAGGAAGGAGGCTGTGAAATTAATGATTGAAGCAAAGGTGTTTTGTTTCATTTCTGTGGGGTTTTTTTAATCATTGGCAACACTATTACTGTGAAGCAATACAAAGATTTAAGGCAGCTCATGCAGCCGTGTCGGAGAGGAGCTGGAGAGAGCCAGCAAACGCTGCAGACAGAAAAGCAGCCTCCACCCTCAAGGCGAGAGGTGCATAGTGCCTACGTGCTGATGGTCTCCTGCCAAAAAGTGTGTAGCAGCCTTGGAAAGCTTCTAAAAGGTGCACAAGGTGCATGGTCTCTGTCTGTTGGCACCTACACATTCCCTAACTAAGTAGTGATTAGCTTCTTAAACTGTTTTCTTTTTCCATACCCTCTCTCCCCATATGCACAGATGGTGCCTGTTCTTGATATAATCTCCATGGAGAGACCTTTTGCCTGGTGATGTGGCCAGTACTGTACTGTGTACACATGTTTGGGATGCTCTAAAACTCAGAGTTGACTCTGTTTTTTTGCATAAGAAGATAATTCAGAGGGGAGTCAGAAGCTCACAGGGCTGATTTATTTACTCATCATACTGAAGAGGCACCAAGAAATTATATAAATGCAGCACATTAAGAACTTTAAATCACGTACTTAAAGATTATTTTTGTTTACTACAACAGGTACCAAGCAAGAAGAATAACAAGGAAATGCATTATGTATACTTAGAGCTTTTACTCTATTTGCAAGGAGAGAGTGAAAGCACAGCACTAGCATCTGGCTTTCTTTACTGAGGTTTAAGATTGCCACCTAGTTTTACTCATATTTCCCTAAGCTTGATCAGTCCTATTTTTAAATTGGCGTTTCTATAATAAATAGCGCTTCACGTTTTATTATCAGGATCATTATAATATCTCTGTTTGCTTGTCATTGTGTGACAAATTGTTGGGTTTACACAACAAAGATAGAAGAACACATTGTTCGGATTGAAACATAATGATACTGTGATTTAGAGTAAAGCTTCATTTAACCTTAGGCATTAAAAAAAAAAAAAAGTCTAGTCTCAGTCTGGACTCTGTCAGTAGCCAGTAAAGAGAGAAATACTTCTAGAAGATGATGAATCCTATCCAAAAATAGGTGTCTAGAACTGACTGTATGATTTTCTGGCTGGAGGTATATCTAACTTGGAGAGGACGCTTGCCTTTAAGGTGGTTAGGTATTTGTGAGAAAGGTGTGCTGACAGGTATTTGGTTACAGTCCTTTGTGGCTTCTCTGTTACAGTCAAACCTTTTGACCCAGCTACAGCTCTAAAAACATTGTAGCATAATTGACAGCAATAGATAGAAACGATAATTTCATTCCCAGGGAAAAAGGAAAAATGAGGAATGCAATATCTGTGTGCACTGTGGTATGATTTTGCTCACCATTGAGAAATGTGGGTGTGTTTGACAAAAACGGGACTGAGCTATATGATTTCTGTCAACTGTCAGAAAAACCCCTCGTATTAAAGATTGCAGAACCGAGACTGCTTGAGGCCAAACACATCGTGAGTGGTCACATTAAGCAAGTTTTGAAGATAAGGATAAAATCCAGTTGTCTGGAGTCCACAGCCCTGTTCCCCAATCAGTACAAGTCGATGCAATCTGTATAATGGACCCGTGCCCACTCACTTCTTTCTACAATTTGGCATCTTGTTGTGTGCCCCAACCTTCCCTTACAAAAGGCCCCGTATGAAAGAGCTGGCCGTGCAATGAAGCATGCACTGAGTGATGCATGTATGGATGAAGGGGAGCAAAGAGCCTCAACACAGATGGACATTCCTCTGCACGCCACAGATGCTGATTGTTTTGTGGGAGCTGAGCTATCATGCAGTATGGTTTTGGACCTTGTGAGAGCCTCTGAAAGGTGTGGTTTCCCACTGGATCTTCTGAGATGGCAAATTATAACTGTAAAGTGTTATCTTCCACATTCAATTTATTACATTGACTTCTCAACACCTAGGGTTTTATTAAAACGTTCTAATTTCTCCCTTTTTATCAGTAATTAAAATTAAAGTGGTACAGCCCCCTCTCTAAATATACTATTTGGTAATTGCCATTGTAAAAACCCCTTTGCTGTCAGTAATAGATAGTCTCCTTTGCAGAATAATTAAGCAGAGCCACATATTAGGGTGATGTTTACATCTGATTCATTCCACGTATAGAAGAATAGCACAAGTAGCTATTTCTGTCCTTTTAATATGGGCAGAAGCCAGGCCACCAGGACCATGCCATTTCCCTCAGACAACCGCCTAATCCCCCTGATGACACCAGGTGCCAGAATGGGGTAAATGGCAAATAAATTGATAATAAGAAAATAAATTATGCAAGTTGAAACCCTGTAAAATTCAACATTTCCGTTAACAACCTCCCTGAATGAGGATGCTCTTCTGACTCAAAGAAAGACTTTTTATGAAGTTTTACTGCTCTGACTGCGGACAATTAGCTGCAGTTGCAGCTGCCGGAGTGAATCGCTGCGCAGTAGATATTCCCACAGTCATTGGGTCACATTGGCAGAGCTCAGAGGATCGACTGCCTCTGCTGCATTTTCCAGAGGTGGGATGCAACGTTCTGTCAGAATTTGTACATTTTCATTTTAATCATTAGCCGTATCAGACATCCCACCCCCCAAAAAAAACCCCATTCTATGAGAATGGTGATTTTATCCTAGACTAATCACTTTGGCTTTAGAAATGCACTCATTATTCCAGAGCAAATGCATCTCTTGTCCAGCATGCAGAATCAGCACAGAGAGTTATTTTGGTCAGTATCCCACACAGAAAAGCTTTGCATCACATGAGTCTATACTGATTATAGATAACCCTGAGCTAAATTTAACTTGGTCCTGTGGATGAGAATGAGGTATCCTTTTGCTGCCCTCTTTCTTCTACTTGTAAACATATCTCCTGCATGTGTTAGCTTAGTCACTTCCACTTTCATCCAAGGTAGTCAACACTTTGAAATGAATGGATATACTTAAAATTAGATTATTTCAGGAAGATTCAGTGTAGTCAAAGCCTCTTGAATCTATAGCCTTACTAAATCTCAGCATATAGCAGTGTTGGGTTTTTTTCAGACAGTTTTTAAAGGTGGTTTCATGTACGTACAGAAATTATCTGTTCAGAATATAGATCCCAGCAGATTTATTCCTAGAATAGATCTCCTGGTTTAACAGGTAAAGAGAATACTGTTTTCCCTCATTGTACATAATGGAATTTATTTTTCATTGAAAAACATTTATTCTTCCCAGATATGTATTTAAGACTTCTATTTTAATAAAGAAAAAATATCTGGACAGTTTTGACTACCACAATGCATTGAAATACAGAGATCAAAAATATCAGCAGGCTGTCTTTATATCTCCCCATGATATTGTCATTTTAAGGACTAATACAGTTTGACATTAGGAGCATAAAGAGAATACACAGTATGAACAGAAGATGAGAATCATCAGAGACAACTTTTCATATAGCAGTTCTTATTCAAGGCACTTTCCATTTAATCTCACAGTGCCAATATCTGAGAGTTATTTATTGGGTTTGTTGTCAGTATCTTAAGCAGCAATTAAATCACTACTCAGTATTAGAAATTAGATAAGACGGAGAAAATAAGGGCTGAAAGAAATTGCACATTTTCACATTGGCAAAGGATTAGCAGCAGATGTTTTAATGATCCATACCACCAGATGTATTTTCTGATGTTTTAATTAATGGAGTGTAAAACTGAGTAAGCAGTGAGTTAAGAAATTTTGCAGATGACACAAAATGGTTGAAGGACACTGAAAACTGGGGATGGCTATGAAAACTTTCAGAAGACTCCATGAAAGCAAAATGAGGTAAAAATATGAGAGCAAGAAGAATCTTCTGTTTTGAATGAATACAAATTAATCAGGGCAGGGGTTGGGAGGGGTGGGGGGGAGAAAGACAAACATATGTCAGTTACTCTTAAAAGCTGAAAATTACTCAAAAAAATAAAGTGGGTCATCAACGGTAGCAGCAAAAATCCCTACTTAAAATGCAGAGTCATCAAAAAACCAAATTGTGTGAGTACTGCACAGCCCAGGATGGAAAACAGGCTCAGTAAATATTACAACACTGCTTTATAAACCAAGCATATCTGAAATACTGTATTCATTCCTGGTTATGTTTTTTCTAGAAGGTATTTTGCAGAAATAGAAAGGTCTAGAAATGGGGCACTGAAATGACTAGATAAAAGTGTTCATAGGAAGAGAAACAGAAAAGATCAGAGCCGTCATTTAGAGATGAATAAAAGGAAAAACACTAGAGAGAAGGTAACCTTTTTACTTCAGCTTATTCTTCCTTCTCAAGAAGAATAAAAGGAATGTAATTAACCTGGGCATTTAAAACAGACCAAAGAGGACTCTCCTCTACACCATACAGTTAATGACAAGATCTCCTTGCTACAAGGTATAATTGAGCCCAGGAGTCACCCTGTGCGGGGGCTGCTCCATAAACTCCCACCTCTGCCTGCGCTTCCTCTGTTCTGGGAACTTTTGGTCCCATCCACTCTGGGAGGCTGGGGATTGAACTGAGTGAATCACTGCCCCGCGACCAGCACCGTAACAGGCAAACTGCAACACATTTTTCTTAAATTAGGCAGCTGATCCTGAACATAACCAGCTAGAGGGCCGAAATTATTATAATACTGTTTTTCAACTCACTTCTGTGTATTTGAGACTTCAAGACTCTGATGAATTAAGCCTCTTGACTACTCTTATGTTCTAGGTATTATCAGCACAATGCCTCACGTAACCTTTTCAAGGTCACAGTGTAAATAGTACTGCCAGCGAATAAATTTCAGAGTTTCTCCTGAAAACTACAGTGCTCCTTCAGCCACTAGCCCAAACCCTTCCATAGTAACATCTCTTTCTTTCTCCTCAATGAATTTGCAGTCACAGCACTGCAATTGTTACAAGCATCAAAAATCATCTTGCAGTCTCGCATCATACTTGGCATACCAGTGAATCTGGGCTAAGATTTTTTGACAAGTGTGTCAACTCACCTGTGTCTTATACCTTATCTTCTAAGTAGATGGACAATTCCAGCTGGGTTTGAGCATAATACAGGACAGAGATCTGGGACTTGCGGTGGCTTAATGTCATCTTCAACCTTACAATAGCCTTATGGAAACCCCTCTGACTTAAAAAGAGAACACAGCATTTTCTTTTTTAAGAAAGAGAACTATGTAGTTTAGCAAAGTATTGCTAAGGTGCAAAAGCCCATATGAGCTGGTGTTAGATCCTATTGACCTTGATAAACTCTACATTTTGGTTCTTCACTTTGTGAGTGCTTTAGCAGTAATAACATCACTGAGATGACTTCTTACTCATACAGTGATGTTAAGTCGCTTCATACTAATTTCGGTCATTCAAGAATTACATTTTTCATTTCCATGGTGCTTCTTTATGCAACCATCTAAAAAATGCCTCTTGTTCTGCTCAGCTGCTTGCATACTGACCAGACCTTAGGAACGCAGTTAAAGATTGCAAGGCCATGAAATTATCCATTTGTTGGCATGAGCTCTTGGGTGCACTGGCTAAAATTGGAACACATTTTTTCCCAGCTGTACAGTGGAAAATGTAAACTTTCGACCTTCAGAATGTTGTCTGAATGTTAATATTTTCAACATCTTAGGTCCTTTCTGTTTGGAAAGGGTCTGGTGATCTGCAACGCATTGTATTTAGGTGATCACCTCAAGTAACCATTGATTTTTCCAAAACTGAATATTCATCACTCGCTGAAAAGCAGGCCCTGTTAGAATAACGCCATCTGCATTCTCTGTCGTCAGTAGAACCCTTAGAAAAATCTCAGTTTATCTCTTTGCTTAACGTTTTTTGCTCTGATGTAATCCCAGAAAGGATCTAGGCAGAGCAAGTATGTGTGAGAGAACTAGGAAAGACAAGTATGTTTATACTGTCAGGGTCCCAACTTGACTTTTTTTCCGATGTGATTTACTAGTAGTGTTTAAATAACAGCTTGGAGAGGGAAGTGTTAAATATAAAATCATATGCAGGCCAATTCATAGTGAACAAATGCAAATGGAAATAATGCCACAATCTTCTCTGATGGCAATTAGCCTCTCCGGTATTAGGAAAAGGACCCAGACACAGAACTGACGTTTGTTGGATCCGTGGTGTCAGGGCTGAGGCAGCAGGAGTGGCACATGAGAAATTTCTATTGTCATTTGACCTGCTAAATACTGAATAAATAATCAGAAGCACTCGCGAGCATTTACATTACTAAGAGGAAAAAAAAGCTAAACTAAATCAGCAGAGATATCATTAAAAATTATTGACTGAATGCTGTATGCACTGCCAGTACTTACAAGATAACTTGTTTTTTCCTTGCAGCCTAATTCTGGAGGAGTGATACACACAGGGTCTCTCCTCCCTGGCTGGCATTGCTCTCCAGAAGTACTTTGTCACTCCATCTTACAGGTCCATGCTACAAATGCATCACTTGCTGTAGCTTCCAGCACCTCTTCCATGTTCAGGAAGAGATCATCTGGGCCTTTGAAAGAAAAAAAACCCTTTGCAAACAGTTGTGCCAGTTGTTGCTTCAAGAAATGAGGAGATTTGGCTCGGCGGTGACACCAGAGACTGTCAACCTTATATAGTACAGACCAGCATGTCCCATAAAGTTTACTCTAATGGATCTTATCACTAGCATTTCACAGTAATTCCATATTTGTACTGATGCACACTGAAGCATGTATAGTTTATAAACATCATGTGTATACATGCATATATATAATGCTTAAGAGAAATAAACATTGCCACATAGGTCAGTGATTTTACCTCTAGAGCTCTTTAGAAGCAACATCCATTTTGCCTGCAGAAGCAAGGGATATTTAAAAGATTTTGTACTGTACTATCTATCCTGAAGTCACTGTCTCCTTTCTGCTGTAGCGTTATAAGCTACTGGTGAACTACCCACTGGAGTGGAAGCTGCTCTTATATTCAAATGGGTGGGCAGAGCTGGTCAGATGGGGTGTCCTTGAGGCCAGCAGGATGTAGTGATCAGATTAGCTGAGTCATAATGGCCAACCAAAGAGATAGATAGATAGATAGATAGTTAGATAGATAGATAGATAGATAGATAGATATGGCTTCCCTTCAAAGGAACTCTCCTCATCAGATCTGTCCCCAGGAATATGTTTATCCCATCTAGAGCTTGGCTTTCAAAGCAATTTTTTTTTTTAGATCTCAACCTGGGAGTGTTGAGATCCCAAAGGCCCTTTTTATTTTACTCATTGTGAGAATGTTATGAAATTTGAGTCCCGACTGTAAATGCCTGGTTATCCTCCAGACGTGGAAAGCTGCGGTTCAGCCTCAGTCCTGCTGTCACCAAGAAAAACTTGTCCCAGTTCTTTCCGCAGATATGTACATATTTTTTTTTCCACAGAGTTTATTAAACAAGTCCCTTTGCTTTGAGCATCTTCTCTGGATTATGAAATCACTCCCTGATGTGAATGGCAGAGATGGAGTGTGATAGATATGAATGCCCAAGAGGAGGCTACAGAGGTGTGTGATTCCTGCCACCAGGAGAAATGCCTCCAAAAGAAATGCCACCAGGAGAAATGCCTGTGCTTCCTCTTAGTGGCAAAGGATGAAGACAGTTTTCACAGGCTTGGAGCCTGCATCCCCAGAGAAGCATTGTTGACCTCACTGATTTTTACATTCCAGTGAATGACCCAACCCCATAGCAGCAGCAGCAAAGCCAAAGAAGCTCAAAGCTTTCAACTGGTGACCCTGAAATGTGAGGAGAAAGTCAGCTGAAATCATACAGGAGGAGGCAAAACAATTCCCATTTCCTGCCTCTGACGTCCAGCTTTCTCCTTGGCCACTTGCATTTGAATGTCTCCTCATCATTAACCCCTGCAGCACTGCTTAGGTAACCTGCTTTGATACTTTAAGGCGTAATGTAGAGAAATATGTGTGAACAGGCAGTTCTGGAGTTTTTTCTCCAAAATCTGTGTACGTGGATTGCACCAGCACATCAGGTGAGCTATCTACTTCTTCCCAGGCAGCCTGTCCATCTCAGCTCTGTAGAAGTGTTGCTTCTTACTGCTAATATGACAGTGCAGCAGTTTAGAGCCAATGAGCTCAAAATCTTATAGCTGTTTTTTTGCAAAAACAAAGTCAACTTTTCTGTCTGGATTTTGAGAAGTGCCTTTAAACCCTGGGTCTAACATGTGTGCAGCTGAGAAAGGGAAAGGACCTGAGAACAGTGACATTTACCCCAAAACCTGTGTAGATATTTAAAACACAGTTTTGGAAGCAGCTGGAACCAATAAGCCAAAAAACCTCTGCAACACTTCAATAGCGCAGAGGCAGCAGTACAATTCCCTATGAGCCAGGGAGAAATAGTGCATTTCTCATCACTAAAGCCATGCCTGCTTTATAAACCATGCCTGTTTACTCTCTGCTTTGCATTGCACTGCATTTGTAGCCTCGTGTTTGTCAGCTTTTCTTCCCTTTTTTTTTTGTCAGGTTGTTACTGCTGCCTAGAAGAAACAAAAGTTTCAAGTACTTTTTGGTTTGTGATTATGATATAATGTTGCCGTTGTTTTCTCTGTATGCTTGTTCATCCAGAGGGAAAATTTAGCTTCTGTTAAACTCACTATTCTTACAGTAGAATCGTGGAATCATTTTGGTTGGAAGAGACCCTCAGGATCATCAAGTCCAACTACAACCTAACTCTAGCACTAAACCATCTCCCTAAGAACCTCATCTACACATCTTTTAAACTCCTCCAGGGATGGTGACTCCACCACTTCCCTGGGCAGCCTATTCCAACACCTGACAACCCTTTCTGTGAAGAAACGTTTCCTAATATCCAATCTGAACCTCCCCTGGCACAACTTGAGGCCATTTCCTCTTGTCCTATCACTTGCTACTTGGGAGAAGAGACCAACACCCTCCGTGCTACAACCTCCTTTCAGGGAGTTGTAGACAGCAATGAGGTCTCCCCTCAGCCTCCTTTTCTCCAGGCTAAACATCCCCAGTTCCCTCAGCTGCTCCTCGTCAGACTTGTGCTCCAGGCCCCTCACCAGTTTCGTTGCCCTTCTCTCAACTCTCTCCAGCACCTCAATGTCTTTCCTGTAGTGAGGGGCCCAAAACTGAACACAGGGTTCCAGTTGTGGCCTCACCAGCACCAAGTATCATGGCACGATCACTCCTCTAGTCCTACTGGCCACACTATTCCTGATACAAGCCAGGATGCTGTTGGCCTTTTTGGCCACCTGGGTGCGCACACTGCTGGCTCATGTTCAGCCGGCTGTCAATCAACACCCCCAGGGCCTTTTCCCTCAGGCAGCTTTCCAGCCACTCTTCCCCGAGCCTGTAGCGCTGCCTGGGGTTGTTGTGACTCAAGTGCAGGACCTGGCACTTGGCCTTGTTAAACTTCGTACAATTGGCTTCAGCCCAACGTCACAGTCCATTCAGTGATGGTACATTTACCTTGATCTCGGAGGGCAAAATTAAGGCAACCAAAATGCCAAGGGGTTAGAATTCAATTGAAGAGTGTTACTTTATTATTTTGCCCATAAAGCAGCACGTGATAGAGAGAGAGTAAGAAAAAGGGAAAGGAAAAAAGAAACAGGGAAAGAAAAAAAGTAAAAGGTGGGAATGAGGATGCGTTTACCACCAGATGAGTTCCAAAGGTGTCCCTCTGGTCTCCGGTCCCGTGGAGTCCTGCCGGTCCTCTGTCATGGTTCGGGATCCTCTGGTGGGAAGACCTTAACAGTGTCCATTCGAGAGTCATCTCTTATGCTTCTTAACCCCACCTTGCTCCCATTGTTAGAGGCCAGACTCCACCTTTGTTTCGCAACCCAGGCTTAAACAGTGCCGGCTCGAGAAGTCCTCACCTGTCTTGCCAGCGCTTGTCTGCACTTGCGTGGCCTGCATTCAGGGGTCTCTCTCTGGTCCACTGGGTGACCTCAGGACCCTTGGCAAGCTTCTGGGCATGCTCTTCTTTGTTGGCTTTTGTTCGAGGGAGGAGGTGGGGGACAGGTGTGACTGAGGCTGCAGGTGAAAATCCATCTTTTGGATGGCAGTGATTGTCCCTGGGTCGAAGTGACCCGCATAACAATCCCATTTTGGAGGCAGGGGCTAGTTTGGCTGAGGCAGCAGGCGAAGTCCATACAGCAGCCATTGTAAGCAGTAGCCCCCCTGGATTGGAGAAACCAGTGCAACACAATGCTTCTCCTAGGGCCTCTCTCCAAGTCACTCACTGTCCATGCGTTCTTTCTGTCAGGGCCTCAGTTCTCTCAGTTCCTGATGATGATGTTTCAGGCAAATACTGCTCCATCTTGAGACCAGCTCTTACACCCAACAATCCAAATCCTTCTGTACGGCCTTCCTACCCTCCAGCAGATCAACACTCCCACGCAGTTTGGCGCCATCTGCAAACTTACTAAGTGTGCACTCAGTCCCTTCATCCAAATCATTGATAAAGAGATTAAACAGAACTGTAAGCCATGTGCTCACTAAGAGTGAGGACCAGGAGGCTTCAGTTACCAGTGGTGGTGTTACCATGAGTCTTCAATACCTGAAAGGAACAGGGAATAGAAAGCAGGTGGTGTAAGATGATCCTTCAAGACAGCAGCCCCTGATGCCATTTTACACCCCTGTGCTCACTCTTTATCCAAAGGATGATGGATAACACAGTAACCTGACTCTTATAATGCAACTGTTCCCTTACCCAACGCTGGCTCCATCGACCCCCGGCAACCCCGCTGCAGGCTGACTTCCCCCATGCAGAACAGCAATTGTTAGCTTTGCACCACGGCACCATCACTCTGGGCAGCCTTCAGTGAAAGGGAGCTGCATGTTTTTGCCAGGTCCAGCTGTCCGCCAGAGAGCTTTGCTCATACCTGTGAAGCTCCCAAGATCCCTTAAGCCTGTCTACTTGAGTAGCATTGCACCAGGTCAGGCACAGCCAGCGTGGCAGCAAACACCCCCCTCTTTCTCTTCACTCCCACAGCTGCAGCATCATGCCAGGATCACTAGTGCAAATTGTTCTGCAGTCTAGACTGAAAACAAGCTTCCGTGTTATTTCTGTGCTGGTCACCCCCTCCTTTTCTGATACGTGTATGGACAGTACCAAAACAGAGAGGGAAAGGGAATTGTTTAGGGTGGGACAAAGCGTAACTAGGGGCAATGGGAGGAAACAGGGCAGAGAAATGTCTAGGCTGACTATCAAGAAAAACATCCTAGCATTGAAGCCCGAAAAGGCTGTTTAATGATCTCCCAAAGGAAGTAGTGGGAACCTTTATCAATGAGTCATTTCAAACTGTGAAGGACAAAGCTCTGAGTGTGGGGAATAGTCATGTGTTGGCAGGACATGAAGGGTCTTTCCCATTCCTCCTTGCTGACTTCATGCCCTCACCTTTCTGAAAAAAAAAGAACCTGAAAAACAAAATATATGAGAAGTGGTTCCCTAATGCATGCACAAAAAGAAAAACAACATTCTTAAGTGATCCTTTGAGACCGAGACCCTGGGAAATGCTTTTTAAATTATCTTCAATAACATGACAGATGATAACAAGTTTTAGCATAATTTTCCTTTTTTTTTTTTTTTTGGTCTTTTTTTCAGCCTCATTGCCAGAATGTGTGTCTATCCTGGCAGTAGCTTTCTTGCAAACTAATGAAACATCAAGGCTGTGCTACCAGCCAGATTGAAAGTGTCCATTTCCAGGAGAGAGCTTGAACTGGCAGATCATCAGTTGCTACAAATCAATTAAGTTCCCTTGATTCCAGCACAGAGGGCCACCAACTTACAGCTGCAGAGGACCTGGCCCTTTTCGTGTTAGAAGAGAAATATGGTTTTCGTTTCACTGAGAGGTGGACTATTTAAAATTTAAATGCTGTTAAAATTTAAAATCCGTATTTAATATTCCTTTTGCAGTTTCTTTTAGTCACAGTGTCCCTCACCCCTGCTTCAAAGAGCTGAGACCTTACACTTCCCTGGGATCAGGGTTCTTCGATCAGAGTTTGCAGGGCTTGGGTATCCTCTGACCAGCAGACACAACATACCTTGCCTTCAGGTTTTTTGCTGATCCCAATTTCTCGCTCCCGTTTGTTAAAAAACTGTAATAAGAATAAATAGCATTAAACGTGAAGCAACGCTCACCACGTTGCCCAGACCCCTGGAAAGCAGCAGTGTGCTGCAGTGGTGGAAGGGGGGTAGAAGCAGGACAGAAAAGGACCCTCTTGCCTATGGAAAAGTGTCAGTGGTGGCTTTGAGGCTCAGGCAAATGACTGTGAAGAAAAAGCTCACTTCTTGCCAACATGCCCCAGCACTGTGTGCCCTGCATGAGTGCTGGGAGCTTCAGTTTTGGGAAGAGGGGATTCCCCCAGCTCCCTAGACAGACTCTTGGCCCTCAGACCATGTTGCAGGGCTGTTGCAGTGCTCACATTTGTAGGGAGTTTGACCACAGCTGTGAAGAGAAGCCTGATGTCTGACCGCGCAGACCCTGGCGAGCCACGTTGCGTTTTGCTGTGTCTCAGATCAACAGGTGAGTGTTTTGCCTTATTCAAAGTTACTTCACAAGTTCTGGTCCCCAGCTAGTTGGGTACTGGGGCTGGCATCGGCAAGGAAGAAAAACCTTGTCTCTGTGAAAGATGGGACTGTCCCAGCAAACTGCAGAAAAAAGCAATAGAGAGGCAATGGTGTCCAGAGACGGGGAGTGGGGGAAGGAGACCAGGAGTTAAAGGAATCAAGAAAAATCAGGGCTGTAGGGAGCGTGAAGAGGCTGGAGAGGTGCTGGGAGACCGGGCAGACCTCCAGCATCACTGCAGCACCTCTGCATGGCCCCAGCAGCTGTGCCCGTGCCCATGGGGAGAGCTGCACCCCTGCAGCCAGCACTGCACTCCAGGTTGGGCGACTTCTGTTCAGTTCACCACTCAACTTCTCCTAAAAATGGAAGATTTCATGCTTCCAACTTGCAACTGGGTTTACAATTTGGCAAAGAAGCTATAAAAAAAAAAAAAAAAAAAAAAGTAAAAAACAGAACAAAACACAAAAAACAAACACCAAGGCATGTCATTACAAAGTGTTACAGCACATGCATTAGTGCCTTGCTACATTGCCCAGCCAAGAGCCAATTTTCCAGTGTAATTTTCCTGCACATCTGCCAAGCAGTGCATGGAAAGAACCATCTGCGAGGTCTTACAGTGGCATTTTTCAGTCGCAGCTTCCAAAAGGTTACTAAAAACCGAGTTCTGTAAAACATACACCACCAATCAAAAGGGTTTGAGTTTGAACAAGAATCTAAGTTAAAAACTGAGAAAACAAGTGATGTCTCCCAGTGTTTGGCCTGCTCTGTATCTGCAGCTAATCATCCCACTCGGCAAAATTAACATCTCCTAAGTATTTCATAATCCAATTTATATTTTAAGAATTTTTATTGAAAGAATTAAGAGCATGTCTGTCAGGCACTGTTAATTAAACATCTTTGGATCAGACAGTATCTTGGATCACCAAGATCCTGATTATGCTTACATTTTAACCTCAAAATGACTGATTACCCACGGAAATAAGCCATCAAGGGAAACGGTGCATTGCCCATTCCCTGGGACCACTGGTCCAGACTGAGTGCCTTGCTGGGATGCAGGCTTCTGCCAGGCACATCTTGTGCAGCTCAGAAGAAGAAGGTCTGGATGGAAGTCCATACACAAGAGGCCAGACTACATGATCTAATGGTCCCTTTTGGCCTTAAAATCTTGAATGAGTGAATTGAAATCTATGAAAAAGAGTCCCCAGCTGCAGGAATGAACTGGCTCAATTGCAAATAGGTCAATTAAACTCAAACTGACAACCTCTTGGGTCATCTTTATAGTTATAAATTGGATTGAAAGAGATGTAAGTATAATTAAACTTCCCCTGCAGTTTCAAGCTAACATAAAATTTCTCACTTCCTAATGACACAGCTGTGTGACGTTTCTGTGCTTTCCTAAAAAGCTGATAGATTACTTTCCATATCTTCTCAACAAAGGCTGGGCTGCAATGTGGTGAGTGCAAGGCTGGACTGACCAAGTGAAAGCCCCATCCTACCCTGGGCAGGTGGCAGAAACAGATGTCCCTTCCAGCTGTTAGGCCAGGTAATTTTTGTGGTGAGCAAAGCGGGGAGGCAGGAGTGACCCCCCCAGCCCAGATTGTGCCACTCTAGCTCAGGCTGAGCTGTGTCCAAAGGTCAGGTTCGCACAATGACACAGTAGTGGCCATTTGCAGGGCTGAACATTGCAGGTAAACCTCTCTGCTTCATGTGGGTGACCCATGGAGCAGATCGGTGGCTGTGCACTTCCTCTGTGTTCTGTCCCTGAGTCTTGCCTGAGACTACATCCAGATGCTGGTGGACCAGCTCACCTAGCCCATGCTAGCGACCACCACGCCACAGCAACGCAAAACCTCCATCATCTGTGTGATGCTCCTGTGCAAAAGGCTCTGGTTCATAATGCACCACTGAGCTTAGCATAGAGGGATTGCAGGGCCTGTGAGGAGGTTTTTTGTTTGTTTGTTTTTCATGAGTATCTGCAGTTGGGCTATTAACTCTCATTTATGGACTATAGATAGAAATTTCCCCCCTTTCTTCATCCCTACAAATTAGTCACATGTTCAACACAAGAGTAGGGCAGGAAGAGAAATGCGAGCAAGGCCAGTTTAGCATCTCCCACCCCACTTTTTTCACTCTGTTCCTTCTTCTGAGGACCTTGGATCCATTTGCCTGCACACTGACTCCTCTCTCACCTTCCTCTCTTCCCTCTGCTGATATGTGTCCTACCCCCACATACCCATCCACTCCTTTTCCTTTCACAACTTCTCTTCCCCTCACCCCTCCCATAGAATCATAGAATGTCCTGAGTTGGAAGGGACCCACAAGGATCATTGAGTCCAACTCCTGCCCCTGAACAGGACAAACCCAAAATTAATCAGCAGGGTATCCCATGCCATGGGCTGGAAAACAGCATTGAAGCTGCCAGATTCCTTCCCTGTGGCACAAGCCTTTCCAGACAC
This sequence comes from Columba livia, assembly GCF_036013475.1. Classification (NCBI taxonomy): domain Eukaryota; kingdom Metazoa; phylum Chordata; class Aves; order Columbiformes; family Columbidae; genus Columba; species Columba livia. Next base: position 135,807,781 of record NC_088602.1, on the reverse strand, counting down.
CATGAGGTACTCCAGTCTGGTACCACAGACTGGTACTCCAGTGTACTGGATCTTTTCTTCTAGTAAAAGGCAGAGCACCCTGCCAGTCCCAGCATTCAAACCAGGCTGCTCTAGGTATGTTGCACTGATACTCTGGACTGCAACATAAGAAGAGTGAGGGACAAGGACCTATCTATGTATTTATTTTGCCTCCCTGCCTCTCCTTACTCACCAGAGAGAATTAGCCCACCTGGGACCCTGTGAGGATTTCACTTTAAAACACAACTATTAGCTGGATTTTAGAGAAATACTGCCTGAACCAAGACAGTTTCTAAGCTGACAACCAGGTATGGACCACACTGCTAAAAGGCCTGCTGCCAGAGCACAGTGGGTGGTGAAACCAGGAATTTGGCAGGGCAGCATTGGGTGGGTGCTGAAGGGCAGGACCCCCAGGAAGGCACAGCCCGGGCTGCACTGGTGGCCTCTTCCCGCTCTGGTGCCGCAGCGGGCGCTGAGTGCGGCTGCAATGTTAACAGTGCCATCTTTTGGATAAAGGAAAAAACTGTACTCACTGCTGGGGCCAGTTAAAAACTCTGCAGGCAACCCTCTTGGAGAAAAACGCTTTTTTTTCTTGCTCTCATCAAGATCTCTGCCTCGATCCCTCTTGAAGTTTTAATTGGGAAAAGTTGTACTTCTCTTCAAATCCAGAACTGCTCTGTGGTGTGTCTACATGGGATCCAGCAGCTCTGCCTCACTTCGGTCAACTGCATTTCAGTGGTATAGCACAGGAAAAGAGAAATCACTTCGAATGAGATTTTTTCAAAGGAACTGGGGTGCCTGATGAAAGCTGCTGTGGCTTGTTTAGGTACATACCTCCTGATGACTGAAGTCTGGCTGCCTGCAGGAGCAGCATGGATGCAAAGGGGGCAGCGGTTCTAGCAGTTGTCCACACTGCAATGCGCTTTATAGAATCATTTCAGTCAGAAGAGACCCTCAGGGTCATCGAGTCCAATCATAACCTAACTCTGGTATTAAAGCATGTCCCCAAGAACCTCACCCATGTGCCTTTTAAACACCTTCAGGGATGGTGACTCCACCACTTCCCTGAATGTGATGTTGGTGCTGAATAAAGGGAAAAAGGCTAAAAACCAAAAATGTCCTGTATACAAACTTATGCTAGTCCATGTAATACACAAGTGGTGATATTGTAGAAATGAATGCTGCATCTCCACTGGAACTGAGCTTTTAAAATTCTATAAAAAGTTCTGATTCCTGGAGGGGACTTAACTGAGAATACAGTCGTCCTCGGTAGTCATGCTGATGCTTTTTGCATCTGAGCCAAGATTTTGTAAACCTAAGTCAGCTCTGTCTCTTGTGCCTAATAATGTGAAGAAAGAAACAGCCCAGCCTTATAAAAACTGTGGATTTTGGCTTCAGCCCATATTGATTATCTAGCTTATAAATGAAGACCAAAGTCCTGGTTCTTGTCCAAACAACAGTCATCTTGGAGCTTCATGCCTACAAATCAGGCTGGCAGATATTAGCTGTTCTGAGTTTGTTGAGACTCAAATTTTCCAGTTTAAGCTGAGCTTCCTTTTGTTTATGTACAATTTTTCTTGAGTAAAGTCTTTTTTCCAGTTGCATGGTCTTCACAGAATCAAAATACTCACCGACTTCTATAGATTTTCTCTGGTCAAACTCTACTGCCATGAAAATAATGGCAAAAAGCTGCTGATTTTATCATAATCAAGATTTCCTCATAGGAAAACTCAAGTCAAGCAGTGCTACAGGAAACCAGAACTAACTAAGCAATGCGATGAAGCAGAAGATGTTAGGCTACCCATGCACATAGCTCCATAAACAGGAGCTGAACAGAAACATCTGAACTACTTCTATCAGCTCTGCTAGGAAAAAGCATAACTCTGACTAGCCCTGGTCACCCTGGCATGCCAGCCTCTGTCATCAACCTGTAGTAAGTATCATGTCAGCCCATGACTCATTCCATTGAAATCAGCATAAATAAAGGTGGCAGAATGTAGCTCAGGGCACTCCTCTGTTACTCTGGGTAGAAACCTAGGACAGCTTCCCTGTGTTTGCATTGCTGAAAATTAAGGCCACTGATCATCTGCAGCAGCTGCACCCAGCTCAGCGCTCCCCTTTTCCTGGGTCCCAACTGCTGTCACACCTGGAACCCATTCATGTCACTAAAATACCATTTGTAGGTTTAAATGCCATATATAAAAGGTGAATTTGAAATTCTGCTTCTAATTCTGCCACATTAAGCATGTGTTTTCAAAGAGGTGAATCATGTCCACAGCATGCTTTAATATGCTGGGTATTGATGGGAGGATTTTGGCCGCATGGGTAACTGTGCCCTTGTGAAATCTGCTTGAAACCAGGCCCTCTATCAGCACACCTGTGGCAGAAGGACAGCCCCATCTTGAGGGCTGGTTCACCTTCTCATCCCTCTTTCCCTGCCGCATCCAGATGGAGCTCTCCAGAGATGAGGGGGAAAGCACCTTCACTTGGCATGGTATCACCGATGGAAAGCTCTTGAGCTTGGATGACTTTCCATTCAGTTGGAGAGCCCTTGGATGGGGAGATAGATGCTCTCAGGCTGAATTAGCCTTCTGAGGACTGAACACCAGGGAAGGGATGAAGTGGTCACCAAATGGGGAATGTGGATCAGGTAGTGGACAGCGCTGGTGCTTTTAAAATGAAGAGTCCCTACTACAGGGCAAGCTTTGCTGGCTGGCCAGAGTGCTTATCCCAGGGTACTTAGGGCTTCTCCCCTATCTGGGCAATTTAGACCCCAAAGAAAACCTTGTGAGCCATGGAGTACACTAAGCTCTTTAGTGGACTTTGAGGGAAGCCCTCAGAATAGTGAGGAGATGCCTGTGCTATTATATATGCACTATTATTCTCTCTAAGCCTTTTTTGTGAGCCACAAAGATGATTAAGGGAGTGGAGCATCTCCCTTATGAGGAAAGGCTGAGGGAGCTGGGTCTCTTTAGCCTGGAGGAGACTGAGGGGTGACCTCATTGTGTTTATAAATATGTAAAGGATGAGTGTCACAAGGATGGAACCAGGCTTTTCTCAGTGACAACCAATGATAAGACAAGGGGCAATCGGTATAAACTGGAACACAGGAGGTTCCACTTAAACATGAGAAGAAACTTCTTCTCAGTGAGGGTGCCAGAGCACTGGAACAGGCTGCCCAGGGAGGTTGTGGAGTCTCCTTCTCTGTAGAGATTCAAAACCTGCCTGGACACATTCCTGTGTAACCTCATCTGGGTGTCCCTGCTCCAGCATGAGGATAGGACTAGACGATCTTTCAAGGTCCCTTCCTGTCCCTTACATTCTGTGTGCTAGCTGAAGTACTTTTTGATCCCTTGGAAAAATGTATGCATCTCTCCAACTTCACAGGTCCCTGCAGAGGTGGGTTGTGTGCTGAGATGCCCTCAGAGATGATGTTCTGAAGCCACATCCGTGAGTAAGTGGGGGAGGAAAACCCTCCTGGGGTTCATGAGGGTGCTTTTGCCCGGAAATGCCAGGTCCTGCCTGTGGAGGCTGCTTGTGTGCAGCAAGTGTGGCAGGGGAAGCCAGGAAGAGCAACCCCGGAGACCTGCTCGGATGAAGGGAAGCCTTAGAGAAAACTAGTCCAGCAAAAGGAACTCTACCAAGTTTCTGTGACAGATGGATTGAATTATTCAAGCTTAAACTAATACAAACTTTCCATGTCAGACACAATGCATTTCACTTCATGAGGACTAAAGTGTTTTGGGCAGCATCTCTTTAATGTGCTGCTGAAGTTTGCAGATGCAGATACATATCTTGAGCTGCTAAAATAATCCTGTGTAAGAGGGAAACTATGAGCAACTGAGGGAGGAAATAACACTTCTGAAAAGTAAAATCTGCTTCAGAAACTGATGCATGGATTGGAAAAAAGAAAAAAAAAATCACTGAGGATTTCTGGCTTTTGACCACATGCCAATCTGAATCCAGTTTTGCAGTTTCCACTCAGCCATATCAACTCTTACTCTCAGTGGAATTTTTGCCTGAGTGGAAACAGAAGCATTGGGCCCTTTGACAGCAGAGTTGTTCCTCCCCAAGAGAGATCCTGAACGGTGCAGTACAGCAGCGATTCTCCTAAGAACGTGACATTGTGAATGTCCACCTCTATTTGGCAAATAGGTTCACCCTGGCAACATACTCCGTACATTTTTGGCCCTGTTTATTCAAGACTCCTGCTTAACTCTACTCTTACAAGCAACCTCCTTGAAATGAAGCTCAGTGTGTGCTTGTGTATTTTGCAGAACAAGGGTCAAAATTTTAATAGCCTGGAGCCCAAATAACAGGTTTTTTTGCTTTGTAAGCCACCATGCTCTGGAGCTAAATGCTATAGATTCAGCTGATGGAGTTAACAGCAAAAATGTAGAAGGAAACAGAGCTGGCGAAATAGCTTGTGATTATTATCTGAGGGCTGGGTGGAGTACCTATTGGAGAGGCAGCAGCTGGGAGCTGGCGTATCCAGAATAGAGAAGCTGACATTACAGAACTTTTTTCCCCCCTGTTAAATGCTTCGGTTTTCTCTGAACTTCCTGACTTCCTGGTGGGGGTGGCAGCTATGTGACCTGCAAACCCCGGGGAGATCAGTTCCAGATTTTAGATCAAGGAACTCAAAGTGACAATGGGAACAGAGAGAAAAACAAATGCTCTTTTTTAAGGAATACACTCTGAATTATTCATCTGTGTGTTACTGAAATCTGTTCTGTTCCTCACTGTACTAGCTTTGAGGCACTCAAAGTATTTAAGACACACATAAATTACCTTGCTGGTCATGATGAATGCTGCTTGTAAAGCCTATAAGTATTATTCCTGCAACTGCACTCAAAATCCTTAATAGACCACCCGTTAGGTGAGACGCAAAAATTATTGCTAGTGTGTTATAATACAAATAATTGGAATTCAGTGAAAATAGGTGAGACTTCTGTAGTGTCTTGGAAATCTCAGGACATCTTCTCTCTGTTTACTCCACACCTAATTCCAGTTTCTCAGGGGTGTAGCTGGGCTCATTTTTAACTAGATGCTTGGAGAACGGGTGAGGTACCAATGACCTGGCCTTGGGTGGTTGTTTGGACAATAGCTTTACTATTCAAAAACCACAGGAGCACTGTATCAGGCTTTCCCGGACTCCCCACCCATTTTCACTTTCCTGACAGCTTGAAGAAGGCATTTCGTGACATTCCCACCAATATGCAGTGGTTGTGCTGGGGAAAAAATGACAACATAGAACATAAGTATCGACATGCAGCCACTCCATGGTGGTGGTGACGTTGATAGAAATGAACTTCTGAAAGTACATGACAGACTTCAAATGTCAGGTTGCTTCTTGAGCCCTAAATAAACCTGCTTAGACTACCGCTTTTGTTTTGTACAGCTGCAAATTGAACACCTTGCAAATCCATCCTGTGATCTCTCACTTAGTTCAAAGCTCTGGGTAGTTGTGTGTTTGCATCTCAGACATGCTGTCTTCCAAAAGCCCCAAAATGGCCTGAAGCAAAGGTCCACTGTGGCTGGGGGAAAAGGACACTTGCAATGGTACAAAACAAACAAACAAAAACAACAGCAAACAAACCAACCAAACAAAAACCAAACCAACCAACCAAGCAAAAGAAACAAATCAAACAAAAAAACACACCAACACCTTGCTCAGGTTGCAATTGGATGCAAAACCATACGCCTGGGTTGCAGTCGGGTGCTCTCTGGTGATGAGCAGCTGGGGGCAGTAAACACCGCTTGGATGCAGCCAGGGCCACAGGTCCCACTTCCAAAAGTGGCTGGCTGGGGGAGGGATGTTTTCAGCCCACAGACGTGTCTGGGTCATACAAGGTCTGTGTAATTCTCTAGGCCTCAAAGTAGACTTATATAGGACAAGAGTGAAGCCTAGACCTCGAGTGAGGTACAGGAAAGGACTGGACCTGCTTAGTCTACGTACAGTGCCAAGGAATGGCTACCTGCTAGCTAGCCCGAGACCTCCATCCCATGATACATGGCCTCGAACCTGGGCTGAATTAAGAGCCTGCAGCAGGGTAAGATGTGTTATTTAACTGCTGTTTGGACTGAGACCACAGGGAAATAGGTAGAGGTGTTGCTCCACCAGCAGCATCAGCCAGCTGGAATTTGCAACATAAAGCATCAAGCTAAACTTCAGAAAAGTTTCTGAGGACTTTTTCTGGGGCAGGCTGTGGTTCCTTAGCAGTTTTGGGAAAATGCCATTGGGCTGGAGAGAGCTGACAGTGCTGAGCAGCCAGGGGCACTGCTTGAAAGCCTTTTTTTGATCTGCATTAGCACTTTAGTAGGGAAGGGCTGCAGGAGAGGTTCACGTACTGCAGCTCCTCGGGCCCAGCACAAGCTCAGTCTCTCTCATCTGCATATCTGCAGCTCTGTAACTTGCCTTCAGAAGCAACTTCACACACCAGCTTGGTGAAATGAGGATTTTTCAAAGGATGCAGCCATGTTCTGCACAAAGCATTTGCCAAAGCAGAGGTCATGTTGCTCTGCTTTCTGCAGAAAGCCTGCAAATTGACAGACAGCCCCCGAGATCACCTCAGCAGTAGAAAGGATGGCATCAGACAACTAGCTCTTGCAGCGTGCAGCACCGTTCTGCCTTCCCTAGCAGAAAAGGACAAGAAATCATTGATGTTGGCAGAGCATGTAGTAGTGAGTGCATTGGCCAGGGCCTGTTCTCTGGCCCCTAGGTCAAGCAAGCATATGCAGAGCCCAGCGCAGGTCCTCGGGGCTGACCTCATTTTCTCCCCAGGACAGGGTAAGCTCACCTCTTCTGCAGTCAAGACTAGCCCCAGGCTGCCAACTGGGAAAGCCCAGGGTGTCACAGGCCAAAACTGGCAGGAAACATGCTAACAGTTAAAAAGCACAGAGGGCTGTGTGTTGCTGCTTGAGGCCATGACCCAACCTTCCTCAGTTTACTGGTGTAGGTATCATCACTGGAAATAAGAGGAGCTGGTGGAAGCGATGCTCTGCGCATTTGTAAATGAGGCAAAACTTAAATTATTGTCCCTTACCCTAGCAAAGTACCTGCTTGTACAGGCTGGCTGGGGAGAGCTTTCCTGAGCTACATGGCTGTGTGGTCTCTCCTCCGCCCTGGCTGCTCACAAATAGGTGGGAAATGTGGCAGAGACATCAGGCACAGAAAAGCTCATCTTTCAGATCCTGAGAAAGATGGCAATTTTACAATTCTGTGCTATGTGTGGATGAGCTTGCTGTGGCCTCCCCACTGCACTGGTGTTTGTGTTGCATGGTGTGGCTGAATCCAAGCCTTCCAGTTGAGCTGCATCCCCGTGTAATCCTGCTGGCTGTGCGGGCAGCCAGAGTTCAGAGCCTGGCCAAGCTGCTTCCCTTGGATGACAGAGGCATGAGTCAGTTACAAGCTTGGTACAACCTACTTATTTATAAAGATTGTATACAAAGATGATTTTTTTTTCCCCTCCTTGTCTATGGCAGACACCTCCAGCAGGGAGGAGCCTCTTTGCTCTGAACTCGCAACGAGTCCCCTCAGCTCTGATGAGGCCTCTCTTTTCTTCTTTGCAGGATCCAGTTGGATGGTTTGCAATCCATGGAGGTAGAAGTGAGCCACGAACGTCCCTCTGCACTTTCCAATTTGCAGTATGTGCCTGAAGCAGAGCAATGGCTGCAGGAGTCAGGCTGTGGGCAAGATCGTACCATGCATGTAGATACCTACGGCATGACTGAGAGGGAACCAAAACTGTCAAGTCCAGAGTTGTGACCCCCCCCAAAAGACCTTACCTGTTCAGTTACCACTGACCTCTAGAGGCAGTAACATTAATTCCTCACCTTAGTTTTTTCTAAGCACTGCATCTGTGTAGTCCAGTAGACCAAGTCTCCCTCCCGCCATGGAGCAGGTATCAAAATGACATAACAGGGCAGGGTTTCAGGCATGCCAATGCTGTATTCATTTGCCTAAGTGTAGTCATGTAGTGCTATTTTAAGCACATTCGTTTACCCTTCCCAGCCTCTAAATGGTTGTTCTGAACATCCTACAATACCCAAAACACCCGTACGGGTCTGGCATGTCTGACACAGCCCATGAGAGTCCCACACCCTTCTGGACTGGCAGGGAAGGGCTGAGTGGGATACACACATGTGCCTAAAATAGCACTAGACACCTCTGCTTCAGCAGCTAAATCCTTCCCACCAGCAGCTTCAGAGTTTCCCTGGCTGTTCTGCCCAGTCCCACTGGTCCAGCTGCTGAAGTCTTACTAGCATGGGCTAATTTTCCATGTCAGTGCAATTTTAATTTGTTGGAGTTGCATCTGGTTATTTATTGTTTCAGCAAGAGCAGGATTTGATGAAATGTTCAAAGCCACATATAATACAGTTCAGGATAACCTGGCATGCACAAGAGCATCGAACAGTATAGAAATGCCAAAAGCAATGTAGGATTTGAAAGGACTTGGCTGCCTGCACAGTGTGACTACTTACAGATCACAGACCTGAATCTTTATGGCACTGCACCTTGTGTGGTCATTTATTAAAGCATAAAATGGGAATAAGTGTTAGCAGTCAGCCTTAGAAGTGCAACTTTGCACTGGAATAAATGACTGTAAGGCATGCTATCATTTGGTACTTTAAATCTGCTAATGTAACAAGATCTTCCTACCTTAATGTTTGTATTTTTCACAATCAAGTTGCAGTTATATTTGCCTTTTGGAGGAATATTGGCAATCTCTGGATATGCCTGTACACACAGGTAAAGCGATAAATTTGCCTTGGCAATTGCATCACAGAAGGAGGTTTTGATTAAAATGCAGCCCTGGTGCAAAAAGTATTTCATTACACAAACCAACTGTTGTGGTAGAAAGAGCAAACAGACCCACGGTCTGAGTAGGTTTGAGCTGGTGAGACGGGGCTTGCTTTCTGGTAGAGCGACTCCAAAAGGCTCCAACTTTCGAAATTTTGACATTAGCAGGAAGCAAAGGGGAAAAAGGGCAAGAATGCGAGAGCACCTCCCACTTTTTAACCTGCTCCATTAAACCAGACTGTGTTTTACTGCTGGGATAGAGGGTCTGTGTGCAACACACAACAATGCATTAGCGCCTCGTGGTCACATACAGTGAGTTTGAGCACATGGGTGCAGGGGTTCGCACCTACCTCTGGCCAAGGCACTGCCACCATTACACATGTCAGATGTCTCAGGGGAGGGGCAGAAGGATGAGGAGACTTGAGGGACAGCTGAGGAAGCCGGCTAGCCTGCCATGGGCCCTTGAGGGGCAGTGAGATGGGAAGGTCCATGTGTGGAGAGGCCTTCACCATCTGCCCCTGCCTGAGAGCCATGCCTCTGGCAGTTTTCCAGGTACCTACCCCATCTTTAGCTCTGTAAGGATCTCCTGCCAGTGTTGGTGTTTTGAGG